>NC_141876.1:120622045-120925075 GCF_056163025.1 Triticum urartu | reverse complement strand
CAAGAGTGATCTAGGAATGGATCACATGACAGCGGTCGAACTTATCCTTAGTAACTAGTGGACTAAGGAATTTTCTCGATTATGGAGGTGGTAAAAGAGTTTGTCGTAAAGGGTTACATCGATGCAAACTTTGACACTAATCCGGATGACTCTAAGTAGTAAACCGGATTCGTATAGTAGAGCAGTTATTTGGAATAGCTCAAAGTAGCACATGGTAGCTGCATCTACAAGATGACATAGAGATTTGCAAAGCACACATGGATGTGAAAGGTTCAGACCCATTGACTAATAAACCTCTCTCACAAGCAACACATGAACAAACCCTATGGGTGTTGGATTCATTACAATCACATAGTGATGTGAACTAGATTATTGACTCTAGTGCAAGTGGGAGACTGTTGGAAATATGCCCTAGAGGCAATAATAAAATGGTTATTATTGTATTTCCTTGTTCATGATAATTGTCTATTGTTCATGCTATAATTGTATTAACCAGAAACCGTAATACATGTGTGAATACATAGACCACAACATGTCCCTAGTAAGCCTCTAGTTGACTAGCTCGTTGATCAATAGACAGTCATGGTTTCCTAACCATGGACATTGGATGTCATTGATAACGGGATCACATCATTAGGAGAATGATGTGATGGACAAGACTCAATCCTTAGCCTAGCACAAGATCGTATAGTTTGTTTGCTAAAGCTTTTCTAATGTCAAGTATCATTTCCTTAGAACATGAGATTGTGCAACTCCCGGATACCGTAGGAATGCTTTGGGTGCACCAAACGTCACAATGTAACTGGGTGGCTATAAAGGTGCACTACGGGTATCTCCAAAAATGTCTGTTGGGTTGGCACGAATCGAGACTGGGATTTGTCTCTCCGTGTAAATGGAGAGGTATCTCTAGGCCCACTCGGTAGGACATCATCATAATGTGCACAATGTGACCAAGGAGTTGATCACGGGATGATGTGTTACGGAACAAGTAAAGAGACTTGCCGGTAACGAGATTGAACAAGGTATCAGGATACCGATGATCGAATCTCGGGCAAGTACTATACCGGTAGACAAAGGGAATTGTATACGGGATTGACTGAATCCTTGACATCATGGTTCATCTGATGAGATCATCGTGGAAAATGTGGGAGCCAACATGGGTATCAAGATCCTGCTGTTGGTTATTGACCAGAGAGATGTCTCGGTCATGTCTGCATTATTCCCGAGCCTGTAGGGTCTACACACTTAAGGTTCGATGACGCTAGTGTTATAGGGAAAGTATGCACGCGGTTACCGAATGTTGTTCGGAGTCCCGGATGAGATCCCGGACGTCACGTGGAGTTCCGAAATGGTCCGGAGGTGAAGATTGATATATTGGATGAAGGGTTTTGGAGTCCGGAAGTGTTCCGGAGGTACCGGGTGATGACCAGCATGACCGAAAGGTGTTTCGGGAGCCCCGACAAGTGTTGGGGGGCTTCATGGGCCAAGGGAAGGGGGCAAACCAGCCCACTAAGGGGATGTGCACCCCTCACCTATTCCCACGTGGCCAAGGGGTTTGGGGCGCCCCATCTAGGGTTCCCACCTCCTGGCTTGGGGGCCAATTCACCCAAGGGGGAGATCCCATCTGCCCTGGCCGCCACCCCCCTTAGGGGAAACCCTAGGGCGCCCCCCCCTTGCCCTTGCCCCAATATATAGTGTAGGTTTTGGGGCTACATAACACACGAGTCTCTCTCTCCCAAAGCGCAACCCTACCTCTCTCCCTCCTCGTCTCTCGTAGTGCTTGGCGAAGCCCTGCTGGAGTACCACGCTCCTCCACCACCACCACGCCGTCGTGCTGCTACTGGACGGAGTCTTCCCCAACCTCTCCCTCTCTCCTTGCTAGATCAAGGCGCGGGAGATGTCACCGGGGTGTACGTGTGTTGAACGCGGAGGCGCCATTGTTCAGCGCTTAGATCGGAATCGACCGCGATATGAATCCTTATGAGTACGACTACCTCATCCGCGTTCTAGTAACGCTTCCGCTTAGCGATCTACAAGGGTATGTAGATGCAGTCCCCTTCCCCTAGTAGCTAGATTACTCCATAGATTGGTCTTGGTGATGCGTAGAAAATTTTAAATTTCTGCTACGATCCCCAACAATAGTCTCATATAATTCCTCAAAGTCATTGATATAAACTCCTCAAGTAATTTGTCCTCTATTCCTATATCCTCAAACTGGTCTTCCCTATGGCATCGTCAGTTCTGGTGCTATATTAGGATGATAATGTGCTTATTCACTATGTCCGCTAGTTCCATAATGAACCCAGTGCTGTGCAAGGTTTACAGAGGCTTAACTGGTCCTATTGCGTTCTGTGGGTTAAGCACATGGTTAAGGACTCGAGCTGGGGTATCTCGTGAAGTCTCGAAGGGTCTAGGGATGGGGTTTCCAGTCATGAGGGGTAATACTACAGGTTTGCACCTGGTCGAGGAGGATGTAGCAAAAGTCTTCAGTGTCAGTTGCTTGCCGAGGTGGAATCGTTAGTGCATTTTGTCTTGCTGGTCTTCAGGGATGAGAGAGATGAGAGGAAAAATAGCATAGAGGAGGGGAATGCCAAAAAGGGGGTTCTATAGTGCAAGTGCAAACAAACAGGTGACGTAAAGGCCACACACAATTCCATTAAGACATGATAGGTGATATAGTCGCGTACAAGCTGCCTAGGGAAAATGTGCGACTTATATCAAAACACAAACAAATAAAAACAAGCAACACAGAATGTGGTTCCATTCGAACCATCACATAGACTCGACTACGCATATGGGGGTACATGACTCATCCTACCCTAGGGGTTCTCGGACTTGGTAGTCGTGGTTGCTCGGAGAGAAGGGCATTTAGTCTTCAATTTCTGGGTTTCCCTTGTGGTGCCAACGGGTATGCGACAGTCGGCTACCTGTTGGGACACATCCTTTTAATGTGCCCAAGTTCACTGCACCCGTGACAAGTGACAGAAGCAAAAAGGTTGTCATTCAGTCTTGGGTTATGTCGTCGGTGACCTGACGACAATCTTCTACGAGGTGGATATGGAAATTCATTCCTATGCCTCCCGCGTGGGGTTTGGTTGCGGGTTTTCCGAAGTTCCTCGATTTGTTGCTCCTGATTGGCAATGTGGGCTTGTAAGGCAGTGATTTTCTGTCCTCGCTCGGCCACCTTTTTCTTCTCGAGGCAGTGGAGGTGCAGAAGTGAAGGGAGGTCTTGGCGAGCCTTAAGGAATGCTTCGGTAAGGTGACGTAGAAGGTAGTCTCCTGTGTTGATGAAGCGGATCTGGTACTAGGGTTGGATCCTCATCTTCTGGGGAAATCATCACTTGAGTTGGGGCTCCAAATCCGTTCTTGCCAGGTAGATAGCGGGTGGCATGTTGTTCTTTCATTTCTGGAAGGAGGTCTCGAAGACAGAGGAGCGCTTCATATGCCACTTGCTGAATGGCTAGGTCTCTTGTTGGCATGGGTGGTCCAATGAAGAACCACCCCTGGGGTGAGGTCTTGGCAGGCACAAAAACCATGGCGTAGAACTCCTTCTCGATCACATCATTTTCCAGTTCATGCAGGGTGTACATGGGAAGCAAGGGATAGTGGCATTGTTGGAGGTAGTCTTTTAGGAGTGATGGGAATCCTGTCATAAGGAGTCTCAAGGGGGCGACGGCCATCTACAAAAATTGAATAGGGGAGGTCAATAAGGAGAAATATCCCTTAGCTTTGGGAAATCTCAGCAAAGAAGAGGAGTATAGAGGGTCTTGCAAACGGGTTTTGTCCTATCTAACGCCCATGCTAACTAAGGCTTCCTACAGTCAGGATGTCTCTGATACCAGCTCTGTGGGGACCCCGACTCATAAGTCGTGATCACCGAGTGCACGTGTACAGTGATCCCAGAGATCAATGCCCACTGAACAGACAGAAGTTGAATAACAAGAGTCTTACATCCATACATACCGTCTTGCACGAATTATGACCATAATGGTCAAGTCTTACATAGATAAAGCCACAAGGGCTGAATACCAAATAAACTTAGGCAGCGGAAATCTTCGTCGATAAGCAGAACCCATGCCATCTGCCTTAAGCCTACAGGCATTCTGACTGGGAAACGTCCTAGTTCGCATGTTCGTCTCCAAAGAACTCTTCTTCGAACTCCTGTTCTTCCATGCCTGGCCAATTAAATAACCAGTGGCAAGCTAATGAGTACTTTGAATGTACTCGCAAGCAACCCATGTTTTGGCTCAAGATACAACAATGCATGACATAGTTAAATCTTTGCAGAAAGCTCATTTTGTTGTGTTATGACATGTTCAATAACTGGTAAAACATGCATCATATGAATTCAAGCAACCTTAGGAACTGGTTACAGATATCAACATAAAGGGAGCGGGCTCCAACCCAACTCATCCATGTCAAGTCCTTTCACTTGACCCAAGTAGTTCTTCCCACACACACTGGTTTGTAAACAAGTGGACGTAGCCCAAGAGTAGTTAACCAACTGTCCTTGACCGTGGACACGGCTATTCGAATAGTTTTACACTCTGCAGAGGTTGCACAATTTACCCACAAGATCCGGGGAACTTCCGTGTCATCCACGATCCGCGGTACCTCAAGTACCCGGGGTAAGCACCCGATCACTATCTTTCCCTAGACGACACTAACATAGAGTCCACTCGATTGGTAGTAACCCCTGTGCGAACATTTCACATCTTAAAATTGTGGAGCCTCGCTCCCATTTTCATCACATACGACAAGCACGGGGTACCAACGGTGTGTCCGGTGCCCTGTGAAGACAGTCATGGCCACCCTACCTGGCACGACCCCGTCCCGAGAGAGCACAACAACAACTCTCCCGTCGCTAGTAGTGCAGGCTCCAAGCTAGTATCGGCCTAGGTAATCAATAATGCCCTTTCCCATATAAGGGTAGAGTGGTTGCGCATGTAAGGTTGGAATAACGGTCGCAACTTAAACCAATCTGTTTTGAAAAACAACACACACACACACACACTTACATCGGTACACCACTTCGTCATCAAGTGGCTACCCAACTCATCATCTCCCTTGGGCATAAGTGGCACCCGACGGGTTTTCGAAAAGTTTTTGTAAACAATCTTTCTTCCATCACCATGGATATACCCAACCCATTTGTGTAGTAGCTACTTAGCATCCTAACTACACCCACTCGCATAACCCTCATAGAAAGGTAGGGTCATGCATCATGCAAGTGTCAATGAGAAAAACAGCGGAGGCAAACCACCTCAAGTGGTCACCTCATTATCATGACTTTGATGCAAGCAATAAAACGTGCCATATGACATGCATAAAAAGGGTTTCTTAGACATGGTCATAGGGCTGCTTGCCTAGCTCAGTAAAGTCTTCTGGGTCTTCAAAGTCTTCTGGTCCAACTCCTTCGTCAGTAACACAATCTATCGTCGCAAAATAATAACGGGAAAATAAGGCAACAATAAAACAGAAAAACCAAAGTGCTCAGAAAAATGTCAACTCATTTTTGTTAAATACTAGGATGAAAGCTAAGAAGGGGAAAATTCCTAGTTCTGGATTTGGAGTAGCAGAATAGAAGAAATGGATTTTTAGAGGGGTTTAAATATATTCAAATTTGAATTTGAATATGAACAGTACATAAAAGTTGTTTGGACATGAGTGAAAATTATACCATTAAATAGGTGGGATTTTTACAAGATTTTAGGAACTGAAATTGTTGCATTTGGATTAATATTTAATCCTGTGGAATTTTTGGAAAAGTGACAGAAAAAGAAAAGGAAAAAGGGCTCTATGCCTGCTGGGCCAAAACAGCCACAGCGCAGCAGGCCCAGCCAGAGAGGCGGCCCAGCGCACTGGTGCAGGCACACGCACCAGGTTTAAACCTGACGGGCGGGGCCCAGGCGTTAGCGAGAGAGAGTGGGGTGATGGAGAGGAGAGGCTGATAGGCGGGGCCCGCCTGTCATCCCTAGCCCTACGACAGAGGGACGACAAGCTCACTGACGTCGATGTAGGGCACGGCGAGGGCGCGCGAGGGTACAGATGGACTCAGCGTCGAGTCGCTATTCCGGTGGAGGTGGTTGCGGTCGCCGGGGTGTAGGGGTTCGCCAGCGACGAGGAAACCGGCGGAAGAGCTTCGGGAGGAGGCGGTTCCGGCCGTTTCCGGCTGCAAAAGAAGCAGGGAGGAAAGGGGAAATGATTAGTGAGCCGGGGAGGTTCCAGATCGAGGAAGAGGAGCAGCGGAGAGGGCCTGTACCCTGAGATCGATGGCGACCTGAGGCGGGGGAGCTCGATCTCGAGCTCGGGTGCTCCTGGAGGAGAGTGGAGGGCACAGGGGCCGATTTGGAGTAGGTAGGAGCGGGTGGTGGTGAGGGAGAGGCTCGGGGAGGCCCTTAAATAGGCGGGCGACGGTCCACCGAGGACCCGTGTGCCGGCGAGCCTGCTGCGGTTGCTATGGGTCACGAGGGCGCGCGTGGGCATGTCTGGGGTGCTTGTGGGGTTGGTCTAGGGCGAGGGGAGAGAAGAGAGGGAAAGCAGGGGGGCCAGGGCACCGCGCGTGTGAGCACTCTCACTGGTGCGCTCGGGCGGCCGACGCGTGTGCGAGCTGGGGCGAGAGGAGGGAGAAGGAGGAGGGGGACAGAGGCATGGCATGTCGCAAACGTCGAGGCGCATCGTCAGGCGCGCCGGGGAGGCCCGAGGTGGCTGGAGGCGGTTGGAAGGGGGCGGCTACAGTGCAGGAGCGCACTGTAGCGCGCTCCAGAGCGCCCAAATGGCCGGCATGGCCATTTTTTATGCAATGTGGGCACGGCCAAAGGTGTCTGGAAGCTCTAGGGGAAAGTAAAGAAGTGGGATATGGCCTTGGATGCCCTGGGTGGCCTATAGGAGAAGAGAGAGGTAGAAGAAGAGGGAGAGAGGGGCTGTCCAGGGAGGTAAATGGGGGTATTGTACCCCTCAATCATTGAGCAATGGCACTGGGAGAGTTACTGGAGGTAGGAGAGGATCAGGATCAGCTGTGGTACAAAGTTGAGCTCATGGAGATAAGTGGAAGAGGTCAAAATGGTATTTTGGTAAAGTGTCAGAAGGTGTTTGATAATGGTTTGGGCAAGTAGATGATTTCCATTTGCCATGATACTCCACAGGGTGAAATTACACATATAATTAGGTCCTTCCACAAATTTGGAGCTTATTTGGGCAAAGTTGCCAATGCAACTTTTGTAAACCCTAGAAATCAACAGAAATGGACTTGTGTAGATCTAGTTGAGAAAATCACTTCCCCTTGATGCACCACTTGGTGTAGTGGCCTCATTTGTTCATGTGAACATGATCACAAAAGTTGGGGTCAAGGAGAGAAAGTTGGTAGTACAAAGTTGTTCAAATTTGATTCTAGTCAGAGAGGGTTTTGGGGCATTTTGGTGAACCAAAGTGACCTTAATTGAGATGAGGCTCTGCAAGGTGATCACAACATGCATTTGTGACTCTCTTGATTTTACTTGGATTTTTATGAAAATATTTTCTGTAGAAATATTTCAAATCCTTGAAATGGTCAGAAATGGTTTTGAGAGGTTTTGTCCAATACTTTGAACATGACCATGTGTTGAAACTCTTATATATGGAAAATATATGTCCACTGAGTTCCCCTGATTTTTGTCAAATATTTTTGAAACAATAAAATAATTTTTCCCTATTAAAGACCATTTCTGGCCTGAAGAAAAAGCTTTTAAATAAAATAGGAAAATAACTTTTAAAATTATATTTTTTTTGTGGTTTATGGGAGTCCTATATCTAATAGGATTTAAATATACCTTTTGAAAGATTTTTCACACCCCAAATCAAGTAATTGCAGTGCAAACCTCAATTCAGGGGGTTTTGGAAAACTAATTTTAGAAAATACTTTTTGGCCAAATTTTTTTTGTAATAAAATACTATATTGCTCTATACACATGGCATGATCATTGGGCAGAAGCTTGGGGCAAGGAGATGAGGTATAGAAGGTGGAGTTGTGTTGACATTAAAGAGCACATGAAAAACACAGAGAGAAAACCAACTCCAAATAAAAAGCCAAATAACACAAAAGTTTTTGTCAAACCACACTTTATCATGATTTATTAGCTTAAGTGTTGTGGCATGAAAATCAGGGTTTGACACATAAGCCGGGGCTTGAGACCTTTCAAGATTTCCTGATTGGCTCTTTCAGCTTAACCATTGGATTGGGGCTGAGCTACTGATGAAACATCAAGCCGGATATGCTCACGTTGGAAGAATTCCTCCATAGCACCCTTTGACAGATTAGTACCATTGTCAGTTATAATGCTGTGTGGAAAGCCAAAACGAAAGATCACCTTTTTCATGAATTGAACCGTCATGGCTGCATCACACTTACTAACCGGCTCTGCCTCACTCCACTTTGTGAATTTGTCAACTGCCACAAAAGGTGTTTCTTTTTATCTTTGGATCTTTTGAAAGGTCCAACCATGTCGAGCCCCCAGACTGCACACGGCCAAATAATTGGAATCATCCGCAATTCTTGAGCCGGCACGTGTGCCCGTCGTGAGAATTTCTGACAACCGTCACACCTCCTGACCAGATCCTCCGCATCAGCGTGAGCCATCAGCCAGTAAAAACCATGACGAAAGGCTTTGGCTACAAGGGACTTTGAACCGGCATGATGGCCACAATCTCCTTCATGGATTTTGCGAAGAATTTCTTGACCTTCCTCACGAGAGACACAACGTTGAAACGCCCCTGTGACGCTGCGATGATGCAACTCACCATTGGCAATTGTCATTGATTTAGACCGCCAGGTTATCTGTCTAGCCAAGGTTTCATCCTGATGCAACTCGCACCGGGTCATATAAGCCAAATATGGCACTGTCCAATCTGGGATGGCGTGAAGAGCCGCCACCAATTGTGCTTCCAGGTCTGGAACAGCCAAGTCTTCCTCCGTAGGCAACTTGACAGAAGGGCTATGCAGAACATCTAAGAAAGTGTTAGGTGGCACCGGCTTACGCTAAGACCCCAGCCAGCTTAAAGCATCAGCCGCTTCATTCTTTCTGCGATCAAAGTGTTCCACTTGATAACCCTTGAAGTGTCCAACAATGGCATCAACTTCACGACGATAAGCCACCATGAGAGGATCTTTGGAATCCCACTTGCCTGATACTTGTTGAGCCACCAAATCTGAGTCGCCAAAACACCTTACCCGGCTCAAGCTCATCTCCTTATCCATCCGAAGACCATGGAGCAAGGCCTCATACTCAGCTGCATTGTTAGTACAGGGAAACATCAACCGTAGCACATAACAAAATTTGTCACCTCGAGGGGAAGCTAAAACAACTCCAGCCCCCGAGCCCTCTAATTGCCTGGACCCATCAAAATGAATAGTCCAATATGTGTTGTACGGCTTCTCTTCAGGCATCTGTAGCTCTGTCCAATCATTGATGAAATCCACCAATTCCTGAGATTTGATAGCAGTGCGTGGCACATACTTTAAACGATGAGGCCCAAGTTCAATGTCCCACTTGGCAACTCATCCTGTGGCTTCTCTATTTTGAATGATATCTCCTAAAGGAGCAGAACTAACCATAGTGATGGGATGAACCTAAAAATAATGCATAAGCTTCCGGCTCGCCATGAACACCCCATAGACAAGTTTCTGCCAATGTGGATATCTCTGTTTGGATTCAATGATCACCTCACTGACGTAGTAAACCGTCCGTTGAACCGGATATTCCTTGCCAGCCTCTTTGCGCTCTACTACAATGGCCACACTGTCAGCACGTGTGTTAGCAGCCACATATAACAATAATGGCTCCTTATCAATAGGCGCAGCAAGGACCAGCGGCTCGGCGAGCTGTCTTTTCAGATCTTCAAAAGCGGTGTTAGCAGCATCACTCCAGACAAAATCGCATGTCTTCTTCATCATTTGATACAATGATATGGCCTTCTCACCTAACCGGCTTATGAACCGGCTTAAAGCAGAAATACAACCCACCAAACGCTGAACGTCATTGATGCACGCCAGCTTAGCCAAAGATGTGATTGCTTTGATCTTCTCCGGGTTAGCCTTGATGCCTCTGTTCAAAACCAGAAAACCCAAAAGCTTGCCCGCTGGTACTCCAAAAACACACTTGGCTGGGTTAAGCATCATCTTGTAGACCCGGAGGTTATCAAAGGTTTCCTTAAGATCGTCTATGAAGGTCTCATTCTCTCTGGATTTTACCACAATATCGTCCACATACGCATGAACATTGCGCCCAATCTGATTGTGAAGACAGTTCTGCACACATCGCTGATAAGTCGCCTGGGCACTCTTAAGCCCAAAAGGCATAGACACATAGCAGAAGGCTCCAAACAGAGTAATAAAATCCATCTTCTCCTGGTCCTTAACTGCCATCTTGATCTGATGATAACCAGAATAAGCATACAAAAATCTCAAACGCTCACAACCCGCGGTAGCATCAATGATTTGATCAATACGAGGGAGAGTGAAAGGATCAGGCGGACAAGCTTTATTTAACTCCATGTAATCCACACACATACGCCAGGTGCCGTTCTTTTTAAGCACGAGCACCGGGTTAGCCAACCACTCTGGATGAAAAACTTCAATAATGAACCCGGCCGCCAAGAGCCGGGCCACTTCTTCACCAATGGCCTTGCGCCCCTCCTCATTGAACCGCCGAAGAAATTTCTTGATCGGCTAAAATTTTGGATCAATATTGAGAGTGTGCTCAGCGAGTTCTCTCGGTACACCCGACATGTCAGAAGGTTTCCATGCAAAGATGTCCTGGTTCTCACGGATGAACATGATGAGCGTTCTTTCCTATTTGGGATCCAGATTAGCACTGAACTGAACTACTTAGATGAGTCACCTGGAACAAAATCGACAAGCTTGGTGTCATCAGATGACTTAAACTTCAGGACCGGCTCATGCTCCGTAGTTGGCTTTTTCAAAGATGTCAGGTCCGCCGGGTCAACATTGTCCTTGTAAAACTTTAAATCCTCTGTTGCACAAACAGATTCAGCATAAGCAGCATCGCCTTCCTCACATTCCAAGGCTATCTTCTGACTCCCATGCATTGTGATGGTGCCCTTATGACCAGGCATTTTAAGTTGCAAATAAACATAACACGGCCATGCCATGAACTTGTGTCGGAGTAATGGGCCACGGGTAGCCTAACCCGGGTCCCAGAACCTTTCAAGACATCGGGCCGGCTGCGCCCTCAAGACGCCGAGCTGAAGCACTACCTTCTGGTGGCCGGCTGGCTGGACGGCCGACTGCCAGAAGGCGGCCATGCTCACGAAGGCGGATCCAAGACAAGCCGACTCCTGGCAGGCGGCCTCCAGAGAGGCCGGCTCCCAGCATTCGGCCCATGGTGCCCTCAAAGTATGCGCCCCCATTATAGAAGACAGGACAGGGTGATGCAACAGTGTAGCCCATCCCCCCACGAATCCAGGAGCAGGCGTGGCCACAGTGCCTCGTACCAGTGGAAATCTCTGCCCGGCGTGGCACTGTTGCCATTTCGCCCTTGACGTCACTATTGACAGGCCAAGTCCTGCTCCCACGACCGCCTGTCGGTATGGCCCAAGGATGGCGGGCCCTACCGGTCAACGAGAGCCTGGAGGGCAGCGGGAGCTGCACTAGTTAGACCCGAGGGAGGCCGGCTCCCAGCAGCCTGCCCGATCCTTCCTCAGGGTCCCACGCACCATTAACCGGATAAGATGCAGAATGGCTACAGTGATCTCCCGCCAGGTGGCGGGACTGTAGCCATGCCTCGCCGACCAAGCGCACATCATTAGCAGCACGGCTATAGTAATCCGCAGCCAACAGATCCCACGAGTGACGGAGGCGGCCTGTCGGCTCCGTACCAGACCAGCCGGTGGGGCCCACCAGGCGGCGGGCCCCAGCAGTCGGCGGAGAAGCCGTCGACCAGAGAGACAGACAACTGGGTCCTACGCCCAGCCGGATTACCATTGTACCCCTGGGGGTAGGCCTATATAAACCCCCCAGGGCACCCATGCAAAGGGTTCGCACCCAGATAGGACTAGATTCATACCTAGGGGAGGAGAGAGCAAGCTGTCGGTGTCAAAACCGGCGGATCTCGGGTAGGGGGTCCCGAACTGTGCGTCTAGGCCGGATGGTAACAGGAGGCAGGGGACACAATGTTTTACCCAGGTTCGGGCCCTCTTGATGGAGGTAAAACCCTACGTCCTGCTTGATTAATATTGATGATATGAGTAGTACAAGAGTAGATCTACCACGAGATCAGAGACGCTAAACCCTAGAAGCTAGCCTATGGTATGATTGATGTTCGTCCTACGGACTAAGACCCTCCGGTTTATATAGACACCGGAGAGGGCTAGGGTTACACAGAGTCGGTTACAATGGTAGGAGATCTACATATCCGTATCGCCAAGCTTGCCTTCCACGCCAAGGAAAGTCCCTTCCGGACACGGGACGAAGTCTTCAATCTTGTATCTTCATAGTCCAGGAGTCCGGCCGAAGGTATAGTCCGGCTATCCGGACACCCCCTAATCCGGGACTCCCTCAGTAGCCCTTGAACCAGGCTTCAATGACGACGAGTCCGGCACGCAGATTGTCTTCGGCATTGCAAGGCGGGTTCCTCCTCCAAGTACTTCATAGAATATTTTGAACACAAAGGTAGTGTCCGGCTCTACAAAATAAGTTTCCACATATTGCCATAGAGATAATAATATTTACACAAATCTAATCTGCTGACGTATTCCGTAGCATGACATCACACCACGGCCAAGTCTTTATTCAAATCGTTTTACTGTCCCACCTCAGCGCGTTTAGCAAGGCGGTTTCCTTGGCACGTCTTGTCAAAGCAGAGATCGTGTCCCCTTTTTCTGGGATTCTCATCAATACGGCCATGGGTAACCCAACCGCGCCATTGATTACGGTGCTCGGGAGATAAGCGAGTTGTACCAGGCTGGTGGGGACGCATAGTCGCGTCTACCCATATAAGGGGATAAGGATCCACCTTTTCATCCACGCCTTCTTCCTCCTTTGCCTATCCATTTCCGCGCACTCGAGCTCCAGCGCCAAGTCCGCACACCCCACCTCAACCTTCTCCAGCCATGTCCGGAGCGGGAGGCAAGTGGATGGTCTCCTCCGTCACGGAGGGAAACATCAAAAAACTGAGGAAGGCCGGATACTTGTCTAACGCCATTGCGCACCGGCTTCCCGAAGAGGGGCAGCTCATCCCCACCCCTAGGCCCCATGAGAGGGTGGTGTTCCTCCCCCATTTCCTCCGCGGACTGGGCTTCCCTCTCCACCCATTTGTCTGGGGGCTCATGTTCTACTATGGCCTGGATTTACATGATCTGGCCCCGAACTTTGTCCTCAACATCTCGGCGTTTATCGTCATGTGCGAGGCCTTCCTCCGTATCCGCCCACATTTCGGCCTATGGCTCAAGACTTTCAATGTCAAGCCGAAGGTGGTGCACGGCACCCAGGCGGAGTGTGGAGGCGCCATGGTGGGCAAGATGCCCAACGTCCTATGGCTCGAGGGCTCCTTCATGGAGACCCTAAAGGGGTGGCAATCGGGGTGGTTTTACATCACCGAGCCGCGCGACCCTGAATGGGTCACAGCCCCCGAGTTCCGATCCGGACCCCTACGCGGCTCACCTCCTGGAAAGAGATGGGCCTGTCGTGGGGTAAAACGGAGAGCTGACCGGACTCCAAACATGCGTCCAAACCCTGGTGGACAAGAAGCTCAAACTTGTAAACGTAGTCCAGGTTATGCTCATCCGTCGGATCCTCCCGTGACAACAACGGGCTTTCAACCTATGGGAGTTCGACCCGGCGCAGCACCGAACTCTGAGCAGGCTCTTCGACACGATGTACGAAGATGCCTGGAAGGTGCTTTTGAAGGGCGCCGAGGCCCCCGCATTCGCTACTGAGGATCGCGGATTCAGCACGCAGCATCATGCTCGTGCAGTGAGCTGTCTTTAACTTTTACAGGGTATTAGTTTTTCATAGTTTGACTCCATGCGGGATGTAAGCTCCCGTACCTTTGACAGGATTGGCAGGAGACGTCCGGACAGATCAACTGTCCGGCTCCTTTGCCCGAAGGCCCAGCGGACGCTCACTTGGCGAGGCTGCTGGTTCCGGCACCCTATGTGGTGCCGGAGAAGAAGGCCAAGAAGAAGGCCACGGGGACTCGAAAGAGTGCTCGGCGCCTGGCGGTGTCGGATTCATCATCCGACGATTCCAAGATGCACTCCTCCCATGAAGACGAGGAGGAGGAAGAAGAGACCTCTCCCCCTCTAGCGGGGAAGGGAAGAAAAGGAAGGCCGCCCCAACTAGGGAGGCCGAAGGGTCCAAGAAGGGAAAACCCTTCCTCCGGACTACTCCACCAACGCCAATGACGGCGAAGAGGAGTGGCCACTCAGGGCCAAGCCCCTGGCGAAATCGTAAGTATCTGGATACCAAAGTGATTCATAGTATTCCTCCATTGCACAGCTTTTCCTTATGTCAAACATGTTTATGTAGTCCACCCAAAGACCGGCTCGACGTGTCGTCGAGCGGTTCCCTGGATTCGTCGGATGTGAATTCGCTTCCCACGGCTACCTCCCCCCACCCTATGGACGACGCTGAGGTGCTATCCCAACAGGTTCCAAGACAAGAGGAGGTGGTCCTGGAGGCGCCGCAAGGCGACCTCCCGGACTCCAGGCGCAAAGGGGATAAAACCCCCAAGGGCTCCAAGTCCGGCCTTGAGCCGGACACCGCGCCGGAACCTTCAACGGTTTCGGACCCCGGTAGGAAGCCTACCGAGTCGGCGACCTCCGTCCAACCGGAGGCACCGGACAATTTGCTGGAGGTGCTTAACGGCGCCTCCATCGACGAGGAGCACCGCACTATTATGAGTGCGGTGATCCAGAAGGTTCAGTCCGCCAAGAGCGGATTGACTGAAGCCTGTGCCAGCCTTCAAACTGGCTTTGAGGTAAGTGAAGAATATGTAAACGTATTACCGCATAGACAGTAGCCCCTGATGCTCTGTTCGGCGTTCGGAAAGAAAAGCCGAATAGAGGATCTAATAACATTCGCAGGAGTCTAACATAATCAAGTCAATATGCATATGCAGGATTTGCTGCTGGCCTCCGCCGCACTGACTGCGGAGGTGGATACGCTGAAGCAAAACCTCGTGCGGTCCGAGAATGAGCTCGGCCATGCCAAGAGGCAACTCGAGGAGAAGGAAGGTAAGTAATACCTTGCGCAAGTATATACAGAAGATGTGGTTGCAAAAATGACAGGATCAACATGCTATTATAGGGGCCACGACCGAGGTGGCAACCCTTAAGCAAGCGCTGTCCGAGGCCGAAAACAGAGCGGCCGCGGAGTGCACGGAGAGAGGGAAGCAGGAGGCGCGGGTGGAGGAGGTGCAGAAAGAGCTCCAGGCACTCGTGAAAAAACACGAGAGTTTGGAGCTTGACTCAAAGACGCAAGCGTCTGAGCTTGCGGCAGCCCTCAAAAGCGCGAAGTCTGCCAAGGCCGAAGCCCAGAAAGCCCTCCAAGAAATGGAAGCGATGAAGAAGATAGCGGCGGGTAAGGCATTCATTATGCAAAGCAAGCACGTGAAATTGAATTACTTGTTACTTACCCGAGTCCGGAGCTCTCCAGGAGCATTCGCAGATTTGCCCCGCAGTGCGTCTGATGCCGCCGCCTACTACCGAGCCGAGGAGGGGAGCTCGATGGAGAAGGTGTTCTGGTCTCAGTATGCTGAGGCCGGACACCTGGTGCCTTTGAGAGACCAGCTGAAGCAAATGGCCGAGCTCCACAAGGTGGCCGAACAGGCCATAAAGGGCCTCATAGTTCGGCTTTGGCCTGGAGAGGCTCTGCCTGGTTGCTACTTCAGGCTGGTGAGGCAGTTGGTGGATGCCTGTCCACAGCTTGAAATAATCAAGCGCTCTGTCTGCATCGAAGGTGCCCGTAGGGCGCTTGCCCGTGCTAAAGTGCACTGGGGCAAGATGGCTGCAGAGAAGCTGGTGAAGGACGGGCCGCCGCCGGGCAAGGAGCATCGCGTCCCGGAAGCGTATTATGAGGGCATCCTGAAGCGTGCCCGTCTTATAGCGGATGAATGCTCCAAAGATGTAATTTTTTAGTAAACTCGCATTTGTGATCCTGTACGCTCAAAACTTGTTCATATGTGCTATGCAACGCTTTTGAATTTAAAATATTACCTTATGTGCGGCCGTTTATCAAATTTGATAGATGGCGAGTCGTCGGATTCTGCCCCCATGGCACGAGTGCTGGGTTGTTCAGGATAAACGTGAGCACTCTTTTTCCCATTCTTGGGTCCTTCGAGGGAGGTGCTCAACACAACGAACAAGGCAATCGGACTATAATGCTTGAACACTCTCACTTAGCCATAGAATTCTATAATTTTAAATTTTGGCGAAGCCCCTAGTGTTTGGAAGACTGAGTTCGGGGTGCTATCCACGCCTAGGACGGACAAAGCCGACTCCTCGCTCTAAGCAGCATAAGTCTTTAGGGACTCGAAAACCTCTCGAACAGCAACCAGCTCTCGCCTCATCATGACAGCCAGTTTTAGCTTTCTCTACTGAGGTGCTTAGCCCAGCTCAACTGGGGCACAATCGCAGTAGTTCTCCTAGTGCTACCTTAGCCGATATAACAGAACGTAAGGTACAAAACATAGGAGCCGGGCAAACCCAACTATTGACCCAAGACATGATTCGGAGCCGATGCATATAATGCTATAAGTTCGGGGTGCCGCACTTGTGAAAGTGTTCGGACTTCTCACACCGTATTGTGGGGTACTTAAGCCCCTGGCGTATTGGCCGTACCAAAGTGTACGGGTGCAATATGTCATTAATGAACATATATTCGTAAAAAAGAGTAATGCAATAATAGATGGAAGCTATGCATTGTTTATTTAAAAAAGCTGCGATCAAAGCAGAACGATACAAATAGTGCAATAAGCAAAAGATGAGACTATTTAACATGTCCTTTCCAGGGGCGAGCTGCGGAATGGTATGTGAAATAGGTATACTGCTCGTTATAGAGACCACCTTAGAGTTCCATAGTGCGGCGTAGCTTTCTGCTTCCCTGGCTGTATCGTTTGTGCGGCAATTGTACTGCCGGACAAGCCTTCCGAAGAATGGAGTCCTGAAAATAAGAGAAAATTAAGAAATCGGCAGCCCCTAGTGCGGTTTAAGCCGCGATTCAGGCATGCCGTGATGGTGCCCCTCCCCCTGTGCCCATGGTATTTCCAGAGCGTAGTTATGTACGGGCAACACTGGTTTCGCAAGTTCGTGAGGGCTAGGGTTGGGGCCGCATTGCTACGCTTGCTCGGAACATGCCAGGCGGTCTTGTTGTAGGTTACTCCGGGCGCGCTTGACGGTGTCCAGACATTTAATGGCCGGACTTGAGAATTGCCTTGAGAGGCTGCTTTGTACTTCCGCTGCGATAGCCGCCGTATGCTCCTCCGTTCGGAGAGAGCGTTCGGTGTTTCCATCGACCGTGATGACTCCTCGAGGGCCTGGCATCTTGAGCTTGATGTATGCGTAGTGCGGCACCGCATTGAACTTAGCAAATGCGGTTCGCCCGAGCAGTGCGTGATAGCCACTACGGAACGGGACTATGTCGAAGATTAACTCCTCGCTTCGGAAATTATCCGGAGATCCGAATACCACTTCAAGTGTAACTGAGCCTGTACAGTTGGCCTCTACACCTGGTATGACGCCTTTAAAGGTCGTTTTAGTGGGTTTAATCCTCGAGGGATCGATGCCCATTTTCCGCACTGTATCCTGGTAAAGCAGGTTCAGGCTGCCGCCGCCGTCCATAAGGACTCTAGTGAGGTGAAATCCGTCAATAATTGGGTCTAGAACCAATGCGGCGAATCCGCCATGACGGATGCTAGTGGGGTGGTCCCTTCGATCAAAAGTGACCAGGAAGGAAGACCATGGGTTGAACTTTGGGGCGACTGGCTCCATCGCATATACGTCCCTTAGCGCACGCTTCGGCTCCCTCTTGGGGACGTGGGTTGCGTATATCATGTTCACCGTCCACACTTGTGGGGGAAAACCCTTCTGTCCACTGTTGTTCGGCGGCCGGGGCTCCTCCTCCTCATCGCTATGTAGCCCCTTGTCTATGCTTTCGGCATTTAACTTGCCTGCCTGCTTGAACACCCAACAATCCCTGTTGGTGTGATTGGCTGGTTTTTCAGGGGTGCCATGTATCTGGCATCAGCGGTCGAGTACTCAGTCCAAACTGGACGGGCCCGGAGTATTTATTTTGAATGGATTTTTCCGCTGACCGGGTTTAGAGCCTCTGAATCCGGCATTAACTGTCGTATCCTCAGCATTGGCGCCGTTAATGCGGCGCTTTTGCTTGTTGCGACGCGACTTTCCACTTCTGTCCTTGGTATCCGAATTACCAGGGCTCTTGGTCATGTTATTGCTGCGAGCTAGCCAGCTGTCTTCTCCCGCGCAGGAGCGGGTCATAAGTGTCGTGAGGGCTGCCATAGATTTCGGCTTTTCCTGTCCTAGGTGCCGTGCAAGCCACTCATCATGGATGTTATGCTTGAAGGCTGCTAGGGCCTCTGCGACTGGACAGTCGACGATTTGTTTTTTCTTGGTTAGGAACCGTGTCCAGAATTGTCTGGCCGATTCCTCTGGCTGCTTAATTATGTGGCTTAGGTCATCGGCGTCTGGTGGTCGCAGATAAGTGCCCTGGAAATTGTCGAGGAATGCGGCTTCCAGGTCCTCCCAACAACCAATTGATTCTGCTGGCAAGCTGTTAAGCCAATGCCGAGCTGGTCCTTTAAGCTTGAGTGGGAGGTATTTGATGGCGTGTAGGTCATCACCGCGGGCCATGTGGATATGAAGGAGATAGTCCTCGATCCATACCGCAGGATCTGTTGTGCCATCGTGTGATTCGATGTTCATGGGTTTGAAACCCTCGGGGATTTGATTATCCATTACTTCATCTGTGAAGCATAGTGGGTGTGCGGCGCCTCTGTATTGGGCTATATCACGACGCAGCTCAAACGAGCTTTGTCTACTGTGTTCGGCCCGACTGGATTTACTGTGTTCGGCCCGACTGGATTTACTGTATCCGGCGCGACGAGTACCATCTCGTGCCGTGGGGCGCCCATGTGATCCGTAGATCGATCTTGTTTGCCTTGCCTTGTCCTCCAATATATCTCGCAGGTCTGGTGCATTTTCCCATGCCTTGGTATTTTTTGAGCGGCGCCGGGGTGCGGCTTGAGTGGAGGGCCGAGAGGCCTCTCTGTCGCGGCCACGGGGTGGCCGGTCGGCCGCATCATGCGCTGGTGATGTAGGTTTAGGTGCTTCCTCCTCTAATTGGGGTAGCAACCTGCGCTTTGTGTAGCTCTTGGAGGGGCGTTCGAGTTCATACTCTTCGGCCGCAAGGACTTCAGTCCATCTGTCGGCTAGCAAATCTTGATCAGCTCTAAGCTGTTGCTGTTTTTTCTTGAGGCTGCTCGCCGTGGCCATAAGCCTGCGTTTGAATCGCTCTTGTTCGACGAGATCCTCTGGCATGACAAATTCGTCGTCGTCGAGGCTTGCCTCGTCTTCGGAGGGAGGCATATAATTATCGTCCTCGACCTCTCTGTCTACCACTCTCTCATGAGGGCTGGCTTCTCCATCCTCCTGTGTTGAATCTTGCTGGAGGTGGTTGTCTTCGGCACTGCCCGGGGTATTATTATCTCCCATGCCGGAATCACCATTTTAGCTTTGGCGGGATTTAGAGCGGCGCCACTGACGCCGGCGCTTAGGCTGCTTCTTGGAGGGGTCATCCTCCGCTGTTCCATCGCCATTGCCTTCTTTTGGGGTGTCCACCATGTATATATCATACGACGAGGTGGCTTTCCAATGCCCTATAGGCGCTGGTTCTTGATCGTCTCCTACATCAGCGTCCATACTGTCGATGTCTTCGGAGTCGAAGTCGAGCATGTCAGTTAAATCATTGATAGTGGCTACGAAGTGGGTGGTGGGTGGTCTTTGAATTTATTCATCATCTGCATCCCAACCTTGCTGACCATAGTCCGGCCAGGGCTCTCCTGATAAACAGAGAGACTTTAGTGAATTCAGAATGTCGCCGAAGGGCGAGTGCTGAAAGATGTCCGCGGTGGTGAACTCCATGATCGGCGGCCAATCGGGTTCGATCGGTAGGGGCGTGGAGGGCTCAGAGTTAGGAGAGGAGTCCGGCTCCTTGGAGTCACGGGCTTCGCAGAGAATAGGGCTAGTGTTCGGCTCGATCGCCGTAGAGATTGCAGCCCCCGAGGCGGTGTCTAATCACCCATCCTCGATTGGTGTGATCGGCTCCGAGCTAGGGGTCGGAGCGGACACAGGTGCGGCCTCCAGGGCACTGTTCGTCGGCAGAGCTAGATCATGCCCATCGTGACAGTGCAGCACGCTCGGCTATGGCTCGAATCCGTCGAAGATCAAGTCTCCGCGGATGTCAGCCGTGTAGTTCAAGCTTCCAAATCTGACCTGATGGCCAGGGGCGTAGCTTTCGATCTTCTCCAGATGACCATGCGAATTGGCCCGTAGTGCAAAGCCGTCGAATATGAAGATCTGTCCGGGGAGAAAAGTCTCACCCTGGATCGCATCGCTGTTGATGATCGGAGAGGCCATCGGGCCTAAAAGTGACGACACAGAGGAACTCTCAATGAAAGCACCAATGTCGGTGTCAAAACCGGCGGATCTCGGGTAGGGGGTCCCAAACTGTGCGTCTAGGCCGAATGGTAACAGGAGGGAGGGGACACGATGTTTTACCCAGGTTTGAGCCCTCTTGATGGAGGTAAAACCCTACATCCTGCTTGATTAATATTGATGATATGGGTAGTACAAGAGTAGATCTACTACGAGATCAAAGAGGCTAAACCCTAGAAGCTAGCCTATGGTATGATTGTTGTTCGTCCTACGGACTAAGTCCCTCCGGTTTATATAGACACTGGAGAGGGCTAGGGTTACACAGAGTCGGTTACAATGGTAGGAGATCTACATATCCGTATCGCCAAGCTTTCCTTCCACGCCAAGGAAAGTCCCTTCCGGACACGGGACGAAGCCTTCAATCTTGTATCTTCATAGTCCAGGAGTCCGGCCGAAGGTATAGTCCGGCTATCCGGACACCCCCTAATCCGGGACTCCCTCACAAGCCTTGCCTTCTCCCACCTCTATCATACAGCTCGAGGAGCACCATTGTACTCACTTGTTCCTTAGTGATCATGCGGAGACCCCGCAGAGAAGGACTAGGGGTGTTATCTCCTAGGAGATCCCCGAACCTAGGTAAAGTTTGCTGGCGTACGTGTTTACGCCTCATCCCGCTTCTGGGCACCGGCGACATTCTACTCGCTCCCACCATGATAAGCCATCCCTTGGCATATGTCACACCCAACCCCCGACATTTGGCGCCCACCATGCATGGGGCAAGGTGCACTGTCGTCCGGAGACCTGTTCTAGACGAGAACCCTTTTCCTCCCTAGCGAGCCTAGCCAGCCCGACATGCCAGACGGAGTCTATGCCGACGCGCTGTGTGGCGCGGAGCTCGGCTGCGCAGCGAGCTGCCTCGCCAACCTTGTTGGCGAGGTTCGCCTCTCTGACGAGCCGGTGTCCGATGCGGGAGATGACGGCCCCAAGAGGCGCCTCGTCAGCCTCCTCGATCAGCTCCACGTCGCCAGCGAGCCCGCTGCGGATTTGGAATCCGTTGGCTCCACCGACCCGATGCTTGTCGACTCCGACACTATATCGCTTGACGCGTTCCCCACCAACGTGGTGGTCTAAGACGAGCCGCCGCCTCACGAGGAGAGCGGCGAAAGCGCCGTCACGGAGGTGCTTGTCATCGGCCACAGTGAGCACTCTGGCGGAGATGCTCATGACCCGCTCAACACGGCACTACAAGACCTGACGGCGCCCATCCTAGAGGACGCCGACGCCGAGATGCTGGAAACACGCCGCCTCCAACTCATCGAGGGTGCCAAGAAGCTGGCTAGCATGAGACGCCTGTCGGAAGCCTACCAGCGTGAGATGGACCTCGCCGTAGGCGGCACGCCGGCTCCTACGGGCCTAGCCGCCTTGGCGCGGCGTGGCCATCGCCAACCTTCTCGAGGCAGATAGCCCCGTCTATGCCACGCCGGCGGAAAATATCTGAGCTGCCCACGCGGCAGCAGAAGAATTAGACAAGTTTGAGGGCGAAGAGCGTCGCCAGATGGCGGAGCGCGTCCAGCGGCTCCTCGATGCGGCAGATGAGCAGCACGAGGCCGGTTGCCGCACTAAGGCGCCACACCGGCAGAACGAAGATCCGCCTCCCCGCCGAGACCAAGGCGCGACATCTCGGACGCCGACTGGTGACGTCCGCGGGAGAAGAGACAAGGAGCCGGCTGCTAGCCGCAGCCGGTCTTGCATCACCATTGAGCGCGACCAAGACGGCCGCCCAAGAGGAGTGGAACGACGGGATGACTGTCCGCCTCCCCCCTCAGAGGGAAAGGCGCGTCACCCGGCCACCTGTTGAGAACCCGACACTCGGCGACCGCCTTGGCCGCAGAGAGGGAGTCGGAGAGGACGATGCCCGCCACCGGATCGACCGTCTCCACCGGTCCTTGGCGCTAGAAGAGGAAGATGAACTGGGCCCGCCTTGTTTCGGCCCCCACATCCGAGACGAGCCTTTCCGCAAAGGGTTCACGCTCCCAAGAGACACGCCCAAATACACCGGCTCCGTGAAGCCGGAGGACTGGCTGGTCGACTACTCCGTAGCTGTCGGCATAGCCAACGGCAACAAGCGCGTTGCCGTGAAGTATGTCCCAATCATGCTCCAGGGCACAGCACGGACATGGCTGAACAGTCTGAAGTCCCGCAGCATCAACAGTTGGGTTGACTTCACAGAAGCCTTCGTCCGCAACTTCACCAGCACGTACAAGCGGCCTCCTAAGCCTCACCAGCTCTCCTTATGCATGCAAGGCCCCAACGAGTCAACTCGCGACTACCTCACGCGCTGGGCTGAGCTCCGTATCTCTTGCGAAGGCATGCACGAGGTACAGGCTATCGAGTACTTCACCGCTGGGTGCCGGGAGGGCACCCTCCTCAAGTACCAACTCCTCTGCGATGAGTCGGCGACCCTCGACGAGCTGCTGATCATAGCAGATAAATATGCCACGGCCGACTCCTCCATGAAGGCAGAAATTCAAGTTGATGCGTCTGGCAAAGTAGCCCCTCAGGCTCCTCGAACCCCAGCTGGAGACACCAGCCGGCGCTAGCAATAGAGTGAAAACAAGCGCAAAGCCATACAACCGGCTTCCGTAAGCCCGCGGGTGGCAGCAGTCGCAGATCAGCAGCCGGATGGGCAGCCTCCATCCAAGCGCCCGAAGGGCGGCAAGTCCAATTGGCTTCCAGCCTTCTCATATGAGCAGACTCTTGATGCACCCTGCAAATTTCACAGTGGTGCGAAGCCGTCCAACCATACCACTCGGAAGTGCCATTGGCTCACCAGGATCGCCAAGGGAGACGGCCTTCCACCTCCTTCGCCTGCTGGGCAGCAGTTGCCCCCTCCCCCTCAGCAGCCGGCCGTTCGACCAGTCAGAGTCGTACAAGACGAGTACCCTGAAGAGCACGGAGCTTATGTCATGTTCACCAGCGTGGCCGACGATAAGCACAACAGACGGCAACGATAGCAAGAAGTGAATGCAATAACGTCAGAGACCCTCGAGTTCATGCATTGGTCCAAGAAGCCCATCAACTGGAGCAGAGCCGATCACCCGGATGTGATGCCCAATCCCGGTTCCTATGCCCTGGTTCTGGATGCCACCTTTGCCACTCATAAGCGAGCTGCTCGGTTTTTCTGAGTTCTGATAGATGGCGGCAGCAGCATGAACATTCTGTACAAAGATACCATGGAGAAGTTAGGAATCAGACAAAGGCAGCTTCGGCTCAGCCGAACTGTATTCCATGGCATAGTTCCCGGCCTTTCCTGCTTACCAATCTGCAAGATCCAGATAGACATCCTCTTTGGGGACAAGGATCACTTCCGATGAGAGCCAGTCTGGTTTGAAGTGGTGGACCTCAAGAGCCCATACCATGTGCTACTTGGCCGACCTGCACTGGCCAAGTTCATGGCGGTCCCTCATTATACTTACCTCAAGATGAAGATATCGAGTTCTAAGGGAATTCTAACCGTAAGCGGGGACTACAAGAAGTCATCCGCTTGTGCGGCTGAAAGTAGTCGGCTGGCCGAGTCCCTCGTGATCACAGCCGAGAGACAGCTTCTTGACCGAGTTGTGGCGATGGCAGGCAAGCAGCCGGAGATATCACCCCACCCCAAAGAGTCGAAAGCCGAGGGCTCGCTCAAGCCGGCCAAGGAGACAAAGAAGATTCCCTTGGACCCGGAGCACCCGGAGAGGTACGCTGTCGTAGGAGCAAACCTCGACAGCAAATAGGAAGACGAGCTCGTCAATTCCCTCCCTAAGAATCGGGACATCTTTGCATGGGCACCAAAAGACATGCCGGGTGTTCCAACGGATTTCGCCGAGCACAAGTTACATGTCTGATCTGATGCCAAGCCGGTCAGGCAGCCCTTGCGCCGCCTATCAGAAGAGAAGAGAAGAGTTGTCAGAGAAGAGATAACCCGGCTGCTAGGAGACGGCTTCATCATGGAAGTATTCTTCCCAGAGTGGCTGGCCAACCCAGTCCTTGTGCTAAAGAAAAACAAGCAATGGCGCATGTGTATTGATTACACCAGCCTCAACAAAGCCTGCCCCGAAGACCCGTTCGCTTTGCCAAGAATTGACCAAGTGATAGACTCCACAGCCGGATGCGAGCTGTTGAGTTTCTTGGATGC
Source organism: Triticum urartu (assembly GCF_056163025.1). NCBI lineage: Eukaryota > Viridiplantae > Streptophyta > Magnoliopsida > Poales > Poaceae > Triticum > Triticum urartu. Next base: position 120,900,231 of record NC_141876.1, on the reverse strand, counting down.
ATACTCAGGATATCACTAGATCAAGCCGAATCCGGCTGACCGACTGAAGACTGCCTTCATCACGCCATTTGGAGCCTTCTGATACTTAACCATGACGTTCGGCTTGAGGAACACCGGTGCCACGTTTCAACGCTGCATGCAGAAATGTCTCCTCAAGCAACTCGGAAGAGATGCCCACGTTTACGTGGATGATGTCGTGGTGAAGACGGAGAAGCGCGGAATGCTGCTAGAAGTCCTCAAGGAGACCTTTGAGAACCTGTGCCGATTTCAGATCAAGCTCGACCCGGAGAAATGCATCTTCGGAGTGCCTGTCGGCTAGCTCCTTGACTTCCTGGTCTCGGAACACGGCATAGAGTGCAACCCTATGAAGATCAAGGCTATCGAGAGGATGGAAGTGCCCACCCGACTGTTGGACGTACAAAAGTTCACCGGATGCCTGGCATCCATCAGCCGTTTCATCAGTCGGCTAGGAGAGAAGGCTCTCCCCCGTACCAACTCATGAAGAAGACCACTTCTTCGAGTGGAACGACAAGGCGGATGAAGCATTTCTCCAAGTCAAGAAGATGTTGACCACTCCACCTGTCCTGGCAGCTCCGACTCCTAAGGATCCCATGCTCCTCTACATCGCCACCACCAGCCGGGTGGTCAGCATAGTCATAGTGGTAGAACGCAAGGAGGAAGGCAAGGCACTACCAGTCCAGAGACCGGTGTACTACTTGAGTGAAGTGCTGTCCACCTCCAAGCAAAACTACCCCCACTATCAGAAGATGTGCTACGGTGTGCACTTTTCCGCCAAAAAATTGAAGCCGTACTTTCAAGAGCACCCAATCACTGTCATCTGCACTGCTCCGCTCGCCGAGATCATTGGAAGCCGAGATGCCTCCGGCCGAGTTGCCAAATGGGCCATAGAGTTGGCCCCCTACACTATCTACTACCAGCATCGCACCGCCATCAAATCACAAGCATTGGCCGACTTCCTCATTGACTAGGCCGAGACCTAGTACCTGCCGCCGGCACCGGACTCCACTCATTGGCGGATGCACTTTGATGGTTCCAAGATGCGTACCGGTTTGGGAGCCGGCATCGTCCTCACCTCTCCCGAGGGCGACAAGCTCAGATACGTGCTACAAGTCCATTTTGCCGCCTCCAACAATGTTGCTAAATATGAGGCACTCATTCACGAGCTCCGTCTTGCCAAAGAACTCGGCATTCGCCGGATCCTATGCTATGGTGACTCTGACTGGTGGTCCAGCAGTCGTCGGGCGACTGGGACGCCAAGGATGCAAACATGGCGAGCTATCGTTTCCTCGTACAACAACTCAGTGGATATTTTGATGGGTGCGAGTTCCTCCATGTGCCAAGAAATGGCAATGAGCAAGCAGACGCCTTGGCATGAATCGGCTCTACCCGTCAAGCAATACCAACCGGCGTCGCCCTATAACGCCTCCTCAAGCTGTCTATCAAGCCATCACCAGAGTCGTATTCCATCTTCGTGCCGGCTCCTCTTGAAGCAGTCGGATCCGGCTCAAGAGCTCCAGCAGTCGGCACGGGAATTCTGGCAGGCGGCTCGGGGACTGCGGCAATCGCACACGGCCCGGGGACTTCAGAGCCCGGCCCCGGGACTGCAGCAGTCGGCCCGAAGACTTCATCGACCCAGCAAGCGGTGGCACCGGCCGACTCCAACCTGCCGCCTCCCGGCCCAACCACCCTCATCCCAGTTGCAGTCCTAACAGTTGAAGAAATCACAGCACCTTCATGGGCCCAGCCCATCCTCAACTTTCTGGTAAACAAGGAGTTGCCGACTGATGAGATCTCGGCCAGGCAAATGCAACAACGGGCGGCAGCGTACACCATAGTCAACAGAGAGCTTGTGAGGCGCAGTGTCACTGGTGTCTACCAGCGTTGCGTCGAGCCGGAGCAAGGCCAAGCAATCCTCAGAGACATCCATCAAGGCGAATGTGGCCACCATGCGACTTCAAGAGCGCTTGTCACCAAGGCTTTCCGCCATGGTTTTTTCTGGCCAACTGCCCTAGAAGACGCCAAGAGTTTGGTCCAGAAATGCAAAGGGTGCCAGAAGTTTCATTCAAAGCCTCATCAGCCGGCTTCTGTGCTAGAGACTATTCCCATAGCCCGGCCCTTTGCCATCTGGGGCCTGGATATGGTGGGACCATTCAAGATGGCAAGGGGTGGCTTGACTCATGTGCTTGTCGCGGTGGACAAGTTCACCAAGTGGATAGAAGCAAAACCAATCAAGAAGTTGAATGGTCCGACTACTGTAACGTTCATCACCGACATCACCGTCCGGTACGGCATACCACACAGCATCATCACCGACAATGGCACAAATTTCGCCAAGGGTGCCTTGGCCTGTTTCTGCGCGACGCGGGGCATCCGACGGGACCTAGCGTTCGTCACTCATCCGCGGTCAAAGGGCCAGGTGGAGCGAGCAAACGGCCTTATTTTGTCCAGCATCAAGCCCCGACTGGTGGAGCCTTTGGAGCGGTCGGCCGGCTGCTGGCTCGACGAGATGCCGGCCGTCCTCTGGAGTCTGCGCACAACCATGAACAACTCAACTGGCTTCACGCCTTTCTTCCTCGTCTACAGTGTCGAGGCCGTCATCCCAACGGACATAGAATTCGACTCCCCTCGAGTCACCATGTACACCGAAGAGGAGGCAGAAGAAGCACGTCGAGACAGCGTCGATCTGCTGGAAGAGGGCCGGCTGCTGGCACTCAGCCGGTCCAGCATCTACCAGCAGAGCCTACGCTGATACTACAACCAGAAGGTCAAGCTGAGATCTTTCCAAGAAGGAGACCTTGTGTTCCGGCTGATCCAGTGAACAGCCGGTCAGCACAAGCTCTCGGCGCCTTTGGGAAGGCCCCTTCATCATCAGCAATGTCACACCCTAGCTAGTTCAAGCATTAGAGTGTGCATCATGTTTAATTTCCTTTTTAGTTTGAAATGGGGAAGGCAGAAACCCCCAACACCCCCCTGGAAACAACTAGGGTTTACTAAAATTATTTTCAATGAACCTAAAATGCCCTTCTAAAAAGTTCACCCTCTTTATCTTGGGTTAGAACCTCTGGCAAAATTGGTGCACAATTTTCTAGGTCAATTGAAGGTCATTGAATTAAATCATAAGTATTTGAATTTGGGCATTTAAATGCTATAAAATAATTTAAATGCTCAAATAATTCTGGAAATAAATGTTTGCTGTTGGAAATATTCTAAACAGAGCCCACAATTATTTTCAGGATTTTTGGAAACGTTTTAGTATTTTTAATAAAGCCCAACAGTTGCAGTTAAATAGAAAACAGAAACAAATCAAAAAGAGGAGAGAGAGGGAAGCCCACCTGGGCCTTACCTGTGCTGGCCCAGTCCACCTGGCTCGGCCCAGCCGACTGGCCTTGCCAGTTGTCGTCCTCTGCCCGCCAGAAGGACGAGGAGCGCATGGCCGGCGCCCGCGGCCACACGCCGGCCACCTCCTGCTTCTGCCGACGCCCTAGAGACGTCCAGGGATGCCACGCCGACCCCCATGTCCCCCTCTCATCCTCCCTCACTCTCCCCCTCATCTCCCTCACCCTCTCTCGCGATGGCCGAGCGCGATCCTCGCCGCCGTTCGCCGTAGACGTCACCAGAGCCACCCCCTCGCCCCTCCGACAAGCCCAATAGCTCCGCCTCGTCGCCCTGGACCTCTCCGCTGACCCACGCGACTCCAAACGCCGCCGAATGCTGTCTTCGCCCTCGTCTTCAACCTCGGGCACCCGAGCCATCTCCGGTCGATTCGCCGCCGCCAGGACCTCCCCGAGCTCGCTGACCCCCTCTCCGACCCCGCTGTGAGCTCCTCTTCCTCTTCCCCTAGCTCCCGTGCTCGTTTGGCCTCTGTAGTCGCCACTTCCACCGCACCCGAAAGCTCCCCGCCGCCGGCCATGGCGCCGTCGTGGCTAGAGCCACAGTGGCTCGAAGCCAAGCTCACCATTGTGCTCAGCGCAGCACCAGGAGCCCGTAGCCACCACCAGCTCCTTCTCCCGTGCATCGTAGCGTCGAACCCAACCCCGTCCGAACTCCGGCCGCCGCCACGAGCTCGATTCCGGCGAGCTCGCTCCACCCCAGCTCCTCCCACTTACCCCACTAGATGCGCGCGAGCCCCAGCTACGCGTAGGACCAAACCGCAGTCGATTTGGTCGCCTGTGGGCGATTGCCGAAGCCCTCCGCCGTCTCGGCCTCGCCAGCGACTCAACACCGGCGGGATTAGACCTGCTGACCAGGGGTTTGACCCCAGTTTGACTCCGCTTGAGACACTGACAGGTGGGGCCGGCTCCAAACTAATTTAGATTAGTTTAAATTAGAGCTAATCACTCTGTTAGAGCTTAATGACGTTGTTAACTAACCCTCTCTCACTGACATGTGGGCCCAGAGCCTAACTAACCCAGTTTAGTGCTAACTAAACACTAACCAACTCTGTTAGTTAGCTGAGAGACTGACAGAAGGGGCCCACCAGTCAGGTTTGACCTGGGCTGGTGCCTTTGACCCGCTGGCATCACAGTGACGCAGTGCTGATGCATTAATTCAATTACTGGATTTATTCTTTAATAGAAAATTCCAGAAAATAATCAAAACTTCTAAAAATCATAGAAAATCAACCATAGCTCCAAATGCAAAGATTTATATATGAAAAATGATTAGAAAAATTCAATCTATCCATCTGTAATGGTTTCATGCATGACAAACCAAGTTTACCTTGCTGTATAAGCAGAATAAGGTAATGCACTAATAAGGCCATGTTTAATGAGCTAATATTTGAATCTTTGATTCAAATGAGTTCATTCCCTTCTGTTTTAGCTTGCATTAGGCCAAGACACTTTCATCTTGCCATGTCATAGCATGCATCATATTGTTGTATATTGCCATGAGTTGATTATGTTCGGTGTGTCTTTCATGGTAGGTTCTGCCTCCGAGGATAACCCCGAGTATCCGTCTGAAGGGCAGTACCCTACTACCTATACAACAGGCAAGCAACCCATTGATCATTCCGATACAAACCCATGTTCTCGCTTCTGCTCTTGTTTACTGCATTAAGACAACGCGATTCAAACTGCTGTGTGCTACGATAGTTGAACCCTTATCCTCTGCATGACCTGTCATTGCCATAGTAACTAGATGAAACCCACTAGCATGTGAAGGATTTGATTGAGCCATGTGTGTGATTCCTACCTTGCTATGCCTGCTATGCTTAGAGTTGTGTCAGGTCTGGTTCATCTGGGTGATGGGCTAGAGTGAAATGCTTATGTCGGTAATATGAGGGATGTGTTGAACATGTTTTGGTAAAGGTATCGATGAGAGGCCATGTAGGAGTACATGGTGGGTTGTTTCATTGAGGCCGTCCCTAAGAACTGAGATCTGTATGTGTGATTTAAGATTCAGCTACTACCATGCATTGGGATCCTTAATTGACCCTCTCGGCTTCTTAATCACCCTAGTACTCTGTCCAGGAGTTGCAAATAGTTTTTGGTGTTTGTAGGTTATGTGTTGGCGGCCGTGCGTAGCGCTGAACCTAGGGGTGGGCTATGTTGCGGTAGATACACCGTGGCCGGGTATGCCGGGCGGCCGTTTGGCGTCTCGGGACCCTGTTCACATCGTTCGGGGCCGTATGTGGAAACCTCGATCGGACTCCCTGCGGATGGAACCTTGATAGGCGATAAACCTGGACTAGAGACTTAAGTGTTTAGGTAGGCCGTGGCCGACACCCTCGCTGGGCTTCCGCTTGAAGGTTGCCGAGTACATGTCGTGTAAACGGCGGTAAGTGGTGAAAGCGTGTATGAAGAAGTACACCCCTGCAGGGCATAAAACTATTCGAATAGCCGCGTCCGCGGTAAAGGACTACTTGGTTGCTTATACAGTTCATAGACAAGTTAATGGATACTACTAAAAGACTCAAGATAAGTGTGAGTACCGAGGATGGCCCCCTCGTAGGATGACAAGGGAGGATTCCCGGTGGAGTATTGTGTTGGTGAGTAGTGGACTCGTGTGAGAAAACTATTTTACTAGTGAAGTTCCGTAGGATAGCTTAGCCAAGAGTCAAAGCTGGCTTGCTGCAATAACCCCACCACCTTCTTGAGAATGAGCATGTATATTACGTTCTGATGTAAGACTTGCTGAGTACCTTTGTACTCATGTTTGCTTAATTACTGTTTTCAGACGACAACACCGCCCCCTCTGATGGGTTCTACGTAGACCTTGACGTCGACGAGTGACTAGCCACCCAGGTGGTGATCCTGGCCATGGAGGGCCCTATGTAGATAGACAGGCTTCGAGAAGCCTTCTTTCTTTCTAGAGTCTGTACTCAGACTAGTTACTTCCGCATGTGCTTGTATGATTGTATGACTTGAGTGTCGGGTCATGTGACCCCTATCTGTATGAACATGTTATGTATGGCTCCCTGGAGCCTTTAAATAAAGTACTTGAGTTGTAGAGTTTTGTTGTGATGACATGTTGTATGTACTCATATCGGGCATATTGTGTGTACGATTGAAATGCTTGGTATGAGTGGGATCCTACAATCTAGTTGTTTATCCTTGGAAGCCTTTCTTATGGGGAAATGTAGTCTAGTGTTCCTCGAGCCATAGTAGTCCGCTACAGCCCGGTTCACCGGAGTCCTGCTAGCCCAGCACTACAGTTCAGGACACTTGACTGGCCGGCATGTGGTTCACTTCGTTCCTATGTCTGTCCCTTCGGGGAAATGTCACGCGGTGATATCCGGAGTCCTGTTAGCCTAGTGCTACAGCCCGGAATCACTCGCTGATGACCGACATGCTCGATGTGATTCATGTATGCCTGTCTCCATAGGTCTGTGCCGCTTTGGGTTCACGACTAGCCATGTCGGCCCGGGTTCTCTGTCATATGGATGCTAGCGACACTATCATATACGTGAGCCAAAAGGCGCAAACGGTCCCGGGCCATGGTAAGGCGACACCCGTGGGATACCATGCGTGAGGCCGCAAAGTGATATGAGGTGTTACCAGCTAGATCGATGTGACTTGGAATCGGGGTCCTGACAACGTTGGTATCAGAGTCGGACTGCCTGTAGGTTTGTTGAGCCAAACTGGTCGATGTCGAGTCTAGAAATGCTTTAGTTATATGTAGGGGAATTGATTGTGGGAGGGAACGTAAGGCTCTTTTACTCCTTTACCCTATGCCCTCTGATCTGAGTCATTCTCTTCTCATTAAACGTGGGTTAAGGACTAGGCTCTCTTCTTCTATCAGGTTCACGTGTTACTAATCTGTAGTAGCTTATAGGATTGTTATTACAAGCCTCAGTATAGTTTGTACTACTTTTAGTATGTTTCTAATTGGATCAGAACCTTGATATGATGTTGTTGAGTGGTATTGCAAACTGTTGTGGATGTCTCAAATCTTTTTCTAAGCATTTACAACTGTTATGCTGTCCAATTTTCCCTAGAAATTCTGATGTCTTTGCATTGTGGTTGTGCTTTCAGATGGCCAACCGTGTTCAAAACCAAGTGGTTCGCCTGACTCGGTGCCTCGACGTGCCCGGTCATACTGCTATGTTAGTCTGGGTAATGATCGAGACAGGTTACCGTTGGTATCCCGAATACACCGTCGAAGAGCAATTCCGAGACTTTAATCAAAGCCAATATTTCTGCACCGTCAGGATATTTCCTTCTTATCCTGGATCTACCGAGCCCCTTCACTGTTCCTATGGACTCGGGATTACTGTTGAGATGGTTGTGCAGGATGCTGCCTATTCCATGATGACCATCATGCGAGTCCGGACTGGCCTGCTTTGGAACACCGACTTCCGTTACATGCCAGCTTCACTTCCGGGAGCACAAGGATATCTTTAGGCTATCTATGCTAACTCCACTCAGGAGGACTCATTACCTCGTACCACTGCCGAGATGCTCGAAGATAAGGACCGAGAGAATCCGGCCTTGAGGCTGGAGCTTTTCAATACCCGTGTTGATCATTGGGCCACATTGACTCGGTTTGCACCAGCGGTGCAAGCTGGATGTATGGATACAAGGGATCTGTATCCTGTGAGATCTGCTCTGCCAGACATGGTGGATTGGCGTGATGTGGGAGGCATCACCCCACCCCATGGTCCCCGCAGGCCACCGTTTGTTGGTCCAAGACCTCATCCTAGTCCCTTTGGTCCACCATGTACTTGGTAGATGAGAAGGCAGGCAAGGTCGACAGAGGTATTTCGAATATACGTTATATTATTGTGTACTTTACTAGTACTCCTAGTAGCACCAGGTAAAAAATACCGGTTCGATTGCTAAGTGTTAGTAACTCGAAATAAAAGGCTGCGGAGACTAGCTAAAGGTGAGATGACGATATGTGTTGGAAGTGTTTCCAAGGTTGATGTGATCAAACATCGCACGCTCCCTCTACCATCGGGATTGGTGTTAAACCTAAATAATTGTTATTTGGTGTTTGCATTGAGCATAGACATGATTGGATTATGTTTATCGCAATACAGTTATTCATTTAAGGAGAATAATGGTTACTCTGTTTATTTGAATAATACCTTCAATGGTCTTTCACCTAAAATGAATGGTTTATTGAATCTCGATCATAGTGATACACATGTTCATGCCAAAAGATATAAGATAGTAATGATAGTACCACATACTTGTGGCACTGCCATTTGAGTCATGTTGGTATAAAACGCATGAAGAAGCTCCATGTTGATGGATCTTTGGACTCACTTGTTTTTGAAAAGATTGAGACATGCGAACCATGTCTATTGGTAGATATGCATGAAGAAACTCCATACAGATGGATCGTTTGGACTCACTTGATTTTGAATCACTTGAGACATGCAAATCATACCACATAGGCAAGATGACTGAAAGGCCTCATTTTCAGTAAGATGGAACAAGAAAGCAACTTGTTGGAAGTAATACATTTTGATGTGTGCAGTCCAATGAGTCCCAAGGCACGCAGTGGATATCGTTATGTTCTTACTTCACAGATGATTTGAGTAGATGCTGAGAATATTTACTTGATGAAACGCTAGTCTAAATTATTGAAAGGTTTAAGTAATTTCAGAGTGAAGTTGAAGATCGTCGTGACAAGAGGATAAAATGTCTATGATATGATCATAGAGATGAATATCTGAGTTACGAGTTTGGCACACAATTAAGACATTGTGGAAATTGTTTCACAACTAATACCGCCTGGAACACCATAGTTTGATGGTGTGTCCGAACATCATAACTGCACCCTATTGGATATGGTGCATACCATGATGTCTCTTATCGAATTACCACTATCGTTTATGGGTTAGGCATTAGAGACAACCGCATTCACTTTAAATAGGGCACCACACAATTCCGTTGAGACGACACCGTATGAACTATGGTTTAGAGAAACCTAAGCTGTCATTTCTTAAAAGTTTGGGGCTGCGATGCTTATGTGAAAAAGTTTCAGGCTGATAAGCTCAAACCCAAAGAGGATAAATGCATCTTCATAGAATAACCAAAAATAGTTGGCTATGCCTCCTATTTCAGATCCGGAAGCAAAAGTGATTGTTTCTAGTAACCGGTCCTTTCTCGAGGAAAAGTTTCTCTCGAAATAATTGAGTGGGAGGATGGTGGAGACTTGATGAGGTTATTGAACCGTCACTTCAACTAGTGGGTAGCAGGGCACATGAAGTTGTTCCTGTGGCACCTACACCAATTGAAGTGGAAGCTTATGATAGTGATCATGAAACTTCGGATCAAGTCACTACCAAACCTCATAGGTCGACAAGGATGTGTACTACTTCAGATTGGTACGTAATCCTATCTTGGAAGTCATGTTGCTAGATAGCAATGAACCTACAAGCTATGGAGAAGCGATGGTGGGCCCGGATTCTGACGAATGGCTCGAGGCCATAAAATCCGAGAGAGGATCCATGTATAAAACAAAGTATAGACTTTGAAAGAACTACATGATGGTCGTAAGGCTGTTGGGTGCAGATGGATTTTAAAAGGAAGACGGACAATGATGGTAAGTGTCACCATTAAGAAAGCTCGACTTGTCGTTAAGATGTTTCCCGACAAGTTCAAGGAGTTGACTACGATGAGACTTTCTCACTCATAGCAATGCTAAGAGTCTGTTCGAATTATTTAGCAGTTACTGCATTATTTATGAAATCTTGCAGATAGGATGTCAAAACATTGTTTCCTCGATGATTTTCTTGAGGAAAGGTTGTATGTGATACAACCAGAAGGTTTTGTCAATCCTGAAAGATGCTAACAAGTATGCAAAGCTCCAGCAATCCTTCTAAGGACTGGAGTGAGCATCTCGGAATTGGAATGTACACTTTGATGAGATGATCAAAGATTTTGGGTTTATACATAGTTTATGAGAAACTTGTATTTCCAAAGAAGTGAGTGGGACCACTATAGAATTTTTGATGAGTATATGTTGTTAACATATAGTTGATCAGAAATGATGTAGAATTTCTGGAAAACATGCAGGGTTATTTGAAAAGTGTTTCAATGGAAAACCTGGATTAAGCTACTTGAACATTGAGCATCAAGATCTATAAGGATAGATCAAAACGCTTAATAGAACTTTCAAATGAATACATACCGTGACAAGATTTTGAAGGAGTTCAAAATAGATCAGCAAAGAAGGAGTTCTTGGCTGTGTTGCAAGGTGTGAGTATTGAGTAAGACTCAAGACCTGACCATGGCAGAAGAGAGAGAAAGGACGAAGGTCGTCCCCTATGCTTTAGATGTAGGCTCTACAGTATGCTATGCTGTGTACCACAACTGAAGTGTGCCTTGCTGTCGGTGTCAAAACCGACGGATCTCAGGTAGGGGGTCCTGAACTGTGCGTCTAGGCTGGATGGTAACAAGAGGCAAGGGACACGAAGTTTTACCCAGGTTCGGGCCCTCTTGATGGAGGTAAAACCCTACGTCCTGCTTGATTAATATTGAAGATATGAGTGTTACAAGAGTAGATCTACCACGAGATCGGAGAGGCTAAACCCTAGAAGCTAGCCTACGGTATTATTGTATGTTGTGATTGTTGTCCTACGGATTAAAACCCTCCGGTTTATATAGACACGGGAGAGGGTTAGGGTTACATAAGGTCGGTTACAAAGTAGGAGATATCCATATACGTATTGCCTAGCTTGCCTTCCACGCCAAGTAGAGTCCCATCCGGACACGAGACGAAGTCTTCAATCTTGTATCTTCATAGTCTAACAGTCCGGCCAATGGAGATAGTCCGGCTATCTGGAGACCCCCTAATCCAGGCCTCCCTCAGTAGCCCCTGAACCAGGCTTCAATGACGACGAGTCTGGTGCCCAGTTGTCTTCGGCATTGCAAGGCGGGTTCCTTCTCCGAGTACATTATAGAAGAAGTTGAATACGAGGATAGTGTCCGACCGTGCAAAATAAGTTCCACATTCCACCGCAGAGAGAATAATTTTTCCGCAGATCTAATTTGCTGGCTTGTTTTGATAGCATGACGTCATGTCATGGCCCGGTGACTACTCGAACCGTTTCTTTTAACGAGCCCCGCACATAACGCGAGGTAGTTTTTCGACACGTCTTGTAAAAGCAGAGATCGTGTCCCCTTATTAAGGGATTCTCATCAATACGGGCATGGGTAACCCAACCGCGCCATCAATTGCGGCGCTTGGGGGATAAGCGAGTTTTACTAGGCAAGTGGGGACGTTTAGTTTTGTCCGCCCATATAAAGGGATAAGGATTCACCTTTCTATCCACGCCTTCTTCCTCCTCTGCTCATCCGCTCCTGCACACTCGAGATCTAGCGCCCAAGTCCTCACTTCCATCTCAACCTTCTCCAACCATGTCCGGAGCGGGAGGCAAGTGGATGGTATCCTCCGTCACAGAGGGAGACGTCAAGAAACTGAGGAGAGCCGGATACCTGCACGACGACATTGCGCACCGGCTCCCAGATGAGGGACAGCTCATCCCCACCCCCGAGCCCCATGAGAGGGTGGTATTCCTCACCCATTTCCTCCACGGACTGGGATTCCCTCTCCATCCCTTCGTTCGGGGCTCATGTTTTATTACGGCCTGGATTACCATGATCTGACCCCGAATTTCATCCTCAACATCTCGGTGTTCATCGTCGTGTGCGAGGCCTTCCTCCGCATCAAGCCCCACTTCGGCTTATGGCTGAAGACCTTCAATGTCAAGCCGAAGGTAGTGAGCAGCCGCCAGGCGGAGTGCGGAGGCGCCATGGTGGGCCAGATGCCCAACATCACATGGCTCGAGGGTACCTTTGTGGACACCATAAAGGGGTGGCAATCGGGGTGGTTCTATATCACCGAGCTGCGCGACCCCGCATGGGTAGCGGCCCCCGATTTCCAATCTGGCATCCCCATGCGGCTCACCTCCTAGAAAGAGAAGGGCCTGTCCTAGGGTAATTCAAAAGACCTGACCGGAATCCACTCATGTATTCAGAACATGGTGGATAAGAAGCTCAAGCTTGTCAACATAGTCCAGGTTATGCTCGTTCGTCAGATACTCCCGTGCCAACAACGGGAGTTTACCTTGTGGGAGTTCAATCCGGCGCAGCACCGAACTCTGAATAGGCTCTTCGACACGACTCATGAAGATGCCTGGAGGGTGCTGTTCAAGGGCGCCGCGGTCCCTCCCCCCATTACTGAGGATCGCGGATTCAGCGTGAAGTGCCACGCCAGTGCGGTATGTTGTTTTACCTTTCACAGGATACTTGTTTTCTGTATAGATTGATTCTATGCGGGATCTAAACTCCCGTGCCGTTAACAGGACAGGCAGAAGATGGCCGGACAAATCGACTGTCCGGCTCCCTTGCCCGAAGGACCTGCAGACGCCCTTCTGGCGAAGATGTTGACTCCGGCCCCTTATAAAGTGCCGGAGAAGACCCAGAAGGCCAAGGGAGCTCGAAAGAGTTCCCGACGCCAGGCGTCGTCGGACTCACCGTCCGATGAGTCTGCGGCGCACTCTTTCCCCGAAGACGAGGAAGAGGAAGAAGAGGCTCCCCCACCGACTGGGGGAGACAAGAAAAGGAAGGCCGCCCCAACTGGGGAGCCAGAGGGTCCAAGAAGGGAAGGACGCTCCTTCCGGACAGCTCCACCGCCGCCGATGAAAGTGAAGACGAGTGGTTGCCCAGGGCCAAGCCCCAGGGGAGATCGTAAGTATTCGGATACCAAAGTAACCCACAGGATTCCTTTATCGCATTGTTTTCCCTAACGCCAAACTCAACTGTGCAGGCCGCCCCGAGCCAATATCGAGGTATCCTCGAACAGCTCCCTGGGCGCGCCGGACATGGATAGCCATCCAGTCCCGACCGCCACCTCCCCTCATCCAGCCGACGACACCGAGGTGCTGTCTCAAGAGGCACCGGATCACAGGGGGACAGTCCCGGAGGCGCCTCAAGGTGACCTTCCGGACTTCGGGAGCCGAGGGGACGGGGTCCTTGAGAGCTCCGAGTTTGGCCCTCAGCCGAACACCGCGCCGGACCCTCCAACGGCTCCGAGCTCGGGTAGGCGATCCCCTTCTAAGGAGGGTGAGATGCCTGTGCCAGTGACCTCTGTTCATCCAGAGGCGCCGGACACTATGTTGGAAGCGCTTCGCAGCGCTTCCATCGAGGAGGAGCACCGCACTATCATGAGTGCGGTGATCCAGAAGGTTCAGTCCGCCAAGAGCGGATTGATTGAAGCCTGTACTAGCCTTCTAACAGGCTTCGAGGTAAGTGCTTTAAAATGTAGTAGAAATATTACCGCATAGACAGTAGCCCCTGATGCTTTGTTCGGTGTTCATGAAGAAAAGCCGAACAGAGGATCAAATAATATCGCAGGAGTCTAATATAAGTATGTCAATATGCATATGCAGGCTTCGCTGCTGGCGTCCGCCGAACTGACTGCGGAGGTCGCCGTACTGAAGGAGGCCCTCGAGGGGTCCCAGAAAGAGCTCGGCCTTGCTAAGAGGCGGCTCGAGGAGAACAAGGGTAAGTAATGCCCCGTATATAGATAAAAAAAAGGACGCGATTGCTAAATGACAGGATCATTGTATGTTTACCAGGGGCCACGACCGAGGTGGCGACCCTGAAGCAAGCGCTGTCCCAGGCCGAAGAGAAGGCGGCCCAGGAGCGCACCAAGCGAGAGAGGCATGAGGCTCGGGTGGGCGAGGTGCAGCAAGAGCTCCAGGCTCTCATGACGAAGCACGAGGATTTGGAGCTTGACTTGAAGACGCGGGAGTCTGAGCTTGACGCGGCCCGTGAGAGCGCGAAGAGTGCCAAGGCCAAAGCCCAAAAGGCCCTCCAAGAGATCGACGCGATGAATAAGATAGCGGCGGGTAAGGCTTTCTATATGCAAAGAAAGCATGTAAAAGTAATTTACCGATTACTTACCCGAATCCGGAGCTCTTCACGAGCATTCGCAGATTTGCCCCGTAGTGTGTCCGATGCCGCAGAATTTTACCAGGCCGAGGATGGAAGCTCGACGGAGAAGCTGTTTTGGTCTCAGTATGCTGAGGCCGAACATCCGGTGCCGATGAGTGACCAGCTGAAGCAGATGGCTGAGCTACATAAGGCGGCCGATCAGGCCATGAAGGGTTTCATAGTCCAGTTATGGCCTGGCGACGCCCTTCCGAACAGCTTCTTTGGCCTGGTGAGGCGGCTTGTGGATGCCTGCCCATGGCTGGAGGTCGTCAAGCGATCCGTTTGCATTGAAGGTGCACACCGGGCCTTCGCTCGTGTAAAGACGCAGTGGGTCAAGCTAGACGCCGTGAAGCTGATCAAGGAGGGGCCGCCGGAGGGCAAAGAGCACCGCCACCCCGAGATGTACTACGAGGGTGTTCTGCCGGGTGCCCGTCTTATCGCGGATGAGTGTTCACAAAATGTAATATTTGAATGAAACTTGCTCGTTTTTTTATCCTGTGAGATGAAAACTTGTTTCATATGCGCTATGCAACGCTTGTGTGAATTTAAAATATTACCTTCTGTTTGGCTGTTTATCCAATCTGAGAGATGGCTAGTCCTCGGCTTCTGCCCCCATACCACGAGTGCTGGGGTGTTCGGGATAAACCTCAGCACTCTTGTTCCCATGTTCGGGTCCTTCGAGGGAGGTGCTCAGCACAACGAACAAGGCAACCAGACTAATAATGCTTTATCACTCTCACTTAGCCATAGAATTCTATAATTTTAAATTTCGGCGAAGCCCCTGATATTCGGAAGGCCGAATTCGGGGCGCGATACACGCCTGTAAGCCGGACGGAGCCGGACCCTCGCCCTAAGCGGCATAAGTCTTTAGGGACTCGAAAAACCTCGCCGAACAGCGACCAGTCTCTTGCCTTATCATGACAGTCGGTTTTAGCTTTCTCCACTGAGGTGCTCGGCTCGGCAGAACCGGGGCACAATCACAGTAGTTCTCCTAGAGCTACCTTAGCCGATAGAGCGGAACGTAAGGTACCAAAACATAGGAGCCAGGCAAACCCAACATTTGACCAAAGACATGATTCGGAGCTGATGCATATAATGCTATAAGTTCGGGGTGCCGCAGTTGTGAAAGTGTTCAGACTTTTCACACCATATTTTGGGTACATAAGCCCCTGGTGCATCGGCCGTACAAGAGTGTACGATTGCAAGGCATCGTTAATGAACACATATAACAAAAATGCAATAATAGTCGTGATGTCACGCATTGTATACTGAAAAATTGCATAAAGCAGAGTGATGCAGATAGTGTAATAAGCAAAAGAGTAGGACTATGTCCCTTGCAAGGGCGAGCTAAGGAATTATATGAAATCTGTAATCCACCTGGGAATTCTGTAGTTGTCGGCCTCCTTGGTTGCTGTATCATGTGTTCGGCAATAGAGCTGCCGGACAGTGTTTCCAAAGATTGTAGTCCTGAAAGAAAATGAAAAATAACCAAGCGGGAAGCCCTTGGTGCGGTTTAGGCCACGTTTTGGAGCGTGTCGTGGTTGTGCCCCCCTCCGCGCCTGCGCCCATGGTATTTTTAATGCGTAATTATGTACGCGCGACACGAACAACGCCGTTGGGCTGGGATTGGGGTGGCCGCCGTATTGCTACGCGAGCTCAAATCGCGCCAGGCGGTCTGTTTGCCGATTGCCCCGAGCGCGCTTGAAGGTGTCCGGGCTTTGAAACGCCGAACTGGTAGATTGCCTTGAGAGGCTGCTTTGCGCTTCTGCTGCGAGGGCCGTGGTGTGCTCCTCTGTTCGGAGAGAGCGCTCTGTGTTTCCGTTGACTGTAATAACTCCGCGAGGTCCTGGCATCTTGAGCTTGAGGTATGCATAATGTGGCACCGCATTGAATCTAGCGAATGCGGTTTGTCCGAGCAGCGCGTGGTAACCACTGCGGAACGAGACTATATCAAAGATTAACTCTTCGCTTCGGAAGTTATCCGGGGATCCGAAGACCACTTCCAGTGTAATTGAGCCTGTGCAGTGGGCCTCTACGCCTGGAACGACGCCTTTAAAGGTCGTCTTTGTGGGTTTGATCCTTGAGGGGTCTATACCCATTTTGCGCACTGTGTCCTGATAAAGCAGGTTCAGGCTGCTGCCGCCGTCCATGAGGACTCGAGTGAGGTGAATTCCATCGATGATTGGGTCTAGGACCAGTGCGGCGAATCCGCTGTGATGGATACTAGTGGGGTGGTCCCTGCGATTGAAGGTGCTCGGACAGGAGGACCACGGGTTGAACTTTGGGGTGACTGGCTCCAACGCATATACGTCCCTGAGCGCATGCTTTCTCTCCCTCTTGGGGATATGGGTTGCGTATATCATGTTCACCGTCCGCACTTGCGGGGGAAACCTCTTCTGCCCACCAGTGTGCGGCTGCCAGGGTTCTTCCTCGTCATCGCTATGCGGCCCCTTGTCCTTGTTTTCGGCAATTAACTTGCCGGCCTGCTTGAACACCCAACAATCCCTGTTGATGTGCTTGGCTGGCTTATCTGAGGTGCCGTGTATTTGACACGAGCGATCGAGTATACGGTCCAAACTGGACGGTCCCAGCGTACTTTGTTTGAATGGCTTTTTCCGCTGACCGGGTTTAGAGCCTTTGAATCCGGCATTGACTACCGTATCCTCAGTACTTTCGCCGTTAATGCGGCGCTTATGCTTGTTGCGACGTGACCTGCTGTTACCATCCTTGGTATCTGAGGTACCATGGTTCTGTGACATGTTGTTACTGCGAGCCAACCAGCTGTCTTCTCCCGCACAAAAGCGGGTCATGAGCGTCGTGAGGGCTACCATAGATTTCGGCTTTTCCTGACAAAGGTGCCGGGCTAGCCACTCGTCTCGGATGTTGTGCTTGAAAGCCGCTAAGGCCTCCGCATCCGGACAGTCGATGATTTGGTTTTTGTTTGTAAGGAACCGAGTCCAGAATTGCCTGGCCGACTCTTCTGGCTGCTGAATTATGTAGCTCAAGTCATCGGCGTCTGGTGGTCGCACATAAGTGCCCTGAAAGTTGTCGAGGAATGCGGCTTCCAGATCTTCCCAACAGCTAATGGAGTCCGCTGGCAAGCTATTAAGCCAATGCCGTGCTGGTCCTTTGAGTTTTAGTGGGAGGTACTTGATGGCATGTAAGTCATCACCGCGGGCCATGTGGATGTGGAGGAGGAAGTCCTCAATCCATACCACGGGATCTGTTGTGCTGTCGTATGATTCAATGTTTACAGGTTTGAAACCTTCTGGGAATTGATGTTCCGTTACTTCGTCTGTGAAGCATAAGGGGTGTGCGGCGCCTCTGTATTGGGCTATATCGCGACGCAGCTCGTATGGGTCCTGCCCGCTGTGTTCGGCCCGGCCGGATTTGCTTTTACTGTATCCGGTGTGACGTTTACCGTCTCGTAGAGGGGTGCGCCCTCGTGATCCGTAGATCGATCTTGAATGCCTTGCTTTGTCCTCCAATATGTCTCGCAGGTCTGGCGTATCTCCCCATGCCTTTTTATTTGGATGGCGTTGTGGTGGAGGCTGAGCTTTCGGCAGGAATGCCTCTCTATCGCGGCCACGAGGTGGCCGATCAGCCGTATCATACGCTTCTTCCTCCAGTCGTGATAGTAACCTGCGCCTTGGGTAACTCTTGTAGGGATGCTCGAGTTTATATTCCTCGGCTGCGAGGACTTCAGTCCATTTGTCAGCTAGCAGATCTTGATCAGCTTGAAGCTGCTGCTGCTTTTTCTTCAGGCTATTTGCCGTGGCCATAAGCCTGCGCTTGAAGCGCTCTTGTTCGACGGGATCCTCTGGTACGGCGAATTCATCGTCGCCGAGGCTTGCCTCGTCTTCGGAGGGGGACATGTAGTTGTCATCCTCCTCCTCTCCGCTAGCCGCTCTCTTCGGAGAGCTGGCTCTTTCATCCTCCTGATCTAACTCTTGCTGGAGGGGGTTTTCGTTGTCTTCGGCGCTATCCGAAGTGTTATTATCTCCTGTGCCGGTATCACCACTTTTGCTTTGGCGGGACTTAGAGCGGCGCCGCTGATGTCGGTGCTTGGGTTGCTTCTTGGAGGGGTCATCCTCCGCTATCTCGTCGCCATTGCCTTCATTGGGTGTATCCACCATGTATATGTCATACGACGAGGTGGCTTTCCAGTGCCCCATAGGTGTTGGTTCATGTTCGTCTCCTACATCGTCGTCCATACCGTCGATGTCTTTGGAGTCAAAGTCGAGCATGTCAGTTAAATCATCGATAGTGGCTACAAAGTGGGTGGTGGGTGGGCGTCGAATTTCTTTGTCGTCCGCATCCCAGTCCTGTTTGTCCATGATCTGGCCAGGGCTCTCCTAACAGAGAGAGAGACCTTAGTGAATTAAGAATGTCGCTGAAGGGTGAGTGCTGAAAGATATCCGCAGCGATGAATTCCATGATCGGCGCCCAGTCGGATTCGATTGGCAGGGGCGCGGATGGTTCGGGGTCCGGAGGAGAGTCCGATACCCTAGAGTCACGGCCTACACAGAGGAATATGCTGGTGTTCGGCTCGATCACCATTGAGGCTGCAGCCCCTGAGGTGGTGTCTAGCCACCCGTCCTCGATTAGCGCAGCTGGCTCCGAGCTAAGGGTCGGAGCTGATGCGGGCGCGGCCTCTGGGGTACCGTCCGATGGCAGAGCTAGATCATACCCATCGCGACAGTGCGGCGCGCCCGGCTGTGGCTCGAATCCGTCGAAGATCAAGTCCCCATGGATGTTGGCCGTGTAATTCAAACTTCCAAATCTGACCTGATGGCCAGGGGAGTAGCTTTCAATCTGCTCCAGATGGCCAAGCGAATTAGCCCGCAGTGCAAAGCCGCCGAATACGAAGATCTGTTCGGGGAGAAAAGTCTCACCCTGGACCGCATCGCTATCGATGATAGTAGGGGCCATCAAGCCTAACGGCGACGACACAGAGGAACTCTCAATGAAAGCACCAATGTCGGTGTCAAAACCGGGGGATCTCGGGTAGGGGGTCTCGAACTGTGCGTCTAGGCCGGATGGTAACAGGAGGCAAGGGACACGAAGTTTTACCCAGGTTCGGGCCCTCTTGATGGAGGTAAAACCCCACGTTCTGCTTGATTAATATTGAAGATATGAGTGTTACAAGAGTACATCTACCACAAGATCGGAGAGGCTAAACCCTAGAAGCTAGCCTACGGTATGATTGTATGTTGTGATTGTTGTCTTACGTACTAAAACCCTCCGGTTTATATAGACACCGGGGAGGGTTAGGGTTACATAAGGTCGGTTACAAAGGAGGAGATATCCATATACGTATTGCCTAGATTGCCTTCCACACCAAGTAGAGTCCCATCCGGACACGAGACGAAGTCTTCAATCTTGTATCTTCATAGTCTAACAGTCCGACCAATGGAGATAGTCCGGCTGTCTGGAGACCCCCTAATCCAGGACTCCCTCACTTGGCATGAGTCAGTCAAGGGGTACAAGAGTGATCCAGGAATGGATCACATGACAGCGGTCGAACTTATCCTTAGTAACTAGTGGACTAAGGAATTTTCTCGATTATGGAGGTGGTAAAAGAGTTTGTCGTAAAGGGTTACGTCGATGCAAACTATGACACTAATCCGGATGACTCTAAGTAGTAAACCGGATTCGTATAGTAGAGCAATTATTTGGAATAGCTCAAAGTAGCACGTGGTAGCTGCATCTACAAGATGACATAGAGATTTGCAAAGCACGCATGGATCTGAAAGGTTCAGACCCATTGACTAATAAACCTCTCTCACAAGCAAGACATGAACAAACCCTATGGGTGTTGGATTCATTACAATCACATAGTGATGTGAACTAGATTATTGACTCTAGTGCAAGTGGGAGACTGTTGGAAATATGCCCTAGAGGCAATAATAAAATGGTTATTATTGTATTTCCTTGTTCATGATAATTGTCTATTGTTCATGCTATAATTGTATTAACCAGAAACCGTAATACATGCGTGAATACATAGACCACAACATGTCCCTAGTAAGCCTCTAGTTGACTAGCTCGTTGATCAATAGATGGTCATGGTTTCCTAACCATGGACATTGGATGTCATTGATAACGGGATCACATCATTAGGAGAATGATGTGATGGACAAGACCCAATCCTAAGCCTAGCACAAGATCGTATAGTTTGTTTGCTAAAGCTTTTCTAATGTCAAGTATCATTTCCTTAGACCATGAGATTGTGCAACTCCCGGATACCGTAGGAATGCTTTGGGTGCACCAAACGTCACAACGTAACTGGGTGGCTATAAAGGTGCACTACGGGTATCTCCGAAAATGTCTGTTGGGTTGGCACGAATCGAGACTGGGATTTGTCTCTCCGTGTAAACGGAGAGGTATCTCTGGGCCCACTCGGTAGGACATCATCATAATGTGCACAATGTGACCAAGGAGTTGATCACGGGATGATGTGTTACGGAACAAGTAAAGATACTTGCCGGTAACGAGATTGAACAAGGTATCAGGATACCGATGATCGAATCTCGGGCAAGTACTATACCGGTAGACAAAGGGAATTGTATACGGGATTGACTGAATCCTTGACATCATGGTTCATCTGATGAGATCATCGTGGAAAATGTGGGAGCCAACATGGGTATCAAGATCCCGCTGTTGGTTATTGACCAGAGAGATGTCTCGGTCATGTCTGCATTATTCCCGAGCCTGTAGGGTCTACACACTTAAGGTTCGATGATGCTAGGGTTATAGGGAAAGTATGCACGCGGTTACCGAATGTTGTTCGGAATCCCGGATGAGATCCCGGACATCACGTGGAGTTCCGAAATGGTCCGGAGGTGAAGATTGATATATTGGATGAAGGGTTTTGGAGTCCGGAAGTGTTCCGGAGGTACCGGGTGATGACCAGCATGACCGAAAGGTGTTTCGGGAGCCCCGGCAAGTGTTGGGGGGCTTCATGGGCCAAGGGAAGGGGGCAAACCAGCCCACTAAGGAGCTGTGCACCCCCTCACCTATTCCCACGTGACCAGGGGCTTTGGGGCGCCCCATCTAGGGTTCCCACCTCCTGGCTTGGGGGCCAATTCACCCAAGGGGAAGATCCCATCTGCCCTGGCCGCCACCCCCCTTAGGGGAAACCCTAGGGCGCCCCCCCCCCTTGCCCTTGCCCCAATATATAGTGGAGGTTTTGGGGCTGCATAACACACGAGTCTCTCTCTCCCAAAGTGCAACCCTACCTCTCTCCCTCCTCGTCTCTCGTAGTGCTTGGCAAAGCCCTGCTAGAGTACCATGCTCCTCCACCACCACCACGCCGTCGTGTTGCTACTGGACGGAGTCTTCCCCAACCTCTCCCTCTCTCCTTGCTGGATCAAGGTGCGGGAGATGTCACCGGGCTGTACGTGTGTTGAACGCGGAGGCGCCGTTGTTCAGCGCTTAGATCGGAATCGACCGCGATATGAATTGCTATGAGTACGACTACCTCATCCGCGTTCTAGTAACGCTTCCGCTTAGCGATCTACAAGGGTATGTAGATGCACTCCCCTTCCCCTAGTAGCTAGATTACTCCATAGATTGGTCTTGGTGATGCGTAGAAAATTTTAAATTTTTGCTACGATCCTCAAACTAGTCTTCCCTATGGCATCGTCAGTTCTGGTGCTATATTAGGATGATAATGTGCTTATTCACTATGTCCGCTAGTTCCATAATGAACCCAGTGCTGTGCAAGGTTTACAGAGGCTTAACTGGTCCTATTGCGTTCTGTGGGTTAAGCACATAGTTAAGGACTCGAGCTGGGGTATCTCGTGAAGTCTCGAAGGGTCTAGGGATGGGTTTTCCAGTCATGAGGGGTAATACTACAGGTTTGCACCTGGTCGAGGAGGATGTAGCAAAAGTCTTCAGTGTTAGTTGCTTGCCGAGGTGGAATCCTTAGTGCATTTTGTCTTGCTGGTCTTCAGGGATGAGAGATATGAGAGGAAAAATAGCATAGAGGAGGGGAACGCCAAAAAGGGGGTTCTATAGTGCAAGTGCAAACAAACAGGTGACGTAAAGGCCACACACAATTCCATTAAGACATGATAGGTGATATAGTCGCGTACAAGCTGCCTAGGGAAAATGTGCGACTTATATCAAAACACAAACAAATAAAAACAAGCAACACAGAACGTGGTTCCATTCGAACCATCACATAGACTCGACTACGCATATGGGGGTACACGACTCATCCTACCCTAGGGGTTCTCGGACTTGGTAGTCGTCGTTGCTCGGAGAGAAGGGCGTTTAGTCTTCAATTTCTGGGTTTCCCTTGTGGTGCCAATGGGTATGCGAAAGTCGGCTACCTGTTGGGACACATCCTTTTAATGTGCCCAAGTTCACCGCACCCGTGACAAGTGACAGAAGCAAAAAGGTTGTCATTCAGTCTTGGGTTATGTCGTCGGTGGCCTGACGACGATCTTCTACGAGGTGGATATGGAAATTCATTCCTATGCCTCCCGCGTGGGGTTTGGTTGCGGGTTTTCTGAAGTTCCTCGATTTGTTGCTCCTGATTGGCAATGTGGGCTTGTAAGGCAGTGATTTTCTGTCCTCGCTCGGCCACCTTTTTCTTCTCGAGGCAGTGGAGGTGCAGAAGTGAAGGGAGGCCTTGGCGAGCCTTAAGGAATGCTTCGGTAAGGTGAGGTAGAAGGTAGTCTCCTGCGTTGATGAAGCGGATCTGGTACTTGAGGGTTGGATCCTCATATTCTGGGGAAATCATCACTTGAGTTGGGGCTCCAAATCTGTTCTTGCCAGGTAGATAGCGGGTGGCATGTTCTTCTTTCATTTCTGGAAGGAGGTCTCGAAGACAGAGGAGCGCTTCATATGCCACTTGCTGAATGGCTAGGTCTCTTGTTGGCATGGGTGGTCCAATGAAGAACCACCCTGGGGTGAGGTCTTGGCAGGCACAAAAACAATGGCGTAGAACTCCTTCTCGAGCACATCATTTTCCAGTTCATGCAGGGTGTACATGGGCAGCAAGGGATAGTGGCATTGTTGGAGGTAGTCTTTTAGGAGTGATGGGAATCCTGTCATAAGGAGTATCAAGGGGGCGACGGCCATCTACAAAAGTTGAATAGGGGAGGTCAATAAGGAGAAATATCCCTTAGGTTTGGGAAATCTCAGCAAAGAAGAGGAGTATAGAGGGTCTTGCAAACGGGTTTTGTCCTATCTAACGCCCATGCTAACTAAGGCTTCCTACAGTCAGGATGTCTCTGATACCAGCTCTGTGGGGACCCCGACTCATAAGTCGTGATCACCGAGTGCACATGTACAGTGATCCCAGAGATCAATGCTCACTGAACAGACAGAAGTTGAATAACAAGAGTCTTACATCCATACATACCGTCTTGCACGAATTATGACTATTATGGTCAAGTCTTACATAGATAAAGCCACAAGGGCTGAATACCAAATAAACTTAGGCAGCGGAAATCTTCGTCGATAAGTAGAACCCATGCCATCTTCCTTAACCCTACAGGCATTCTGACTGGGAAACGTCCTAGTTCGCATGTTCGTCTCCAAAGAACTCTTCTTCAAACTCCTGTTCTTCCATGCCTGGCCAATTAAATAACCAGTGGCAAGCCAATGAGTACTTTGAATGTACTCGCAAGCAACACATGTTTTGGCTCAAGATACAACAATGCATGACATAGTTAAATCTTTGCAGAAAGCTCATTTTGTTGTGTTATGACATGTTCAATAACTGGTAAAACATGCATCATATGAATTCAAGCAACCTTAGGAACTGGTTACAGATATCAACATAAAGGGAGTGGGCTCCAACCCAACTCATCCATGTCAAGTCCTTTCACTTGACCCAAGTAGTTCTTCCCATACACACTGGTTTGTAAACAAGTGGACGTAGCCCAAGAGTTGTTAACCAACTGTCCTTGACCGTGGACACGACTATTCGAATAGTTTTACACTCTGCAGAGGTTGCACAATTTACCCACAAGATCCGGGGAACTTCCGTGTCATCCACGATCCGCGGTACCTCAGGTACCCGGGGTAAGCACCCGATCACTATCTTTCCCTAGACGACACTAACATAGAGTCCACTCGATTGGCAGTAACCCCTGTGCCAACATTTTACATCTTAAAATTGTGGAGCCTCGCTCCCATTTTCATCACATACCACAAGCACGGGGTACCAACGGTGTGTCCGGTGCCCTGTGAAGACAGTCATGGCCGCCCTACCTGGCACGACCCCGTCCCGAGAGAGCGCAACAGCAACTCTCCCGTCGCTAGTAGTGCAGGCTCCAAGATAGTATCGGCCTAGGTAATCAATAATGCCCTTTCCCATATAAGGGTAGAGTGGTTGCGCATGTAAGGTTGGAATAACGGTCGCAACTTAAACCAATCTGTTTTGAAAAAGAACACACACACACACTTACATCGGTACACCACTTCGTCATCAAGTGGCTACCCAACTCATCATCTCCCTTGGGCATAAGTGGCACCCGACGGGGTTTTCAAAAAGTTTTTGAAAACAATCTTTCTTCCATCACCATGCATATACCCAACCCATTTGTGTAGTAGCTACTTAACATCCTAACTACACCCACTCGGATAACCCTCATAGAAAGGTAGGGTCATGCATCATGCAAGTGTCAATGAGAAAAACAGCGGAGGAAAACCACCTCAAGTGGTCACCTCATTATCATGACTTCGATGCAAGCAATAAAACATGCCATATGACATGCATAAAAAGGGTTTCTTAGACATGGTCATAGGGCTGCTTGCTTAGCTGAGTAAAGCCTTCTGGGTCTTCAAAGTCTTCTGGTCCAACTCCTTCGTCAGTAACACAATCTATCGTCGCAAAATAATAACGGGAAAATAAGGCAACAATAAAACAGAAAAACCAAAGTGCTCAGAAAAATGTCAACTCATTTTTGTTAAATACTAGGATGAAAGCTAAGAAGGGGAAAATTCCTAGTTCTGGATTTGGAGTAGCAGAATAGAAGAAATGGATTTTTAGAGGGTTTTAAATATATTCAAATTTGAATTTGAATATGAACAGTACATAAAAGTTGTTTGGACATGAGTGAAAATTATACCATTAAATAGGTGGGATTTTTACAAGATTTTAGGAACTGAAATTTTTGCATTTGGATTAATATTTAATCCTGTGGAATTTTTGGAAAAGTGACAGAAAAAGAAAAGGAAAAAGGGCTCTGTGCCTGCTGGGCCAAAACAGCCACAGCGCAGCAGGCCCAGCCAGAGAGGCGGCCCAGCGCACTGGTGCACGCACATGCACCAGGTTTAAACCTGACGGGTGGGGCCCAGGCATCAGCGAGAGAGAGCGGGGTGATGGAGAGGAGAGGCTGATAGGCGGGGCCCGCCTGTCATCCCTAGCCCTACGACAGAGGGACGACAAGCTCACTGACGTCGATGTAGGGCACGGCGAGGGCGCGCGAGGGTACAGATGGACTCAGCGTCGAGTCGCTATTCGGGTGGAGGTGGTTGCGGTCGCCGGGGTGTAGGGGTTCGCCAGCGACGAGGAAACCGGCGGAAGAGCTTCGGGAGGAGGCGGTTCCGGCCGTTTCCGGCTGCAAAAGAAGCAGGGAGGAAAGGGGAAATGATTAGTGAGCCGGGGAGGTTCCAGATCGAGGAAGAGGAGCAGCGGAGAGGGCCTGTACCCTGAGATCGACGGCGACCCGAGGCGGCGGAGCTCGATCTCGAGCTCGGGTGCTCCTGGAGGAGAGTGGAGGGCACAGGGGCCGATTTGGAGTAGGTAGGAGCGGGTGGTGGTGAGGGAGAGGCTCAGGGAGGCCCTTAAATAGGCGGGCGACGGTCCACCGAGGACCCGTGCGCCGGCGAGCCTGCTGCGGTTGCTATGGGTCACGGGGGCGCGCGTGGGCGTGTCTGGGGTGCTTGTGGGGTTGGTCTAGGGCGAGGGGAGAGAAGAGAGGGAAAGCAGGGGGGCCAGGGCACCGCGCGTGTGAGCGCTCTCACTGGTGCGCTCGGGCGGACAGCGCGTGTGCGAGCTAGGGCGAGAGGAGGGAGAAGGAGGAGGGGGACAGAGGCATGGCATGTCACAAACATCGAGGCGCATCGTCAGGTGCACCGGGGAGGCCCGAGGTGGCTGGAGGCGGTTGGAAGGGGGCAGCTACAGTGTGGGAGCGCACTGTAGCGCGCTCCAGAGCGCCCAAATGGCCGGCATGGCTATTTTTTATGCAATGTGGGCACGGCCAAAGGTGTCTGGAAGCTCTAGGGGAAAGTAAAGAAGTGGCCTGTAGGAGAAGAGAGAGGTAGAAGAAGAGGGAGAGAGGGGCTGTCCAGGGAGGTAAATGGGGGTATTCTACCCCTCAATCATTGAGCAATGGCAATGCGAGAGTTACTGGAGGTACGAGAGGATCAGGATCAGCTGTGGTACAAAGTTGAGCTCATGGAGATAAGTGGAAGAGGTCAAAAATGGTATTTTGGTAAAGTGTCAAAAGGTGTTTGATAATGGTTTGGGAAAGTAGATGATTTCCATTTGCCATGATACTCCACAGGGTGAAATTACACATATAATTAGGTCCTTCCACCAATTTGGAGCTTATTTGGGCAAAGTTGCCAATGCAACTTTTGTAAACCCTAGAAATCAACAGAAATGGACTTGTGTAGATCTAGTTGAGAAAATCACTTCCCCTTGATGCACCACTTGGTGTAGTGGCCTCATTTGGTCATGTGAATATGATCACAAAAGTTGGGGTCAAGGAAAGAAAGTTGGTAGTACAAAGTTATTCAAATTTGATTCTAGTCAGAGAGGGTTTTGGGGCATTTTGGTGAACCAAAGTGACCTTAATTGAGATGAGGCTCTGCAAGGTGATCACAATATGCATTTCTGACTCTCTTGATTTTACATGGATTTTTATGAAAATATATTTTGTAGAAATATTTCAAATCCTTGAAATGGTCAGAAATGGTTTTGAGAGGTTTTGTCCAATACTTTGAACATGACCATGTGTTGAAACTCTTATATATGGAAAATATATGTCCACTGAGTTCCCCTGATTTTTGTCAAATATTTTTGAAACAATAAAATAATTTTTCCCTATTAAAGACCATTTCTGGCCTTAAGAAAAAGCTTTTAAATAAAATAGGAAAATAACTTTTAAAATTATATTTTTTTGTGGTTTATGGGAGTCCTATATCTAATAGGATTCAAATATACCTTTTGAAAGATTTTTCACACCCCAAATCAAGTAATTGCAGTGCAAACCTCAATTCAGGGGGTTTTGGAAAACTAATTTTAGAAAATACTTTTTGGCCAAATTATTTTTGTAATAAAATACTATATTGCTCTATACACATGGCATGATCATTGGGCAGAAGCTTGGGGCAAGGAGATGAGGTATAGAAGGTGGAGTTGTGTTGACATTAAAGAGCACTTGAAAAACACAGAGAGAAAACCAACTCCAAATAAAAAGCCAAATAACACAAAAGTTTTTGTCAAACCACACTTTATCATGATTTATTAGCTTAAGTGTTGTGGCATGAAAATCAGGGTTTGACACATAAGCCGGGGCTTGAGACCTTTCAAGATTTCCTGATTGGCTCTTTCAGCTTAACCATTGGATTGGGGCTGAGCTACTGATGAAACATCAAGCCGGATATGCTCACGTTGGCAGAATTCCTCCATGGCACCCTTTGACAGATTAGTACCATTGTCAGTTATAATGCTGTGTGGAAAGCCAAAACGAAAGATCACCTTTTTCATGAATTGAACCGTCATGGCTGCATCACACTTACTAACCGGCTCTGCCTCACTCCACTTTGTGAATTTGTCAAGTGCCACAAAAGGTGTGTCTTTTTATCTTTGAATCTTTTGAAAGGTCCAACCATGTCGAGCCCCCAGACTGCAAACGGCCAAGTAATTGGAATCATCTGCAATTCTTGAGCCGGCATGTGTGCCCGTCGTGAGAATTTCTGACAACCGTCACACCTCCTGACCAGATCCTCCGCATCAGCGTGAGCCATCAGCTAGTAAAAACCATGACGAAAGGCTTTGGCTACAAGGGACTTTGAACCGGCATGATGGCCACAATCTCCTTCATGGATTTCGCGAAGAATTTCTTGACCTTCCTCACGAGAGACACAATGTTGAAACGCCCCTGTGATGCTGCGATGATGCAACTCACCATTGGCAATTGTCATTGATTTAGACCGCCAGGTTATCTGTCTAGCCAAGGTTTCATCCTGATGCAACTCGCACCGGGTCATATAAGCCAAATATGGCACTGTCCAATCTGGGATGGCGTGAAGAGCCGCCACCAATTGTGCCTCCGGGTCTGGAACAGCCAAGTCTTCCTCCATAGGCAACTTGACAGAAGGGCTATGCAGAACATCTAAGAAAGTGTTAGGTGCCACCGGCTTACGCTAAGACCCCAGCCGGCTTAAAGCATCAGCCGCTTCATTCTTTCTGTGATCAAAGTGTTCCACTTGATAACCCTTGAAGTGTCCAACAATGGCATCAACTTCACGACGATAAGCCACCATGAGAGGATCTTTGGAATCCCACTTGCCTGATACTTGTTGAGCCACCAAATCTGAGTCGCCAAAACACCTTACCCGGCTCAAGCTCATCTCCTTATCCATCCGAAGACCATGGAGCAAGGCCTCATACTCAGCTGCATTGTTAGTACAGGGAAACATCAACCGTAGCACATAACAAAATTTGTCACCTCGAAGGGAAGCTAAAACAACTCCAGCCCCCGAGCCCTCTAATTGCCTGGACCCATCAAAATGAATAGTCCAATATGTGTTGTACGGCTTCTCTTCAGGCATCTGTAGCTCTGTCCAATCATTGATGAAATCCACCAATGCCTGAGATTTGATAGCAGTGCGTGGCACATACTTTAAATGATGAGGCCCAAGTTCAATGTCCCACTTGGCAACTCATCTTGTGGCTTATCTATTTTGAATGATATCTCCTAAAGGAGCAGAACTAACCATAGTGATGGGATGAACCTGAAAATAATGCATAAGCTTCCGGCTCGCCATGAACACCCCATAGACAAGTTTCTGCCAATGTGGATATCTCTGTTTGGATTCAATGAGAACCTCACTGACGTAGTAAACCGTCCGTTGAACCAGATATTCCTTGCCAGCGTCTTTGCGCTCTACTACAATGGCCACACTGACAGCACGTGCGTTAGCAGCCACATATAACAATAATGGCTCCTTATCAATAGGCGCAGCAAGGACCAGCGGCTCGGCGAGCTGTCTTTTCAGATCTTCAAAAGCGGTGTTAGCAGCATCACTCCAGACAAAATCGTATGTCTTCTTTATCATTTGATACAACGATATGGCCTGCTCACCTAACCGGCTTATGAACCGGCTTAAAGCAGCAATACGACCCACCAAACGATGAACGTCATTGATGCACGCCAGCTTAGCCAAAGATGTGATTGCTTTGATCTTCTCCGGGTTAGCCTTGATGCCTCTGTTCGAAACCAGAAAACCCAAAAGCTTGCCCACTAGTACTCCAAAAACACACTTGGCTGGGTTAAGCATCATCTTGTAGACCCGGAGGTTATCAAAGGTTTCCTTAAGATCGTCTATCAAGGTCTCATTCTCTCTGGATTTTACCACAATATCATCCACATACGCATGAACATTGCGCCCAATCTGATTGTGAAGACAGTTCTGCACACATCGCTGATAAGTCGCCTGGGCACTCTTAAGCCCAAAAGGCATAGACACATAGCAGAAGGCTCCAAACGGAGTAATAAAATCCATCTTCTCCTGGTCCTTAACTGCCATCTTGATCTGATGATAACCAGAATAAGCATACAAAAATCTCAAACCCTCACAACCCGCGGTAGCATCAATGATTTGATCAATACGAGGGAGAGTGAAAGGATCAGGCGGACAAGCTTTATTTAACTCCATGTAATCCACACACATACGCCAGGTGCCGTTCTTTTTAAGCACGAGCACTGGGTTAGCCAACCACTCTGGACGAAAAACTTCAATAATGAACCCGGCCGCCAAGAGCCGGGCCACTTCTTCACCAATGGCCTTGCACCCCTCCTCATTGAACCGCCGAAGAAATTTCTTGACCGGCTTAAATTTTGGATCAGTATTGAGAGTGTGCTCAGCGAGTTCTCTCGGTACACCCGACATGTCAGAAGGTTTGCATGCAAAGATGTCCCGGTTCTCACGGATGAACACGATGAGCGTTCTTTCCTATTTGGGATCCAGATTAGCACTGATACTGAACTGCTTAGATGAGTCACCTGGAACAAAATCGAGAAGCTTGGTGTCATCAGCTGACTTAAACTTCAGGACCGGCCCATGCTCCGTAGTTGGCTTTTTCAAAGATGTCAGGTCCGCCGGGTCAACATTGTCCTTGTAAAACTTTAAATCCTCTGTTGCACAAACAGATTCAGCATAAGCAGCATCGCCTTCCTCACATTCCAAGGCTATCTTCTGACTCCCATGCATTGTGATGGTGCCCTTATGACCAGGCATTTTAAGCTGCAAATAAACATAACACGGCCATGCCATGAACTTGTGTCGGAGTAATGGGCCACGGGTAGCCTAACCCGGGTCCCAGAACCTTTCAAGACATCGGGTCGGCTGCGCCCTCAAGACGCCGAGCTGAAGCACTACCTTCTAGTGGCCGGCTGGCTGGACGGCCGACTGCCAGAAGGCGGCCATGCTCACGAAGGCGGCTCCAAGACAAGCCGACTCCTGGCAGGCGGCCTCCAGAGAGGCCGGCTCCCAGCAGTCGGCCCATGGTGCCCTCAAAGTATGCGCCCCCATTAAAGAAGACAGGACAGGGTGATGCAACAGTGTAGCCCACCCCCCCACGAATCCAGGAGCGGGCGTGGCCACAGTGCCTCGTACCAGTGGAAATCTCTGCCCGGCGCAGCACTGTTGCCATTTCGCCCTTGACATCACTATTGACAGGCCAAGTCCTGCTCCCACGACCGCCTGTCGGTATGGCCCAAGGACGGCGCGCCCTACCGGTCAGCAAGAGCCTGGAGGGCAGCGGGAGCTGCACCAGTTAGACCCGAGGGAGGCCGGCTCCCAGCAGCCGGCCCGATCCTTCCTCAGGGTCCCACGCACCATTAACCAGATAAGATGCAGAATGGCTATAGTGATCTCCCGCCAGGTGGCGGGACTGTAGCCACGCCTCGCCGACCAAGCGCACGTCATTAGCAGCACGGCTATAGTAATCCGCAGCCAGCAGGACCCACGAGCGACGGAGGCGGCCTGTCGGCTCCGTACCAGACCAGCCGGTGGGGCCCACCTGACGGCGGGCCCCAGCAGTCGGCGGAGAAGCCGTCGACCAGAGAGACAGACAACCGGGTCCTACGCCCGGCCGGATTACCATTGTACCCCTGGGGGTAGGCCTATATAAACCCCCCAGGGCATCCATGCAAAGGGTTCGCACCCGGATAGGACTAGATTCATACCTAGGGGAGGAGAGAGCAAGCTGTCGGTGTCAAAACCGGCGGATCTCGGGTAGGGGGTCCCGAACTGTGCGTCTAGGCCGGATGGTAACAGGAGGCAGGGGACACAATGTTTTACCCAGGTTCGGGCCCTCTTGATGGAGGTAAAACCCTACGTCCTGCTTGATTAATATTGATGATATGGGTAGTACAAGAGTAGATCTACCACGAGATTAGAGAGGCTAAACCCTAGAAGCTAGCCTATGGTATGATTGGTGTTCGTCCTACGGACTAAGACCCTCTGGTTTATATAGACACCGGAGAGGGCTAGGGTTACACAGAGTCGGTTACAATGGTAGGAGATCTACATATCCGTATCGCCAAGCTTGCCTTCCACGCCAAGGAAAGTCCCTTCCGGACACGGGACGAAGTCTTCAATCTTGTATCTTCATAGTCCAGGAGTCCGGCCGAAGGTATAGTCCGGCTATCCGGACACCCCCTAATCCGGGACTCCCTCAGTAGCCCTTGAACCAGGCTTCAATGACGACGAGTCCGGCACGCAGATTGTCTTCGGCATTGCAAGGCGGGTTCCTCCTCCAAGTACTTCATAGAAGATTTTGAACACAAAGGTAGTGTCCGGCTCTACAAAATAAGTTTCCACATATTGCCATAGAGAGAATAATATTTACACAAATCTAATCTGCTGACGTATTCCGTAGCATGACATCACACCACGGCCAAGTCTTTATTCAAATCGTTTTACTGTCCCACCTCAGCGCGTTTAGCAAGGCGGTTTCCTTGGCACGTCTTGTCAAAGCAGAGATCGTGTCCCCTTTTTCTGGGATTCTCATCAATACGGCCATGGGTAACCCAACCGCGCCATTGATTACGGTGCTCGGGAGATAAGCGAGTTGTACCAGGCTGGTGGGGACGCATAGTCGCGTCTACCCATATAAGGGGATAAGGATCCACCTTTTCATCCACGCCTTCTTCCTCCTTTGCCTATCCATTTCCGCGCACTCGAGCTCCAGCGCCCAAGTCCGCACACCCCACCTCAACCTTCTCCAGCCATGTCCGGAGCGGGAGGCAAGTGGATGGTCTCCTCCGTCACGGAGGGAAACATCAAAAAACTGAGGAAGGCCGGATACTTGTCTAACGCCATTGCGCACCGGCTTCCCGAAGAGGGGCAGCTCATCCCCACCCCTAGGCCCCATGAGAGGGTGGTGTTCCTCCCCCATTTCCTCCGCGGACTGGGCTTCCCTCTCCACCCATTTGTCTGGGGGCTCATGTTCTACTATGGCCTGGATTTCCACGATCTGGCCCCGAACTTTGTCCTCAACATCTCGGCGTTTATCGTCATGTGCGAGGCCTTCCTCCGCATCCGCCCCCATTTCGGCCTATGGCTCAAGACTTTCAATGTCAAGCCGAAGGTGGTGCACGGCACCCAGGCGGAGTGCGGAGGCGCCATGGTGGGCAAGATGCCCAACGTCCTATGGCTCGAGGGCTCCTTCATGGAGACCCTAAAGGGGTGACAATCGGGGTGGTTTTACATCACCGAGCCGCGCGACCCTGAATGGGTCACAGCCCCCGAGTTCCGATCCGGACCCCTACGCGGCTCACCTCCTGGAAAGAGACGGGCCTGTCGTGGGGTAAAAAAGGAGAGCTGACCGGACTCCAAACATGCGTCCAAACCCTGGTGGACAAGAAGCTCAAAC
Organism: Triticum urartu; assembly: GCF_056163025.1. Lineage (NCBI taxonomy): Eukaryota > Viridiplantae > Streptophyta > Magnoliopsida > Poales > Poaceae > Triticum > Triticum urartu. The sequence continues at coordinate 120,866,682 of NC_141876.1, read as the reverse complement.
TTTTCAATGTAGTCCAGGTTATGCTCATCCGCCGGATCCTCCCGTGACAACAACGGGCTTTCAACCTGTGGGAGTTCGACCCGGCGCAGCATCTAACTCTGAGCAGGCTCTTCGACACGACGTACGAAGATGCCTGGAAGGTGCTTTTCAAGGACGCCGAGGCCCCCGCATCCGCTACCGAGGATCGCGGATTCAGCACGCAGCATCATGCTCGTGCAGTGAGCTGTCTTTACCTTTTACAGGGTATTAGTTTTTCATAGTTTGACTCCATGCGGGATGTAAGCTCCCGTACCTTTGACAGGATTGGCAGGAGACGTCCGGACAGATCAACTGTCCGGCTCCTTTGCCCGAAGGCCCAGCGGACGCTCACTTGGCGAGGCTGCTGGTTCCGGCACCCTATGTGGTGCCGGAGAAGAAGGCCAAGAAGAAGGCCACAGGGACTCGAAAGAGTGCTCGGCGCCTGGCGGTGTCGGATTCATCATCCGACGACTCCAAGACGCACTCCTCCCATGAAGACGAGGAGGAGGAAGAAGAGACCTCTCCCCCTCCAGCGAGGGAAGGGAAGAAAAGGAAGGCCGCCCCAACTGGGGAGGCCGAAGGGTCCAAGAAGGGAAAACCCTTCCTCCGGACTACTCCACCAACACCGATGACGGCGAAGAGGAGTGGCCACTCAGGGCCAAGCCCCTGGCGAAATCGTAAGTATCTGGATACCAAAGTGATTCATAGTATTCCTCCATTGCACAGCTTTTCCTTATGTCAAACATGTTTATGCAGTCCACCCAAAGACAGGCTTGACGTGTCGTCGAGCGGTTCCCTGGATTCGTCGGATGTGAATTTGCTTCCCACGGCTACCTCCCCCCACCCTACGGACAACACTGAGGTGCTATCCCAACAGGTTCCAAGCCAGGAGGAGGTGGTCCTGGAGGCGCCGCAAGGCGACCTCCCGGACTCCAGGCGAAAAGGGGATAAACCCCCCAAGGTCTCCAAGTCCGGCCTTGAGCCGGACACCACGCCGGAACCTTCAACGGTTTCGGACCCCGGTAGGAAGCCTCCTTCCAAGAGGAGCAAGCCTACCGAGCCGGCGACCTCCGTCCAACCGGAGGCACCGGACAATTTGCTGGAGGTGCTTAACGGCGCCTCCATCGACGAGGAGCACCGCACTATTATGAGTGCGGTGATCCAGAAGGTTCAGTCCGCCAAGAGCGGACTGACTGAAGCTTGTGCCAGCCTTCTAACAGGCTTTGAGGTAAGTGAAGAATATGTAAACGTATTACCGCATAGACAGTAGCCCCTGATGCTCTGTTCGGCGTTCGTAAAGAAAAGCCGAATAGAGGATCTAATAACATTCGCAGGAGTCTAACATAATCAAGTCAATATGCATATGCAGGCTTTGCTGCTGGCCTCCATCGCACTGACTGCGGAGGTGGATACGCTGAAGCAAAACCTCGCACAGTCCGAGAATGAGCTCGGCCATGCCAAGAGGCAACTCAAGGAGAAGGAAGGTAAGTAATACCTTGCGCAAGTATATAGAGAAGATGTGGTTGCAAAAATGACAGGATCAACGTGCTATTATAGGGGCCACGACCGAGGTGGCAACCCTTAAGCAAGCGCTATCCGAGGCCAAAAACAGAGCGGCCACGGAGTGCACGGAGAGAGGGAAGCAGGAGGCGCGGGTGGAGGAGGTGCAGAAAGAGCTCCAGGCACTCGTGAAAAAACATGAGAGTTTGGAGCTTGACTCAAAGACACAAGCATCCGAGCTTGCGGCAGCCCTCAAAAGCGTGAAGTCTGCCAAGGCCGAAGCCCAGAAAGCCCTCCAAGAAATTGAAGCGATGAAGAAGATAGCGGCGGGTAAGGCATTCATTATGCAAAGCAAGCACGTGAAATTGAATTACTTGTTACTTACCCGAGTCCGAAGCTCTCCAGGAGCATTCGCAGATTTCCCCCGCAGTGCGTCTGATGTTGCCGCCTACTACCGAGCTGAGGAGGGGAGCTCGACGGAGAAGGTGTTCTGGTCTTAGTATGCTGAGGCCGGACACCTGGTGCCTTTGAGCGACCAGCTGAAGCAAATGGTCGAGCTCCACAAGGTGGCCGAACAGGCCATAAAGGGCCTTATAGTTCGGCTTTGGCCTGGAGAGGCTCTGCCTGGTTGCTACTTCAGGCTGGTGAGGCGGTTCGTGGATGCCTATCCACAGCTTGAAATAATCAAGCGCTCTGTCTACATCGAAGGTGCCCGTAGGGCGCTTGCCCGTGCTAAAGTGCACTGGGGCAAGATGGCTACAGAGAAGCTGGTGAAGGACGGGCCGCCGCCGGGCAAGGAGCATCGTGTCCCGGAAGCGTATTATGAGGGCGTCCTGAAGCGTGCCCGTCTTATAGCGGATGAATGCTCCAAAGATGTATTTTTTAGTAAACTCGCATTTGTGATCCTGTACGCTGAAAACTTGTTCATATGTGCTATGCAACGCTTTTGAATTTAAAATATTACCGTATGTGTGGCTGTTTATCAAATTTGATAGATGGCGAGTCGTCGGATTCTGCCCCCATGGCACGAGTGCTGGGGTGTTCGGGATAAACATTAGCGCTCTTTTTCCCATTCTTGGGTCCTTCGAGGGAGGTGCTCAACACAACGAACAAGGCAATCGGACTATAATGCTTGAACACTCTCACTTAGCCATAGAATTCTATAATTTTAAATTTCGGCGAAGCCCCTAGTGTTCGGAAGACTGAGTTCAGGGCGCTATCCACGCCTAGGCCGGACAAAGCCGACTCCTCGCTCTAAGCAGCATAAGTCTTTAGGGACTCGAAAACCTCTCGAACAGCGACCAGCTCTCGCCTCATCATGACGGTCAGTTTTAGCTTTCTCTACTGAGGTGCTTAGCCCAGCTCAACCGGGGCACAATCGCAGTAGTTCTCCTAGTGCTACCTTAGTCGATATAACAGAACGTAAGGTACCAAAACATAGGAGCCGGGCAAACCCAACTATTGACCCAAGACATGATTCGGAGCCGATGCATATAATGCTATAAGTTCGGGGTGCCGCACTTGTGAAAGTGTTCGGACTTCTCACACCGTATTGTGGGGTACTTAAGCCCCTGGCGTATTGGCCGTACCAAAGTGTACGGGTGCAACATGTCATTAATGAACATATATTCGTAAAAAAGAGTAATGCAATAATAGATGGAAGCTATGCATTGTTCATTTAAAAAAGCTACGATCAAAGCAGAACGATACAAATAGTGCAATAAGCAAAAGATGAGACTATTTAACATGTCCTTTCCAGGGGCGAGCTGCGGAATGGTATGTGAAATAGGTATACTGCTTGTTATAGAGACCACCTTAGAGTTCCATAGTGCGGCATAGCTTTCTGCTTCCCTGGCTGTATCGTTTGTGCGGCAATTGTACTGCCGGACAAGCCTTCTGAAGAATGGAGTCCTGAAAATAAGAGAAAATTAAGAAATCGGCAGCCCCTAGTGCGGTTTAAGCTGCGATTCGGGCGTGCCGTGATGGTGCCCCTCCCCCTATGCCCATGGTATTTCCAGAGCGTAGTTATGTACGCGCAACACTGGTTTCGCAAGTTCGTGAGGGCTGGGGTTGGGGCCGCATTGCTACGCTTGCTTGGAACATGCCAAGCGGTCTTATTGTAGGTTACTCCGGGTGCGCTTGACGGTGTCCAGACGTTTAATGGCCGGACTTGAGAATTGCCTTGAGAGGCTGCTTTGTACTTCCGCTACGATAGCCGCCGTATGCTCCTCCGTTCGGAGAGAGCGTTCGGTGTTTCCATTGACCGTGATGACTCCTCGAGGGCCTGGCATCTTGAGCTTGATGTATGCGTAGTGCGGCACCGCATTGAACATAGCAAATGCGGTTCGCCCGAGCAGTGCGTTATAGCCACTACGGAACGGGACTATGTCGAAGATTAACTCCTCGCTTCGGAAATTATCCGGAGATCCGAAGACCACTTCAAGTGTAACTGAGCCTGTACAGTTGGCCTCTACACCTGGTATGACGCCTTTAAAGGTCGTTTTAGTGGGTTTAATCCTCAAGGGATCGATGCCCATTTTCCGCACTGTATCCTGGTAAAGCAGGTTCAGGCTGCTGCCGCCGTCCATAAGGACTCTAGTGAGGTGAAATCCGTCAATAATTGGGTCTAGAACCAATGCGGCGAATCCGCCATGACGGATGCTAGTGGGGTGGTCCCTTCGATCAAAAGTGATCGGGCAGGAAGACCATGGGTTGAACTTTGGGGCGACTGGCTCCATCGCATATACGTCCCTTAGCGCACGCTTCCGCTCCCTCTTGGGGACGTGGGTTGTGTATATCATGTTCACCGTCCGCACTTGTGGGGGAAAACCCTTCTGTCCACTGTTGTTCGGCGGCCGGGGCTCCTCCTCGTCATCGCTATGTAGCCCCTTGTCTATGCTTTCGGCATTTAACTTGCCTGCCTGCTTGAACACCCAACAATCCCTGTTGGTGTGATTGGCTGGTTTTTCAGGGGTGCCATGTATCTGGCATCAGCGGTCGAGTATTCGGTCCAAACTGGACGGGCCCGGAGTATTTATTTTGAATGGCTTTTTCCGCTGAGCGGGTTTAGAGCCTCTAAATCCGGCATTAACTGTCGTATCCTCAGCATTGGCGCCGTTAATGCGGCGCTTTTGCTTGTTGCGACGTGACTTGCCACTGCTGTCCTTGGTGTCCGAATTACCAGGGCTCTTGGTCATGTTATTGCTGCGAGCTAGCCAGCTGTCTTCTCCCACGCAGGAGCGGGTCATAAGTGTCGTGAGGGCTGCCATAGATTTCGGCTTTTCCTGTCCTAGGTGCCGTGCAAGCCACTCATCGTGGATGTTATGCTTGAAGGCTGCTAGGGCCTCTGCGTCCGGACAGTCGATGATTTGTTTTTTCTTGGTTAGGAACCGTGTCCAGAATTGTCTGGCCGATTCTTCTGGCTGCTTAATTATGTGGCTTAGGTCATCGGTGTCTGGTGGTCGCACATAAGTGCCCTAGAAATTGTCGAGGAATGCGGCTTCCAGGTCCTCCCAACAACCAATTGATTCTGCTGGCAAGCTGTTAAGCCAATGCCGAGCTGGTCCTTTAAGCTTGAGTGGGAGGTATTTGATGGCATGTAGGTTATCACCGCGGGCCATGTGGATATGAAGGAGATAGTCTTCGATTCATACCGCAGGATCTGTTGTGCCATCATGTGATTCGATGTTCATGGGTTTGAAACCCTCGGGGATTTGATGATCCATTACTTCATCTGTGAAGCATAGTGGGTGTGCGGCGCCTCTGTATTGGGCTATATCACGACGCAGCTCAAACGAGCTTTGTCTACTGTGTTCGGCCCGGCTGGATTTACTGTATCCGGCGTGACGAGTACCATCTCGTGCCATGGGGCGCCCACGTGACCCGTAGATCGATCTTGTTTGCCTTGCCTTGTCCTCCAATATATCTCGCAGGCCTGGTGCATTTTCCCATGCCTTGGTATTTTTTGAGCGGCGCCGGGGTGCGGCTTGAGTGGAGGGCCGAGAGGCCTCTCTATCGCGGCCACGGGGTGGCCGGTCGGCCGCATCATGCGCTGGTGATGTAGGTTTAGGTGCTTCCTCCTCTAATTGGGGTAGCAACCTGCGCTTTGGGTAGCTCTTGGAGGGGCGTTCGAGTTCATACTCTTCGGCCGCAAGGACTTCAGTCCATCTGTCGGCTAGCAAATCTTGATCAGCTCTAAGCTGTTGCTGTTTTTTCTTGAGGCTGCTCGCCGTGGCCATAAGCCTGCGTTTGAAACGCTCTTGTTCGATGAGATCCTCCGGCACGACAAACTCGTCGTCGTCGAGGCTTGCCTCGTCTTCGGAGGGAGGCATATAATTATCGTCCTCGACCTCTCTGTTTGCCGCTCTCTCATGAGGGCTGGCTTCTCCATCCTCCTATGTTGAATCTTGCTGGAGGTGGTTGTCTTCGGCACTGCCCGGGGTGTTATTATCTCCCATGCCAGAATCACCATTTTAGCTTTGGCGGGATTTAGAGCAGCGCCGCTGATGCCGGCGCTTAGGCTGCTTCTTGGAGGGGTCATCCTCCGCTGTTCCATCGCCATTGCCTTCTTTTGGGGTGTCCACCATGTATATATCATACGATGAGGTGGCTTTCCAGTGCCCTATAGGCGTTGGTTCTTGATCGTCTCCTGCATCAGCGTCCATACTGTCGATGTCTTTGGAGTCGAAGTCGAGCATGTCGGTTAAATCATCGACAGTGGCTACGAAGTGGGTGGTGGTTGGGATTTGAATTTATTCATCATCTGCATCCCAACCTTGCTGACCATAGTCCGGCCAGGGCTCTCCTGATAAACAGAGAGACTTTAGTGAATTCAGAATATCGCCGAAGGGCGAGTGCTGAAAGATGTCCGCGGCGGTGAACTCCATGATCGGCGCCCAATCGGGTTCAATCGGTAGGGGCATGGAGGGCTCGGAGTTAGGAGAGGAGTCCGGCTCCTTGGAGTCATGGGCTTCGCAGAGAATAGGGCTGGTGTTCGGCTCGATCGCCGTAGAGATTGCAGCCCCCGAGGCGGTGTCTAACCACCCATCCTCGATTGGTGTGATCAGCTCCGAGCTAGGGATCGGAGCGGACACAGGTGCGGCCTCCAGGGCACTGTTCGGCGGCAGAGCTAGATCATGCCCATCGTGACAGTGCAGTGCGCTCGGCTGTGGCTCGAATCCATCAAAGATCAAGTCTCCGCGGATGTCAGCCGTGTAGTTCAAACTTCCAAATCTGACCTGATGGCCAGGGGCGTAGCTTTCATTCTGCTCCAGATGACCATGCGAATTGGCCCGTAGTGCAAAGCCGTCGAATATGAAGATCTGTCCGGGGAGAAAAGTCTCACCCTGGATCGCATCGCTGTTGATCATTGGAGAGGCCATCGGGCCTATAAGTGACGACACAGAGGAACTCTCAATGAAAGCATCAATGTCGGTGTCAAAACCGGCGGATCTTGGGTAGGGGGTCCCGAACTGTGTGTCTAGGCCGGATGGTAACAGGAGGCAGGGGACACGATGTTTTACCCAGGTTCGGGCCCTCTTGATGGAGGTAAAACCCTATGTCCTGCTTGATTAATATTGATGATATGGGTAGTACAAGAGTAGATCAACACCGGTTAAGAAAAGGTATTTGAAATGAGGAAAAAGGATATGATCAACACCAAAAGCTTGAATTGGTTCCATCGGAGAAGAAAATAATGAAGAATGACGAACTAGTAGAACATCTCCCTGAGAACCACCGGGTAAGAATATTGACGAAAAAGAATGGAGTGACTTCACATGAATAAAATGGGTACTAGATTCAGAAATCTGAGTTCTTGCAGGAAAAGGGTGGGTGGGCGGGAAAAAACAAAGGCAACTTGGAGACGGATGAAACAAACACTGTTGAAAAGAACTGATAATTGATCTTGTGAATGTTGAAGTGATCGGATCCACTTGAAGAGAGACACACCGGTAGAAAAGAAATTGAAATGAGAAACTCGATGATCAAAAAGGATTAGTATTCACATAGGAATATGAGAACACCATTTGGGGAAGGTATGGAATCAACACTTGACATTGAAGCAACTTGAATACCACAACTCAAAACAAAAACAAGGGGTTGGCTTGCAGAATAAGCCGGAACAAACATATGATAGAGATTTCATCCGAAGTTTTCGTGGTGGGGCCTACAAGGGCTCGATCGTACAGCACCATCATGTACAAGGCAGTGCACATGACATACGAAGCGTCCCTGAGTCAGCATAGCCAAGGACTCTTTAAGACACAACGAGACCACTGTAAAAACCGACCGTGAATAGGTGGACCACTAGACGTCGAACCCCAATTTCATATCACACATTTGTCGGAAAGATATCCTAAGAGCTACTTGAATTCCCACCTATGAAACTCCCGAACCTTTCCGGTTATGCAATCAGGTGTTGGGGATACAGGGGAAGCATAATATCCCACCCAAAACTAGCAAATCCTACATCCAGCTGTATCCATCCTTCAACACATAACCAAGAAACCTTCGGAAAACCTCAACCTTCGAAAAGCATCCGTTATACAAGTTATGGCGATACTCCCGAACTCCCGCCCCAGTACTGGGTGGCATCAAGGTTATCTCACCAACGAACTGCATAAAAGAGATTTTTGATGTCGGCGTACTAAACTCAGGTATTCCAGAACTGCAACGATAAAATTATGATGACAACACCTCAGAGCTCAACTCCCCGGGACACTTCCACTAAACCCCTGACATGAGGCACCAAGACAATGTTCTCATCATAAAACCATCGGAACGATTCCAAGATACCCGCGTGATCCTAAAAAAAATTAGTGAAATTTGAGAAGAGAAGAGTCAAAACTCTACGTCAGGATGCCTTACCAGAGCGATGAGGAGACTGGGAAGTAAAAGAATTCCTAAACTCTCCGATATATAATTCCTAGAAGACTCAAAACATTTTTTTTTCTAGACACAACTCGGCCGCTAATTCGATCAAGCAGTGGGGCTCCTAAGGTTGGGGAAGGCTCTGATACCAACTTGTAACGCCCTCGATGCGGCTATATCTCCCACGTGTCGAAGCACGACTTAGAGGCATAACCGCATTGAAAGCAATGTCGCAAGTGAGGTAATCTTTACACAACCCATGTAATTCATAAGGGTAAGAGATACATAGTTTTCTTACAATCGCCACTTCACACAATTACATGAATAAAACATTACATCATCCAAATACACTCATGGCCCGACTACAGAACCACAATAAAAGAAGAACCCCAAATGCGACAAGGTCCCGGATCGACCCCAACTGGGCTCCACTACTGATCAACTAGAACGAAAACAACACAAAGGACAAAATCTTCACCGAGCTCCTCCCGAGCTTGGTAGCGTCATCTGCACGGACTCATCGGCACCTGCAAGCTGGTTTTGGAAGTATCTGTGAGCCACAGGGACTCAGCAATCTCGCACCCTCGCGATCAAGACTATTTAAGCTTATGGGTAAGGTAAAAGTATGAGGTGGAGCTGCAGCAAGCGGCTAGCATATGTGGTGGCTAACATACGCAAATGAGAGCGAGAAGAGAGGGCAAAGCGCGATCGATAAAAGTATGATCAAGAAGTGATCCTATAACAACCTACGTCAAGCATAACTCCAACAACCGTGTTCACTTCCCGGACCCCGCCGGAAAGAGACCATCACGGTTACACACGTGGTTGATTCATTTTAATTAAGGTCGACTTTAGGTTTTCTACAACCGGACGTTAACAAATTCCCATCTGCCCATAACTGCGGGCACGGCTTCCGAAAGTTCAAATCCCTGCAGGTGTGTCCCAACTTAGCCCATCACAAGCTCTCACGGTCAACGAAGGAATAGACCTCCTCCCGAGACATTCCGATCAGACTCGGTATCCCGGTACAACAAGACATTTCGACAGGGTAAAACTAAACCAGCAACACCGCCCGAATGTGCCGACAAATCCCGATAGGAGCTGCACATATCTCTTTCTCAGGGCACACTCAGATGAGCGCTCCATACAACTAAAACCAAACCTCGAGTTTCCCCGAGGGGGCGCTGCATAGGACTCTAGTTTGGACCAACACTCAGAGGAGCACTGGCCCGGGGGGGTAAAATAAAGATGACCCTTGGGCTGGCCGACCCAAGGGAAAGAAAAAGGCTAGGTGGCAAATGGTATAGCCAATGTTGGGCATTGCTGGAAGAGCTTTACTTAAGGCAAACTGTCAAGGGGTTCCCATAATAGCCCAACCGCGTAAGGGACGCAAAATCCGGGAACATAACACCGATATGACAGAAACTAGGGCGGCGAGAGTGGAACAAAACACCAGGCATAAGGCCGAGCCTTCCACCCTTTACCAAGTATATAGATGCATTAAGATAACATAGCAATATAATGATATCCCAACAAGTAAATAAAAGATGTTCCAACAAGGAACGGCCTCCGATCTTCACCTGCAACTAGCAACGCTATAAGAGGGGCTGAGCAAAGCGGTAACATAGCCAATCAACGGTTTGCTAGGACAAGGTGGGTTAGAGGTTTGACATGGCAATTGGGAGGCTGACAAGCAAATGGTAGGCATCGTAGCATTGGCATAGCAAAAGAGCGAGCAAACTAGCATAGCAAAGATAGTAGTGATTTCGAGGGTATGATCATCTTGCCTGAAATCCCGCAAGGAAGAAGAACGAGTCCAGGTAGAAGACAAATGGACATAGTCGAATGAATCCTCACAACACGACGTTACCGGAAACAACCCGAAGACGCAACACCGGAAAGAAGCAAACAACATAGTAAGCAACCAACACAAGAGCATGGCATGATGCACAATCAAGTATGATGCATGTCCGGTTTAATGATACATGGCATGACAAAGTGCACAAACAATCCTACAAATTAAGTGGAGCTCAATATGCAACTCCGTTGCATATTGACGAAACACCACATGACTTATTTAGTTTGATCGCGTTTATGTACCCAACAATATTAAATGTTGTTAAACATGGAAAGAGGGTGAAGTAAAGCAAAACTACCTATCTAGTCAAGTTTAAATGAGGCCGGGAAAAACAAACAACAAATTCCGGTAAATCCGCATATGCATATTTTAGATTAGGTCCTGTTCTTCCCTAAACACAATTTTAGGGTTGTTAAACATGCAAAGTAAGGCCACCATTATAAACTAGGCAAAATTCTACCCCAATTACATATAAAGTTTATTAAAATCGGAGTTACGGTTATTTAGTTATGAATTAAATCATTTTAGCATGGCATAGGGGCAAATTAATGCAAACAACATTTTAATTATTTTAAACATAGCTGAAAGTTGGATATTATTAATCTACACAAAATTCTGAGCAAGTTTCATATATAAATCATTTTAATCCGATGCATGGTTAGTGAGTTATTAAATGCATGAACTAGGGGGACTAATCTGCAAAACTGGCAATCTCTGGAAAAAAGGGCAAAATCGCTCCGCAGAAAAAAACATGAATCGGGCCGAATCTGGGCAAGCCCAACAGCAGAAGGAAAAAAAATGGGGCGCTGGGTGCTCTCTCACCACGGGCTTCGGCCCGGCTGGAGGGGAAGCAGGCCGAGGCGGGGGCGGCGCGCTGGGCCAGATGGAGCTGGCCTGGGAGGCCAAGGCGGCGCTGGGCCTTGGCGCCTGCGACTGGAGAGGAGGCCTGGCGCTGGCTGCGGGAAGCTGGGCCGGCGATGCTGGGCCTTGGAGCTTCGGCCCATGCGGGGAGGAGGCGGAGGCGCTCGTCTCCCTCGATCCCGATGGGATCCCAGGAGGCAAGGGCGGCGGCGCCCGAGGTCAACGGCGAGGCGGCAGCGGTGGCTTGCCGTCGGGGAGGAGCAGAGGAGGCCCCTGAGGTGCGGATCCGGACGGGATCCGTCCGTTTCCGACCGCGGTGGTGAAGATCCGGCGACGGAGGCAGCGAGGCGGCGAGAGTCGGCGCCGACGACGAGGCTCGGAGGCGGCGGCGGATCTGAGTGGCGGCGGGGAGACTCGGGCGGCGGCGACCGATTGGGCTCCGCGGGTCCGATCCGGGCCCGGCGGGCCTGGCACGGTGGAGGAGGAGAGAGAGGACGGCGGCGCTGACGTGGCACGCCGTGGTTGGTCGCGGCGGGTGGCGCGGACATGTCCGGCGCGGGAAGAAACGTCCGGCGGTGCGGATCTGAGAATTTTTAGGGTTAGGGGAAGAATGAACCGCGAATTTCGGAGGGGGTGTATATATAGGCATAGAGGGAGCTAGGAGAGTCCAAATGAGGTGCGGTTTTCGGCCACGCGATCGTGATCGAACGACCGAGATGATGGAGAAGAGTTAGGTGGTTTTTGGGCCAAAATGGAAGGGTGTTGGGCTGCAACACGCACGAGGCCTTTTCGGTCCCTCGGTTAACCGTTGGAGTATCAAACGAAGTCCAAATGATACGAAACTTGACAGGCGGTCTACCGGTAGTAAACCAAGGCCGCTTGGCAAGTCTCGGTCCAATCCGGAAATGTTTAAACCCCAAATATGAAAGAAAGGTAGAAATGATCACCGGAGGAGAACGAAGCGCCAGATTGTAAAACGGACAACGGGAAAAATGCTCGGATGCATGAGACGAACATGTATGCAAATGAAATGCACATGATGACATGATATGCAATGCATGACACACAAGCAATGACAAGGCAACAACAGCGAATAACTGAACAACACCTGGCACATCGGTCTCGGGGCGTTACAACACTCCACCACTACGAGAGGATCTCGTCCCGAGATCTAGAATGGCACCGGGGAAACAACGGAAGGAAGAGAGGAGAGGTAAAACTAAGTTGCTTCTTTGACCAATGAGTGAAACCACGAACCATGAAAAGGTTAAGCCAAATCGAGAAAAGTGTTGGGGAACGTTGCAGAAAACAAAAATTTTCCTACTCGTTTCACCAAGATCATCTAGGAGTTCATCTAGCAACGAGTCATTGGATGCATCTACATACCTTTGTAGATCGCGCACGGAAGCGTTCAAAAGAACGGTGATGATGTAGTCGAACACGACGTGATCCAAATCACCGATGACCAAGCGCCGAACGGACGGCACCTCCGCGTTCAACACACGTACGGGACGGGAGACGTCTCCTCCTTCTTGATCCAGCAAGGGGGAAGGAGAGGTTGACGAAGATCCAGCAGCACGACGGCGTGGTGGTGGATGCAGGGCGTCACAGTAGCAGGGCTTCGCCTATACTACGAGGAAGAGAGACGTAACGGGGAGAGAGGGAGGCGCCAGGGGCTGGGTATGAAGTCCCTCCTCTCCCCCACTATATATAGGGGTGCCATGGGGGGCGCCGGCCCTAGTAGATGAGATCTACTAGGGGGGCGGCGGCCTAGGGTGGGGGGCTTGCCCCCCAAGCAAGGGGGCGCCCCTTCTAGGGATTCCCCCAACCCTAGCCGCATGGGCCCTTGGGGGGTGGCGCCCCAGCCCACTATGGGCTGGGTTCCCTCCCACTTCAGCCCATGGGGCCCCCCGGGATAGGTGGCCCCACCCGGTGGACCCCCGGGACCCTTCCGGTGGTCCCGGTACAATACCGGTGACCCCGAAACTTGTCCCAATGGCCGAAACAGCACTTCCTATATATAATTCTTTACCTCCAGACCATTCCGGAACTCCTCGTGATGTCCGGGATCTCATCTGGGACCCCGAACAATATTCGGGTTACTGCATATACATATCTTCACAACCCTAGCGTCACCGAACCTTAAGTGTGTAGACCCTACGGGTTCGGGAGACAAGCAGACATGACCGAGACGACTCTCCGGTCAATAACCAACAGCGGGATCTGGATACCCATGATGGCTCCCACATGCTCCATGACGATCTCATCGGATGAACCACGATGTCGAGGATTCAATCAACCCCGTATTCAATTCCCTTTGTCAATCGATATGTTACTTGCCCGAGATTCGATCATCGGTATCCCAATACCTCGTTCAATCTCGATACCGGCAAGTCACTTTACTCGTACCGTAATGCATGATCCCGTGACCAGACACTTGGTCACTTTGAGCTCATTATGATGATGCATTACCGAGTGGGCCCAGTGATACCTCTCCGTCATACAGAGTGACAAATCCCAGTCTTGATCCATGTCACCCAAAAGACACTTTCGGAGATACCCGTAGTCTACCTTTATAGCCACCCAGTTACGTTGTGACATTTGGCATACCCAAAGCACTCCTACGGTATCCGGGAGTTACACGATCTCATGGTCTAAGGAAAAGATACTTGACATTGGAAAACTCTAGCAAACGAACTATACGATCGTGTGCTATGTTTAGGATTGGGTCTTGTCCATCACATCATTCTCCTAATGATGTGATCTCGTTATCAATGACATCCAATGTTCATAGTCAGGAAACCATGACTATCTGTTGATCAACGAGCTAGTCAACTAGAGGCTCACTAGGGACATGTTGGTGTCTGTTATTCACACATGTATTACGATTTCCGGATAACACAATTATAGCATGAATAAAGACAATTATCATGAACAAGGAAATATAATAATAATGCTTTTATTATTGCCTCTAGGGCATATTTCCAACAGTCTCCCACTTGCACTAGAGTCAATAATCTAGTTACATTGTGATGAATCGAACACCCATGGAATTCTGGTGTTGATCATGTTTTGCTCTAGGGAGAGGTTTAGTCAACGGATCTGCTACATTCAGGTCCGTATGTACTTTACAAATCTCTATGTCTCCATCTTGAACATTTTCACGAATGGAGTTGAAGCGATGCTTGATGTGCCTTGTCTTCTTGTGAAACCTGGGCTCCTTGGCAAGTGCAATAGCTCCAGTGTTGTCACAGAAAAGTTTGATTGGCCCCGACGCATTGGGTATGACTCCTAGGTCGGTGATGAACTCCTTCACCCATATTGCTTCATGTGCTGCCTCCGAGGCTGCCATGTATCCCGCTTCACATGTAGATCCCGCCATGACGCTTTGCTTGCAACTGCACCAGCTTACTGCCCCACCATTCAAAATATACACGTATCCGGTTTGTGACTTAGAGTCATCCAGATCTGTGTCGAAGCTAGCGTCGACGTAACCCTTTACGACGAGCTCTTCGTCACCTCCATAAACGAGAAACATTTCCTTAGTCCTTTTCAGGTACTTCAGGATATTCTTGACCGCTGTCCAGTGTTCCTTGCCGGGATTACTTTGGTACCTTCCTCCCAAACTTACGGCAAGGTTTACATCAGGTCCGGTACACAGCATGGCATACATAATAGACCCTATGGCCGAGGCATAGGGGATGACACTCATCTCTTCTATATCTTCTGCCGTGGTCGGACATTGAGCTGAACTCAATTTCACACCTTGTAATACAGGTAAGAACCCCTTCTTAGAATGATCCATATTGAACTTCTTCAATATCTTATCAAGGTATGTGCTTTGTGAAAGACCTATGAGGCGTCTCGATCTATCTCTATAGATTTTGATGCCTAATATATAAGCAGCTTCTCCAAGGTCTTTCATTGAAAAACTCTTATTCAAGTAGGCCTTGATGCTGTCCAAGAGTTCTATATCATTTCCCATCAAAAGTATGTCATCTACATATAATATGAGAAATGCTACAGAGCTCCCACTCACTTTCTTGTAAACGCAGGCTTCTCCATAAGTCTGCGTAAACCCAAACGCTTTGATCATCTCATCAAAGTGAATGTTCCAACTCCGAGATGCTTGCACCAGCCCATAAATCGAGCGTTGGAGCTTGCACACCTTGTCAGCATTCCTAGGATCGACAAAACCTTCCGGCTGCATCATATACAATTCTTCCTTAAGGAAACCATTAAAGAATGCCGTTTTGATGTCCATTTGCCATATCTCATAATCGTAGAATGCGGCAATTGCTAACATGATTCGGACGGACTTTAGCTTCGCTACCGGTGAGAAAGTCTCATCGTAGTCAACCCCTTGAACTTGTCGATAACCCTTAGCGACAAGTCGAGCTTTATAGATGGTCACATTACCATCCGCGTCTGTCTTCTTCTTAAAGATCCATTTATTTTCTATGGCTCGCCGTTCAACGGGCAAGTCAGTCAAAGTCCATACTTCATTTTCATACATGGATCCTATCTCGGATTTCATGGCTTCTAGCCATTTGTCGGAATCCGGGCCCGCCATCGCTTCTTCATAGTTCGAAGGTTCACCGTTGTCTAACAACATGATTTCCAAGACAGGGTTGCCGTAACACTCTGGTGCGGAACGTGTCCTTGTGGACCTTCGAATTTCAGTAGGAGCTTGATCAGAAGTATCTTGATCATTATCATTAACTTCCTCTCTAGTCGGTGCTGGCACCTCAGGAACATTTTCTTGATTTGCGCCATTTTCCGGTTCAAGAGGTAATACTTCATCAAGCTCCACTTTCCTCCCACTTACTTCTTTCGAGAGAAACTCTTTCTCTAGAAAGGACCCATTCTTGGCAACAAAGATCTTGCCTTCGGATCTGAGGTAGAAGGTGTACCCAATAGTTTCTTTTGGGTATCCTATGAAGACGCATTTTTCCGACTTGGGTTCGAGCTTTTCAGGTTGAAGTTTCTTGACATAAGCATCGCATCCCCAAACTTTTAGAAACGACAGCTTAGGTTTCTTCCCAAACCATAATTCATACGGTGTCATCTCAACGGATTTCGACGGAGCCCTATTTAAAGTGAATGCGGCAGTCTCTAAAGCATAGCCCCAAAAGGATAGCGGTAAATCGGTAAGAGACATCATAGACCGCACCATATCCAATAGAGTGCGATTACGACGTTCGGACACACCGTTACGCTGAGGTGTCCCAGGCGGCGTGAGTTGTGAAACTATTCCACATTTTCTTAAGTGTGTGCCAAATTCGTGACTCAAGTATTCTCCTCCACGATCTGATCGTAGAAAATTGATTTTCCTGTCACGTTGATTTTCAACCTCACTCCGAAATTCCTTGAACTTTTCAAAGGTTTCAGACTTGTGTTTCATTAAGTAGACATACCCATATCTACTCAAATCATCAGTGAGGGTGAGAACATAACGATAGCCACCGCGAGCCTCAACACTCATTGGACCGCATACATCAGTATGTATGATTTCCAATAAGTTGGTTGCTCGCTCCATTGTTCCTAAGAACGGAGTCTTGGTCATCTTACCCATGAGGCATGGTTCGCACGTGTCAAATGATTCATAATCAAGAGACTCTAAAAGTCCATCTGCATGGAGCTTCTTCATGCGTTTGACACCTATGTGACCAAGGCGGCAGTGCCACAAGTATGTGGGACTATCATTATCAACCTTACATCTTTTGGTACTCACATTATGAACATGTGTAGTATTACGTTCGAGATTCATAAAGAATAAACCATTCACCATAGGAGCATGACCATAAAACATATCTCTCATATAAATAGAACAACCATTATTCTCGGATTTAAATGAGTAGCCATCTCATATTAAACGAGATCCTGATACAATGTTCATGCTCAAACTTGGCACTAAATAACAATTATTGAGGTTTATAACTAATCCCGTAGGTAAATGTAGAGGTAGCGTGCCGACGGCGATCACATCGACCTTGGAACCATTCCCGACGCGCATCGTGACCTCGTCCTTCGCCAGTCTCCGTTTATTCCGCAGCTCCTGCTGTGAGTTACAAATATGAGCAACGGCACCGGTATCAAATACCCAGGAGTCACTACGAGTACTGGTTAGGTACACATCAATTACATGTATATCACATATACCTTTTGTTTTGCCGGCCTTCTTGTCCGCTAAGTATTTAGGGCAGTTCCGCTTCCAGTGACCACTTCCCTTGCAATAAAAGCACTCAGTCTCGGGCTTGGGTCCATTCTTTGGCTTCTTCCCGGCAGCTTGCTTGCCGGGCGCGGCAACCTCCTTGCCGTCCTTCTTGAAGTTCTTTTTACCCTTGCCTTTCTTGAACTTAGTGGTTTTATTGACCATCAACACTTGATGTTCCTTCTTGACTTCTACCTCCGCTGATTTCAGCATTGAGAACAACTCAGGAATGGTCTTTTGCATCCCCTGCATGTTGAAGTTCATCACAAAGCTCTTGTAGCTTGGTGGAAGCGACTGGAGGATTCTGTCAATGACCGCATCATCCGGGAGATTAACTCCCAGCTGAGACAAGCGGTTATGTAACCCAGACATAGTGAGTATGTGCTCACTGACAGAACTATTTTCCTCCATCTTACAGCTGAAGAACTTATCGGAGACTTCATATCTCTTGATCCAGGCATGAGCTTGAAAAACCATTTTCAGCTCTTCGAACATCTCGTATGCTCCATGTCTCTCAAAACGTTTTTGGAGCCCCGGCTCTAAGATGTAAAGCATGCCGCACTGAACGAGGGAGTAGTCGTCAACACGTGTCTGCCAAGCGTTCATAACGTCTTGGTTCTGTGGGACGGGTGGATCACCTAGCGGTGCTTGTAGGACATAATCTTTCTTGGCTGCTATGAGGATGATCCTCAGGTTCCGGACCCAGTCCGTATAGTTAATGCCATCGTCTTTTAGCTTGGTTTTCTCTAGGAACGCGTTGAAGTTGAGGACTACGTTGGCCATTTGATCTACAAGACATATTGCAAAGATTTTAGACTAAGTTCATGATAATTAAGTTCATCTAATCAAATTATTAATGAACTCCCACTTAGATTAGACATCCCTCTAGTCATCTAAGTATTACATGATCCGAGTCAACTAGGCCGTGTCCGATCATCACGTGAGACGGACTAGCCAACGTCGGTGAACATCTTCATGTTGATCGTATCTTCTATACGACTCATGCTCGACCTTTTGGTCTTCTGTGTTCCGAGGCCATGTCTGTACATGCTAGGCTCGTCAAGTTAACCCTAAGTGTTTTGCATGTGTTCCGAGGCCATGTCTGTACATGCTAGGCTCGTAAACACCCGTTGTATGTGAACGTAAGGATCCATCACACCCGATCATCACGGTGTGCTTAGAAATGACGAACTGTAGCAACGGTGCACAGTTAGGGGAGAACATTTCTTGAAATTGTCATGAGGGATCATCTTATTTACTACCGTCGTTCTAAGTAAACAAGATGCAAAACATGAAAAACATCACATGCAATCAAATAATAAACGTGACATGATATGGCCAATATCACATAGCTCCTTTGATCTCCATCTTGGGGCTCCATGATCATCTTGTCACCGGCTTGACACCATGATCTCCATCATCATGATCTCCATCATCGTGTCTCCATGAAGTTGCTCGCCAACTATTACTTCTACTACTATGGCTAACGCGTTTAGCAATAAAGTAAAGTAATTTACATGGCGTTTCTCGATGACACGCAGGTCATATAAAAGAATAAAGACAACTCCTATGGCTCCTGCCGGTTGTCATACTCATCGACATGCAAGTCGTGATTCCTATTACAATAGCATGAACATCTCATACATCACATATAGATCATTCATCATTCATCACAACTTTGGCCATATCATATCACAAACCACTTGCTGCAAAAACAAGTTAGACGTCCTCTAATTGTTGTTGCAAGTTTTACGTGGCTGATTTAGGGTTCTAGCAAGAACGTCTTCTTACCTACGTTTAAGCCACAACGTGATTTGTCAACTTCTATTTACCCTTCATAAGGACCCTGTTCATCGAATCCGCTCCAACTAAAGTGGGAGAGACAGACACCCGCCAGCCACCTTATGCAACTAGTGCATGTTAGTCGGTGGAACCGGTCTCACGTAAGCGTACATGTAAGGTTGGTCCGGGCCGCTTCATCCCACAATACCGCTGAAGCAAGAAAAGACTAGTAACGGCAAGAAAGTTGACAAATCTACGCCCACAACTAATTGTGTTCTACTCGCGCAAAAAGAACTACGCATAGACCTAGCTCATGATGCCACTGTTGGGGAACGTTGCAGAAAACAAAAATTTTCTTACTCGTTTCACCAAGATCATCTAGGAGTTCATCTAGCAACGAGTCATTGGATGCATCTACATACCTTTGTAGATCACGCACGGAAGCGTTCAAAAGAACGGTGATGATGTAGTCGAACACGGCGTGATCCAAATCACCGATGACCAAGCGCCGAACGGACGGCACCTCCGCGTTCAACACACGTACGGGACGGGAGACGTCTCCTCCTTCTTGATCCAGCAAGGGGGAAGGAGAGGTTGACGAAGATCCAGCAGCACGACGGCGTGGTGGTGGATGCAGGGCGTCACAGTAGCAGGGCTTCGCCTATACTACGAGGAAGAGAGACGTAACGGGGAGAGAGGGAGGCGCCAGGGGCTGAGTATGAAGTCCCTCCTCTCCCCCACTATATATAGGGGTGCCATGGGGGGCGCCGGCCCTAGTAGATGAGATCTACTAGGGGGGCGGCGGCCTAGGGTGGGGGGCTTGCCCCCCAAGCAAGGGGGCGCCCCTTCTAGGGATTCCCCCAACCCTAGCCGCATGGGCCCTTGGGGGGTGGCGCCCCAGCCCACTATGGGCTGGGTTCCCTCCCACTTCAGCCCATGGGGCCCCCCGGGATAGGTGGCCCCACCCGGTGGACCCCCGGGACCCTTCCGGTGGTCCCGGTACAATACCGGTGACCCCGAAACTTGTCCCAATGGCCGAAACAGCACTTCCTATATATAATTCTTTACCTCCAGACCATTCCGGAACTCCTCGTGATGTCCGGGATCTCATCTGGGACCCCGAACAATATTCGGGTTACTGCATATACATATCTTCACAACCCTAGCGTCACCGAACCTTAAGTGTGTAGACCCTACGGGTTCGGGAGACAGGCAGACATGACCGAGACGACTCTCCGGTCAATAACCAACAGCGGGATCTGGATACCCATGATGGCTCCCACATGCTCCATGACGATCTCATCGGATGAACCACGATGTCGAGGATTCAATCAACCCCGTATTCAATTCCCTTTGTCAATCGATATGTTACTTGCCCGAGATTCGATCATCGGTATCCCAATACCTCGTTCAATCTCGATACCGGCAAGTCACTTTACTCGTACCGTAATGCATGATCCCGTGACCAGACACTTGGTCACTTTGAGCTCATTATGATGATGCATTACCGAGTGGGCCCAGTGATACCTCTCCGTCATACAGAGTGACAAATCCCAGTCTTGATCCATGTCACCCAAAAGACACTTTCGGAGATACCCGTAGTCTACCTTTATAGCCACCCAGTTACGTTGTGACATTTGGCATACCCAAAGCACTCCTACGGTATCCGGGAGTTACACGATCTCATGGTCTAAGGAAAAGATACTTGACATTGGAAAACTCTAGCAAACGAACTATACGATCTTGTGCTATGTTTAGGATTGGGTCTTGTCCATCACATCATTCTCCTAATGATGTGATCTCGTTATCAATGACATCCAATGTTCATAGTCAGGAAACCATGACTATCTGTTGATCAACGAGCTAGTCAACTAGAGGCTCACTAGGGACATGTTGGTGTCTGTTATTCACACATGTATTACGATTTCCGGATAACACAATTATAGCATGAATAAAGACAATTATCATGAACAAGGAAATATAATAATAATGCTTTTATTATTGCCTCTAGGCAATATTTCCAACAGTCTCCCACTTGCACTAGAGTCAATAATCTAGTTACATTGTGATGAATCGAACACCCATGGAATTCTGGTGTTGATCATGTTTTGCTCTAGGGAGAGGTTTAGTCAACGGATCTGCTACATTCAGGTCCGTATGTACTTTACAAATCTCTATGTCTCCATCTTGAACATTTTCACGAATGGAGTTGAAGCGATGCTTGATGTGCCTTGTCTTCTTGTGAAACCTGGGCTCCTTGGCAAGTGCAATAGCTCCAGTGTTGTCACAGAAAAGTTTGATTGGCCCCGACGCATTGGGTATGACTCCTAGGTCGGTGATGAACTCCTTCACCCATATTGCTTCATGTGCTGCCTCCGAGGCTGCCATGTATCCCGCTTCACATGTAGATCCCGCCATGACGCTTTGCTTGCAACTGCACCAGCTTACTGCCCCACCATTCAAAATATACACGTATCCGGTTTGTGACTTAGAGTCATCCAGATCTGTGTCGAAGCTAGCGTCGACGTAACCCTTTACGACGAGCTCTTCGTCACCTCCATAAACGAGAAACATTTCCTTAGTCCTTTTCAGGTACTTCAGGATATTCTTGACCGCTGTCCAGTGTTCCTTGCCGGGATTACTTTGGTACCTTCCTCCCAAACTTACGGCAAGGTTTACATCAGGTCCGGTACACAGCATGGCATACATAATAGACCCTATGGCCGAGGCATAGGGGATGACACTCATCTCTTCTATATCTTCTGCCGTGGTCGGACATTGAGCTGAACTCAATTTCACACCTTGTAATACAGGTAAGAACCCCTTCTTAGAATGATCCATATTGAACTTCTTCAATATCTTATCAAGGTATGTGCTTTGTGAAAGACCTATGAGGCGTCTCGATCTATCTCTATAGATTTTGATGCCTAATATATAAGCAGCTTCTCCAAGGTCTTTCATTGAAAAACTCTTATTCAAGTAGGCCTTGATGCTGTCCAAGAGTTCTATATCATTTCCCATCAAAAGTATGTCATCTACATATAATATGAGAAATGCTACAGAGCTCCCACTCACTTTCTTGTAAACGCAGGCTTCTCCATAAGTCTGCGTAAACCCAAACGCTTTGATCATCTCATCAAAGTGAATGTTCCAACTCCGAGATGCTTGCACCAGCCCATAAATCGAGCGTTGGAGCTTGCACACCTTGTCAGCATTCCTAGGATCGACAAAACCTTCCGGCTGCATCATATACAATTCTTCCTTAAGGAAACCATTAAAGAATGCCGTTTTGATGTCCATTTGCCATATCTCATAATCGTAGAATGCGGCAATTGCTAACATGATTCGGACGGACTTTAGCTTCGCTACCGGTGAGAAAGTCTCATCGTAGTCAACCCCTTGAACTTGTCGATAACCCTTAGCGACAAGTCGAGCTTTATAGATGGTCACATTACCATCCGCGTCTGTCTTCTTCTTAAAGATCCATTTATTTTCTATGGCTCGCCGTTCAACGGGCAAGTCAGTCAAAGTCCATACTTCATTTTCATACATGGATCCTATCTCGGATTTCATGGCTTCTAGCCATTTGTCGGAATCCGGGCCCGCCATCGCTTCTTCATAGTTCGAAGGTTCACCGTTGTCTAACAACATGATTTCCAAGACAGGGTTGCCGTAACACTCTGGTGCGGAACGTGTCCTTGTGGACCTTCGAATTTCAGTAGGAGCTTGATCAGAAGTATCTTGATCATTATCATTAACTTCCTCTCTAGTCGGTGCTGGCACCTCAGGAACATTTTCTTGATTTGCGCCATTTTCCGGTTCAAGAGGTAATACTTCATCAAGCTCCACTTTCCTCCCACTTACTTCTTTCGAGAGAAACTCTTTCTCTAGAAAGGACCCATTCTTGGCAACAAAGATCTTGCCTTCGGATCTGAGGTAGAAGGTGTACCCAATAGTTTCTTTTGGGTATCCTATGAAGACGCATTTTTCCGACTTGGGTTCGAGCTTTTCAGGTTGAAGTTTCTTGACATAAGCATCGCATCCCCAAACTTTTAGAAACGACAGCTTAGGTTTCTTCCCAAACCATAATTCATACGGTGTCATCTCAACGGATTTCGACGGAGCCCTATTTAAAGTGAATGCGGCAGTCTCTAAAGCATAGCCCCAAAAGGATAGCGGTAAATCGGTAAGAGACATCATAGACCGCACCATATCCAATAGAGTGCGATTACGACGTTCGGACACACCGTTACGCTGAGGTGTCCCAGGCGGCGTGAGTTGTGAAACTATTCCACATTTTCTTAAGTGTGTGCCAAATTCGTGACTCAAGTATTCTCCTCCACGATCTGATCGTAGAAAATTGATTTTCCTGTCACGTTGATTTTCAACCTCACTCCGAAATTCCTTGAACTTTTCAAAGGTTTCAGACTTGTGTTTCATTAAGTAGACATACCCATATCTACTCAAATCATCAGTGAGGGTGAGAACATAACGATAGCCACCGCGAGCCTCAACACTCATTGGACCGCATACATCAGTATGTATGATTTCCAATAAGTTGGTTGCTCGCTCCATTGTTCCTAAGAACGGAGTCTTGGTCATCTTACCCATGAGGCATGGTTCGCACGTGTCAAATGATTCATAATCAAGAGACTCTAAAAGTCCATCTGCATGGAGCTTCTTCATGCGTTTGACACCTATGTGACCAAGGCGGCAGTGCCACAAGTATGTGGGACTATCATTATCAACCTTACATCTTTTGGTACTCACATTATGAACATGTGTAGTATTACGTTCGAGATTCATAAAGAATAAACCATTCACCATAGGAGCATGACCATAAAACATATCTCTCATATAAATAGAACAACCATTATTCTCGGATTTAAATGAGTAGCCATCTCATATTAAACGAGATCCTGATACAATGTTCATGCTCAAACTTGGCACTAAATAACAATTATTGAGGTTTATAACTAATCCCGTAGGTAAATGTAGAGGTAGCGTGCCGACGGCGATCACATCGACCTTGGAACCATTCCCGACGCGCATCGTGACCTCGTCCTTCGCCAGTCTCCGTTTATTCCGCAGCTCCTGCTGTGAGTTACAAATATGAGCAACGGCACCGGTATCAAATACCCAGGAGTCACTACGAGTACTGGTTAGGTACACATCAATTACATGTATATCACATATACCTTTTGTTTTGCCGGCCTTCTTGTCCGCTAAGTATTTAGGGCAGTTCCGCTTCCAGTGACCACTTCCCTTGCAATAAAAGCACTCAGTCTCGGGCTTGGGTCCATTCTTTGGCTTCTTCCCGGCAGCTTGCTTGCCGGGCGCGGCAACCTCCTTGCCGTCCTTCTTGAAGTTCTTTTTACCCTTGCCTTTCTTGAACTTAGTGGTTTTATTGACCATCAACACTTGATGTTCCTTCTTGACTTCTACCTCCGCTGATTTCAGCATTGAGAACAACTCAGGAATGGTCTTTTGCATCCCCTGCATGTTGAAGTTCATCACAAAGCTCTTGTAGCTTGGTGGAAGCGACTGGAGGATTCTGTCAATGACCGCATCATCCGGGAGATTAACTCCCAGCTGAGACAAGCGGTTATGTAACCCAGACATAGTGAGTATGTGCTCACTGACAGAACTATTTTCCTCCATCTTACAGCTGAAGAACTTATCGGAGACTTCATATCTCTTGATCCAGGCATGAGCTTGAAAAACCATTTTCAGCTCTTCGAACATCTCGTATGCTCCATGTCTCTCAAAACGTTTTTGGAGCCCCGGCTCTAAGATGTAAAGCATGCCGCACTGAACGAGGGAGTAGTCGTCAACACGTGTCTGCCAAGCGTTCATAACGTCTTGGTTCTGTGGGACGGGTGGATCACCTAGCGGTGCTTGTAGGACATAATCTTTCTTGGCTGCTATGAGGATGATCCTCAGGTTCCGGACCCAGTCCGTATAGTTAATGCCATCGTCTTTTAGCTTGGTTTTCTCTAGGAACGCGTTGAAGTTGAGGACTACGTTGGCCATTTGATCTACAAGACATATTGCAAAGATTTTAGACTAAGTTCATGATAATTAAGTTCATCTAATCAAATTATTAATGAACTCCCACTTAGATTAGACATCCCTCTAGTCATCTAAGTATTACATGATCCGAGTCAACTAGGCCGTGTCCGATCATCACGTGAGACGGACTAGCCAACGTCGGTGAACATCTTCATGTTGATCGTATCTTCTATACGACTCATGCTCGACCTTTCGGTCTTCTGTGTTCCGAGGCCATGTCTGTACATGCTAGGCTCGTCAAGTTAACCCTAAGTGTTTTGCATGTGTTCCGAGGCCATGTCTGTACATGCTAGGCTCGTAAACACCCGTTGTATGTGAACGTAAGGATCCATCACACCCGATCATCACGGTGTGCTTAGAAATGACGAACTGTAGCAACGGTGCACAGTTAGGGGAGAACATTTCTTGAAATTGTCATGAGGGATCATCTTATTTACTACCGTCGTTCTAAGTAAACAAGATGCAAAACATGAAAAACATCACATGCAATCAAATAATAAACGTGACATGATATGGCCAATATCACATAGCTCCTTTGATCTCCATCTTGGGGCTCCATGATCATCTTGTCACCGGCTTGACACCATGATCTCCATCATCATGATCTCCATCATCGTGTCTCCATGAAGTTGCTCGCCAACTATTACTTCTACTACTATGGCTAACGCGTTTAGCAATAAAGTAAAGTAATTTACATGGCGTTTCTCGATGACACGCAGGTCATATAAAAGAATAAAGACAACTCCTATGGCTCCTGCCGGTTGTCATACTCATCGACATGCAAGTCGTGATTCCTATTACAATAGCATGAACATCTCATACATCACATATAGATCATTCATCATTCATCACAACTTTGGCCATATCATATCACAAACCACTTGCTGCAAAAACAAGTTAGACGTCCTCTAATTGTTGTTGCAAGTTTTACGTGGCTGATTTAGGGTTCTAGCAAGAACGTCTTCTTACCTACGTTTAAGCCACAACGTGATTTGTCAACTTCTATTTACCCTTCATAAGGACCCTGTTCATCGAATCCGCTCCAACTAAAGTGGGAGAGACAGACACCCGCCAGCCACCTTATGCAACTAGTGCATGTTAGTCGGTGGAACCGGTCTCACGTAAGCGTACATGTAAGGTTGGTCCGGGCCGCTTCATCCCACAATACCGCTGAAGCAAGAAAAGACTAGTAACGGCAAGAAAGTTGACAAATCTACGCCCACAACTAATTGTGTTCTACTCGCGCAAGAAGAACTACGCATAGACCTAGCTCATGATGCCACTGTTGGGGAACGTTGCAGAAAACAAAAATTTTCTTACTCGTTTCACCAAGATCATCTAGGAGTTCATCTAGCAACGAGTCATTGGATGCATCTACATACCTTTGTAGATCACGCACGGAAGCGTTCAAAAGAACGGTGATGATGTAGTCGAACACGGCGTGATCCAAATCACCGATGACCAAGCGCCGAACGGACGGCACCTCCGCGTTCAACACACGTACGGGACGGGAGACGTCTCCTCCTTCTTGATCCAGCAAGGGGGAAGGAGAGGTTGACGAAGATCCAGCAGCACGACGGCGTGGTGGTGGATGCAGGGCGTCACAGTAGCAGGGCTTCACCTATACTACGAGGAAGAGAGACGTAACGGGGAGAGAGGGAGGCGCCAGGGGCTGGGTATGAAGTCCCTCCTCTCCCCCACTATATATAGGGGTGCCATGGGGGGGCGCCGGCCCTAGTAGATGAGATCTACTAGGGGGGCGGCGGCCTAGAGTGGGGGGCTTTCCCCCCAAGCAAGGGGGCGCCCCTTCTAGGGATTCCCCCAACCCTAGCCGCATGGGCCCTTGGGGGGTGGCGCCCCAGCCCACTATGGGCTGGGTTCCCTCCCACTTCAGCCCATGGGGCCCCCCGGGATAGGTGGCCCCACCCGGTGGACCCCCGGGACCCTTCCGGTGGTCCCGGTACAATACCGGTGACCCCGAAACTTGTCCCAATGGCCGAAACAGCACTTCCTATATATAATTCTTTACCTCCAGACCATTCCGGAACTCCTCGTGATGTCCGGGATCTCATCCGGGACCCCGAACAATATTCGGGTTACTGCATATACATATCTTCACAACCCTAGCGTCACCGAACCTTAAGTGTGTAGACCCTACGGGTTCGGGAGACAAGCAGACATGACCGAGACGACTCTCCGGTCAATAACCAACAGCGGGATCTGGATACCCATGATGGCTCCCACATGCTCCATGACGATCTCATCGGATGAACCACGATGTCGAGGATTCAATCAACCCCGTATTCAATTCCCTTTGTCAATCGATATGTTACTTGCCCGAGATTCGATCGTCGGTATCCCAATACCTCGTTCAATCTCGATACCGGCAAGTCACTTTACTCGTACCGTAATGCATGATCCCGTGACCAGACACTTGGTCACTTTGAGCTCATTATGATGATGCATTACCGAGTGGGCCCAGTGATACCTCTCCGTCATACAGAGTGACAAATCCCAGTCTTGATCCATGTCACCCAAAAGACACTTTCGGAGATACCCGTAGTCTACCTTTATAGCCACCCAGTTACGTTGTGACATTTGGCATACCCAAAGCACTCCTACGGTATCCGGGAGTTACACGATCTCATGGTCTAAGGAAAAGATACTTGACATTGGAAAACTCTAGCAAACGAACTATACGATCTTGTGCTATGTTTAGGATTGGGTCTTGTCCATCACATCATTCTCCTAATGATGTGATCTCGTTATCAATGACATCCAATGTTCATAGTCAGGAAACCATGACTATCTGTTGATCAACGAGCTAGTCAACTAGAGGCTCACTAGGGACATGTTGGTGTCTGTTATTCACACATGTATTACGATTTCCGGATAACACAATTATAGCATGAATAAAGACAATTATCATGAACAAGGAAATATAATAATAATGCTTTTATTATTGCCTCTAGGGCATATTTCCAACAAAAAGAATACAACGGAGATGATCGAAGCTGAAAACACTCCGTTAAGAAAGAGGAATAAGAAAGAACCGATTCGGGTAGCACTTCGGTCGAAAAGAGATGAAGACTTGATAAAATGAAAGAGCTTGAGCAAAAGGGGACACAACACTCTGGTTAAAAGGATAAGCACGACCAAAACATGGTCCTGACAATCCGAGAAGATGGGTTGAGGAGAGCAACATCACAATGCCTCCGGAACAAAGGGAAACAAGATCTTGAGAGAGCACGGTTACACAAATGTTAGAACGGATTTGTTGGATTAACAACAAGAAAAGAACAAGGTTGTAGTGGGCTTATGGAGACCATCTCAAACTTTATGAGGTGAAAATTCTGCCACTAACGAAAACAAAAGATTGGATTGATATGAACTAGGAGGCGAGAAACTATATCGCACCGGAAAGGATATATGAAGAACTTGGATCATTTATAAGCACCATAATAGCAACAAACCTTAGAGGAGGCTTTAGGTGAAATATAACCCAAGATAATAGTAATGAAGAGATTGATGGATTTAAAATATCTCGTTCATGACAACATGTGAATCATGAAACATGAATTCAAATTATCAAGAATGACATAATACCACCTCCAATGATACGGGAGAAAAATTGCACTCTGGATTACAATATGAAGAAAGCTTGAGCTTCTTGGAAAACAATATCGATGAACACTTCGAGAATGAATTAAATCATAGATGAAGCATCATGTAGAACCTTCATGAGAACTCCGGAAAAAGAGAAGATGCACAATTGAAATCAGGAATTTGATGAGCCTCCGGAATAGGGAATTGAGTTCAGTCGATGAAACAAGAATAAGAATTACATTATGCTTATCCTTCACCAATTAAATTGATGACAATCAATGGATTCGACATATTACTTATTCTCGTAGAAAAGATTAAGATAGATATTGCGCAAACTTGAAGAGGTCTTTAATGATCCACCAGTAGGATTGGAAAGAACGAATGAATTGATATGATAAACAAAGGAAGAGAAATGTTGAATGAACCCCCGTAAGAATTGAAAATGCTCAAAGTAGGGGTGCATCACCGGTAAGAATTAGCAAATGAACGAAGGTGCTTGAGACAAACTAGATACATGAGAACGAAGAGGTCAAGAACTGATTAGAGGATATTCGATTGATGCACCGGTAAAATTGGAGAATGGCAACTGAAAGCTGAGAATGAATAAACATGAATTGATGGACTCCGGATAATCAAACTGAGACGACTCTTGAATTACTCTGGATAGGTGAAAAGAATTCTCACGATCAAAACAATTACGAGAGGATGGCAACAAGCTAGAATCACGAATCTTGAAGAGAATGGAGCAAGATTAAAGAGAAACTCTTCTTCGGTCTTCAAAAATCTGAGAATTACAACGGGAAACACCACCAAGAATTGTTGAGGCACTCCGGGATGAAGAATGGAAAGGTTGAGCCAACGATGAAAAGAATTTGAAAGATCTTGGAGAAATACATTTGACTGATGATAATTCATTCTTACGTCAAACTTTGAAAAGAATTTGAGAATAACTCCGGGAAAATAAGAAGAGTCAGGTAAGATCCTGGAAAAAGACCTGTGGGTTAGGGCCCACTCAAAAGAAACACCGTTGAATGATTTAAAAGATAGATTGCACCGGTTGAATTAAATGACTTGAATGAGATAACAACCTCGAAAGATCTTGAACAAAAGCAGAGTGGAAAACATGAATCTTCGAGATATCTTGAGCACACCGGAATAATTGAATAGCGAGAGGTGAATGATAAAGAGATGCACCGGTAAGAAAAGGTATTTGAAATGAGGAAAAAGGATATGATCAACACCAAAAGCTTGAATTGGTTCCATCGGCGAAGAAAATAATGAAGAATGACGAACTAGTAGAACATCTCCCTGAGAACCACCGGGTAAGAATATTGACGAAAAAGAATGGAGTGACTTCACATGAATAAAATGGGTACTAGATTCAGAAATCTGAGTTCTTGCAGGAAAAGGGTGGGTGGGCGGGAAAAAACAAAGGCAACTTGGAGACGGATGAAACAAACACCGTTGAAAAGAACTGATAATTGATCTTGTGAATGTTGAAGTGATCGGATCCACTTGAAGAGAGACACACCGGTAGAAAAGAAATTGAAATGAGAAACTCGATGATCGAAAAGGATTAGTATTCACATAGGAATATGAGAACACCATTTGGGGAAGTTATGGAATCAACACATGACATTGAAGCAACTTGAATACCACAACTCAAAACAAAAACAAGGGGTTGGCTTGCAGAATAAGCCGGAACAAACATATGATAGAGATTTCGTCCAAAGTTTTCGTGGTGGGGCCTACAAGGGCTCGATCGTACATCACCATCATGTACAAGGCAGTGCACATGACATAGGAAGCGTCCCCGAGTCGGCATAGCCAAGGACTCTTTAAGACACAACGAGACCACTGTAAAACCGACCGTGAATAGGCGGACCACTAGACGTCGAACCCCAATTTCATATCATACATTTGTCGAAAAGATATCCTAAGAGCTACTTGAATTCCCACCTATGAAACTCCCGAACCTTTCCGGTTATGCAATCAGGTGTTGGGGATACAGGGGAAGCATAATATCTCACCCAAAACTAGCAAATCCTACATCCAGCTGTATCCATCCCTCAACACATAACCAAGAAACCTTCGGAAACCATCTACCTCAACCTTCGAAAAGCATCCATTATACAAGTTATGGCGATACTCCCGAACTCCCGCCCCAGTACTGGGTGGCGTCGAGGTTATCTCACCAACGAACTGCATAAAAGAGATTTTCGATGTCGGCATACTAAACTCAGGTATTCCAGAACTGCAACGATAAAATTATGATGACAACACCTCAGAGCTCAACTCCTCGGGACACTTCCACTAAACCCCTGACAGGAGGCACCAAGACAATGTTCTCATCATAAAACCATCGGAACGACTCCAAGATACCCGCGTGATCCTAACAAAATTTAGTGAAATTTGAGAAGAGAAGAGTCAAAACTCTACATCAGGATGCCTTACCAGAGCGATGAGGAGACTGGGGAGTAAAAGAATTCCTAAACTCTCCAATATATAATTCCTAGAAGACTCAAAACATTTTTTTTCTAGACACAACTCGGCCGCTAATTCCATCAAGCAGTGGGGCTCCTAAGGTCGGGGAAGGCTCTGATACCAACTTGTAACGCCCTCGATGCGGCTATATCTCCCACGTGTCGAAGCACGACTTAGAGGCATAACCGCATTGAAAGCAATGTCGCAAGTGAGGTAATCTTTACACAACCCATGTAATTCATAAGGGAAAGAGATACATAGTTGGCTTACAATCGCCACTTCACACAATTACATGAATAAAACATTACATCATCCAAATACACTCATGGCCCGACTACGGAACCAAAAGAAAAGAAGAACCCCAAATGCGACAAGGTCCCCGATCGACCCCAACTGGGCTCCACTACTGATCAACTAGAACGAAAACAACACAAAGGACAAGATCTTCACCGAGCTCCTCCTGAGCTTGGTAGCGTCATCTACACGGACTCATCGGCACCTGCAAGCTGGTTTTGGAAGTATCTGTGAGCCACAGGGACTCAGCAATCTCGCACCCTCGCGATCAAGACTATTTAAGCTTATGGGTAAGGTAAAAGTATGAGGTGGAGCTGCAGCAAGCGGCTAGCATATATGGTGGCTAACATACGCAAATGAGAGCGAGAAGAGAGGGCAAAGCGCGATCGATAAAAGTATGATCAAGAAGTGATCCTATAACAACCTACGTCAAGCATAACTCCAACAACCGTGTTCACTTCCCGGACCCCGCCGGAAAGAGACCATCACGGTTACACACGTGGTTGATTCATTTTAATTAAGGTCAACTTTAGGTTTTCTACAACTGGACGTTAACAAATTCCCATCTGCCCATAACCGCGGGCACGGCTTCCGAAAGTTCAAATCCCTGCAGGGGTGTCCCAACTTAGCCCATCACAAGCTCTCACGGTCAACGAAGGAATAGACCTCCTCCCGAGACATTTCGATCAAACTCGGTATCCCGGTACAACAAGACATTTCGACAGGGTAAAACTAAACCAGCAACACCGCACGAATGTGCCGACAAATCCCGATAGGAGCTGCACATATCTCTTTCTCAGGGCACACTCAGATGAGCGCTCCATACAACTAAAACCAAACCTCGAGTTTCCCCGAGGGGGCGCTGCACAGGACTCTAGTTTGGACCAACACTCAGAGGAGCACTGGCTCGGGGGGGTAAAATAAAGATGACCCTTGGGCTGGCCGACCCAAGGGAAAGAAAAAGGCTAGGTGGCAAATGGTAAAACAAATGTTGGGCATTGCTGGAAGAGCTTTACTTAAGGCAAACTGTCTAGGGGTTCCCATAATAGCCCAACCGCGTAAGGGACGCAAAATCCGGGAACATAACACCGATATGACAGAAACTAGGGCGGCAAGAGTGGAACAAAACACCAGGCATAAGGCCGAGCCTTCCACCCTTTACCAAGTATATAGATGCATTAAGATAACATAGCAATATAATGATATCCCAACAAGTAAATAAAAGATGTTCCAACAAGGAACGGCCTCCGATCTTCACCTGCAACTAGCAACGCTATAAGAGGGGCTGAGCAAAGCGGTAACATAGCCAATCAACGGTTTGCTAGGACAAGGTGGGTTAGAGGTTTGACATGGCAATTGGGAGGCTAACAAGCAAATGGTAGGCATCGTAGCATTGGCATAGCAAAAGAGCGAGCAAACTAGCATAGCAAAGATAGTAGTGATTTCGAGGGTATGATCATCTTGCCTGACATCCCGCAAGGAAGAAGAACGAGTCCATGAAGAAGACAAATGGACGTAGTCGAACGAATCCTCACAACACGACGTTACCGGAAACAACCCGAAGACGCAACACCGGAAAGAAGCAAACAACATAGTAAACAACCAACCCAAGAACATGGCATGATGCACAATCAAGTATCATGCATGTCCGGTTTAATGATACATGGCATGACAAAGTGCACAAACAATCCTACAAATTAAGTGGAGCTCAATATGCAACTCCGTTGCATATTGACGAAACACCACATGACTTATTTAGTTCGATCTCGTTTATGTACCCAACAATATTAAATGTTGTTAAACATGGCAAGAGGGTGAAGCAAAGCAAAACTACCTATCTAGTCAAGTTTAAATGAGGCCGGGAAAAACAAACAACAAATTCCAGTAAATCCCCATATGCATATTTTAGATTAGGTCCTGTTCTTCCCTAAACACAATTTTAGGGTTGTTAAACATGCAAAGTAAGGCCACCATGATAAACTAGGCAAAATTCTACCCCAATTACATATAAAGTTTATTAAAATCGGAGTTACGGTTATTTAGTTATGAATTAAATCATTTTAGCATGGCATAGGGGCAAATTAATGCAAACAACATTTTAATTATTTTAAACATAGCTGAAAGTTGGATATTATTAATCTACACAAAATTCTGAGCAAGTTTCATATATAAATCATTTTAA
Source organism: Triticum urartu (assembly GCF_056163025.1). Lineage (NCBI taxonomy): Eukaryota > Viridiplantae > Streptophyta > Magnoliopsida > Poales > Poaceae > Triticum > Triticum urartu. The sequence continues at coordinate 120,832,941 of NC_141876.1, read as the reverse complement.
TCCGATGCACGGTTAGTGAGTTATTAAATGCATGAACTAGGGGGACTAATCTGCAAAACTGGCAATCTCTGGAAAAAAGGGCAAAATCGCTCCGCAGAAAAAAACATGAATCGGGCCGAATATGGGCAAGCCCAACAGCAGAAGGAAAAAAAATGGGGCGTTGGGTGCTCTCTCACCACGGGCTTCGGCCCGGCTGGAGGGGAAGCAGGCCGAGGCGGGGGCGGCGCGCTGGGCCGGATGGAGCTGGCCTGGGAGGCCAAGGCGGCGCTGGGCCTTGACGCCTGCGACTGGAGAGGAGGCCTGGAGCTGGCTGCGGGAAGCTGGGCCGGCGATGCTGGGCCTTGGAGCTTCGGCCCATGCGGGGAGGAGGCGGAGGCGCTCGTCTCCCTCGATCCCGATGGGATCCCAGGAGGCAAGGGCGGCGGTGCCCGAGGTCAACGGCGAGGCGGCAGCGGCGGCTTGCCGTCGGGGAGGAGTAGAGGAGGCCCCTGAGGTGCGGATCCGGACAGGATCCGTCCGTTTCCGGCCGCGGTGGTGAAAATCCGGTGACGGAGGCAGCGGGGCGGCGAGAGTCGGTGCCGGCGACGAGGCTCAGAGGCGGCGGCGGAGGAAGACTCAGGCGGCGGCGGATCTGAGTGGCGGCGGGGAGACTCGGGCGGCGGCGACCGATTGGGCTCCGCGGGTCCGATCCGGGCCCGGCGGGCCTGGCGCGGTGGAGGAGGAGAGAGAGGACGGCGGCGCTGACGTGGCACGCCGTGGTTGGTCGCGGCGGGTGGCGCGGACATGTCCGGTGCGGGAAGAAACATCCGGCGGCGCGGATCTGAGAATTTTTAGGGTTAGGGGAAGAATGAACCGCGAATTTCGGAGGGGGAGTGTATATATAGGCATAGAGGGAGCTAGGAGAGTCCAAATGAGGTGCGGTTTTCGGCCACGCGATCGTGATCGAACGACTGAGATGATGGACCAGAGTTAGGTGGTTTCTGGGCCAAAATGGAAGGGTGTTGGGCTGCAACACGCACGAGGCCTTTTCGGTCCCTCGGTTAACCGTTGGAGTATCAAACGAAGTCCAAATGATACGAAACTTGACAGGCGGTCTACCGGTAGTAAACCAAGGCCGCTTGGCAAGTCTCGGTCCAATCCGGAAATGTTTAAACCCCACACATGAAAGAAAGGTAGAAATGACCACCGGAGGAGAACGAAGCGCCAGATTGTAAAACGGACAACGGGAAAAATGCTCGGATGCATGAGACGAACATGTATGCGAATGAAATGCACATGATGACATGATATGCAACGCATGACACGCAAGTAATGACAAGGAAACAACAGCGAATAGCTGAACGACACCTGGCACATCGGTCTCGGGGCGTTACAACACTCCACCACTATGAGAGGATCTCGTCCCGAGATCTAGAATGGCACCGGGGAAACAACGGAAGGAAGAGAGGAGAGGTAAAACTAAGTTGCTTCTTTGACCAATGAGTGAAACCACGAACCTTGAAAAGGTTAAGCCAAATCGAGAAAAGAATACAACGGAGATGATCGAAGCTGAAAACACTCCGTTAAGAAAGGGGAATAAGAAAGAACCGATTCGGGTAGCACTTCGGTTGAAAAGAGATGAAGACTTGATAAAATGAAAGAGCTTGAGCAAAAGGGGACACAACACTCTGGTTAAAAGGATAAGCACGACCAAAACATGGTCCTGACAATCCGAGAAGATGGGTTGAGGAGGGCAACATCACAATGCCTCCGGAACGAAGGGAAACAAGATCTTGAGAGAGCACGGTTACACAAATGTTAGAACGGATTTGTTGGATTAACAACAAGAAAAGAACAAGGTTGTAGTGGGCTTATGGAGACCATCTCAAACTTTATGAGGTGAAAATTCTGCCACTAACGAAGACAAAAGATTGGGTTGATATGAACTAGGAGGCGAGAAACTATATCGCACCGGAAAGGATATATGAAGAACTTGGATCATTTATAAGCACCATAATAGCAACAAACCTTAGAGGAGGCTTTAGGTGAAATATAACCCAAGATAATAGCAATGAAGAGATTGACGGATTTAAAATATCTCGTTCATGACAACATGTGAATCATGAAACATGAATTCAAATTATCAAGAATGACATAATACCACCTCCAACGATACGGGAGAAAAATTGCACTCTGGATTACAATATGAAGAAAGCTTGAGCTTCTTGGAAAAGAATCTCGATGAACACTTCGAGAATGAATTAAATCATAGATGAACCATCATGTAGAACCTTCATGAGAACTCCGGAAAAAGAGAAGATGCACAATTGAAATCAGGAATTTGATGAGCCTCCGGAATAGGGAATTGAGTTCAGTCGATGAAACAAGAATAAGAATTACATTATGCTTATCCTTCACCAATTAAATTGATGACAATCAATTGATTCGACATATTACTTATTCTCGTAGAAAAGATTAAGATAGATATTGCGCAAACTTTAAGAGGTCTTTAATGATCCACTGGTAGGATTGGAAAGAACAAATGAATTGATATGATAAACAAAGGAAGAGAAATGTTGAATGAACCCCCGTAAGAATTGAAAATGCTCGAAGTAGGGGTGCATCACCGGTAAGAATTAGCAAATGAACGAAGGTGCTTGAGACAAACTAGATACATGAGAACGAAGAGGTCAAGAACTGATTAGAGGATATTCGATTGATGCACCAGTAAAATTGGAGAATGGCAACTGAAAGCTGAGAATGAATAAACATGAATTGATGGACTCCGGATAATCAAACTGAGACGACTCTTCAATTACTCTGGATAGGTGAAAAGAATTCTCACGATCAAAACAATTACGAGAGGATGGCAACAAGCTAGAATCACGAATCTTGAAGAGAATGGAGCATGATTAAAGAGAAACTCTTCTTCGGTCTTCCAAAATCTGAGAATTACAACGGGAAACACCACCAAGAATTGTTGAGGCACTCTAGGATGAAGAATGGAAAGGTTGAGCCAACGATGAAAAGAATTTGAAAGATCTTGGAGAAATACATTTGACTGATGATAATTCATTCTTACGTCAAACTTTGAAAAGAATTTGAGAATAACTCTGGGAAAATAAGAAGAGTCGGGTAAGATCCTGGAAAAAGACCTGTGGGTTAGGGCCCACTCAAAAGAAACACCGTTGAATGATTTAAAAGATAGATTGCACCGGTTGAATTAAATGACTTGAATGAGATAACAACCTCGAAAGATCTTGAACAAAAGCAGAGTGGAAAACATGAATCTTCGAGATATCTTGAGCACACCGGAATAATTGAATAGCGAGAGGTGAATGATAAAGAGATGCACCAGTAAGAAAAGGTATTTGAAATGAGGAAAAAGGATATGATCAACACCAAAAGCTTGAATTGGTTCTATCGGCGAAGAAAATAATGAAGAATGACGAACTAGTAGAACATCTCCCTGAGAACCAACGGGTAAGAATATTGACGAAAAAGAATGGAGTGACTTCACATGAATAAAATGGGTACTAGATTCAGAAATCTGAGTTCTTGCAGGAAAAGGGTGGGTGGGCGGGAAAAAACAAAGGCAACTTGGAGATGGATGAAACAAACACCGTTGAAAAGAACTGATAATTGATCTTGTGAATGTTGAAGTGATCGGATCCACTTGAAGAGAGACACACCGGTAGAAAAGAAATTGAAATGAGAAACTCGATGATCGAAAAGGATTAGTATTCACATAGGAATATGAGAACACCATTTGGGGAAGTTATGGAATCAACACATGACATTGAAGCAACTTGAATACCACAACTCAAAACAAAAACAAGGGGTTGGCTTGCAGAATAAGCCGGAACAAACATATGATAGAGATTTCGTCCGAAGTTTTTGTGGTGGGGCCTACAAGGGCTCGATCGTACAGCACCATCATGTACAAGGCAGTGCACATGACATACGAAGCGTCCCTGAGTCGGCATAGCCAAGGACTCTTTAAGACACAACGAGACCACTGTAAAACCGACCGTGAATAGGCGGACCACTAGACGTCGAACCCCAATTTCATGTCATACATTTTTCGGAAAGATATCCTAAGAGCTACTTGAATTCCCACCTATGAAACTCCCGAACCTTTCCGGTTATGCAATCAGGTGTTGGGGATACAGGGGAAGCATAATATCTCACCCAAAACTAGCAAATCCTACATCCAGCTGTATCCATCCTTCAACACATAACCAAGAAACCTTCGGAAACCATCTACCTCAACCTTCGAAAAGCATCCGTTATACAAGTTATGGCGATACTCCCGAACTCCCGCCCCAGTACTAGGTGGCGTCGAGGTTATCTCACCAACGAACTGCATAAAAGAGATTTTCGATGTCGGCGTACTAAACTCAGGTATTCCAGAACTGCAACGATAAAATTATGATGACAACACCTCAGAGCTCAACTCCCCGGGACACTTCCACTAAACCCCTGACAGGAGGCACCAAGACAATGTTCTCATCATAAAACCATCGGAACGATTCCAAGATACCCGCGTGATCCTAAAAAAAATTTAGTGAAATTTGAGAAGAGAAGAGTCAAAACTCTACGTCAGGATGCCTTACCAAAGCGATGAGGAGATTGGGAAGCAAAAGAATTCCTAAACTCTCCGATATATAATTCCTAGAAGACTCAAAACATTTTTTTTTCTAGACACAACTCGGCCGCTAATTCCATCAAGCAGTGGGGCTCCTAAGGTCGGGGAAGGCTCTGATACCAACTTGTAACGCCCTCGATGCGGCTATATCTCCCGCGTGTCGAAGCACGACTTAGAGGCATAACCGCATTGAAAGCAATGTCGCAAGTGAGGTAATCTTTACACAACCCATGTAATTCATAAGGGAAAGAGATACATAGTTGGCTTACAATCGCCACTTCACACAATTACATGAATAAAACATTACATCATCCAAATACACTCATGGCCCGACTACGGAACCAAAATAAAAGAAGAACCCCAAATGCGACAAGGTCCCCGATCGACCCCAACTGGGCTCCACTACTGATCAACTAGAACGAAAACAACACAAAGGACAAGATCTTCACCGAGCTCCTCCTGAGCTTGGTAGCGTCATCTACACGGACTCATCGGCACCTGCAAGCTGGTTTTGGAAGTATCTGTGAGCCACAGGGACTCAGCAATCTCGCACCCTCGTGATCAAGACTATTTAAGCTTATGGGTAAGGTAAAAGTATGAGGTGGAGCTGCAGCAAGCGGCTAGCATATATGGTGGCTAACATACGCAAATGAGAGCGAGAAGAGAGGGCAAAGCGCGATCGATAAAAGTATGATCAAGAAGTGATCCTATAACAACCTACGTCAAGCATAACTCCAACAACCGTGTTCACTTCCCGGACCCCGCCGGAAAGAGACCATCACGGTTACACACGTGGTTGATTCATTTTAATTAAGGTCGACTTTAGATTTTCTACAACCGGACGTTAACAAATTCCCATCTGCCCATAACCGCGGGCACGGCTTCCGAAAGTTCAAATCCCAGCAGGGGTGTCCCAACTTAGCCCATCACAAGCTCTCACGGTCAACGAAGGAATAGACCTCCTCCCGAGACATTCCGATCAGACTCGGTATCCCGGTACAACAAGACATTTCGACAGGGTAAAACTAAACCAGCAACACCGCCCGAATGTGCCGACAAATCCCGATAGGAGCTGCACATATCTCTTTCTCAGGGCACACTCAGATGAGCGCTCCATACAACTAAAACCAAACCTCGAGTTTCCCCGAGGGGGCGCTGCACAGGACTCTAGTTTGGACCAACACTCAGAGGAGCACTGGCCCGGGGGGTAAAATAAAGATGACCCTTGGGCTGGCCGACCCAAGGGAAAGAAAAAGGCTAGGTGGCAAATGGTAAAACCAATGTTGGGCATTGCTGGAAGAGCTTTACTTAAGGCAAACTGTCAAGGGGTTCCCATAATAGCCCAACCGCGTAAGGGACGCAAAATCCGGGAACATAACACCAATATGAGAGAAACTAGGGCGGCAAGAGTGGAACAAAAAACCAGGCATAAGGCCGAGCCTTCCACCCTTTACCAAGTATATAGATGCATTAAGATAACATAGCGATATAATGATATCCCAACAAGTAAATAAAAGATGTTCCAACAAGGAACGGCCTCCGATCTTCACCTGCAACTAGCAACGCTATAAGAGGGGCTGAGCAAAGCGGTAACATAGCCAATCAACGGTTTGCTAGGACAAGGTGGGTTAGAGGTTTGACATGGCAATTGGGAGGCTGACAAGCAAATGGTAGGCATCGTAGCATTGGCATAGCAAAAGAGCGAGCAAACTAGCATAGCAAAGATAGTAGTGATTTCGAGGGTATGATCATCTTGCCTGAAATCCCGCAAGGAAGAAGAACAAGTCCATGAAGAAGACAAATGGACGTAGTCGAACGAATCATCACAACACGACGTTACCGGAAACAACCCGAAGACGCAACACCGGAAAGAAGCAAACAACATAGTAAACAACCAACACAAGAACATGGCATGATGCACAATCAAGTATGATGCATGTCCGGTTTAATGATACATGGCATGACAAAGTGCACAAACAATCCTACAAATTAAGTGGAGCTTAATATGCAACTCCGTTGCATATTGACGAAACACCACATGACTTATTTAGTTCGATCTCGTTTATGTACCCAACAATATTAAATGTTGTTAAACATGGCAAGAGGGTGAAGCAAAGCAAAACTACCTATCTAGTCAAGTTTAAATGAGGCCGGGAAAAACAATTAACAAATTCCGGTAAATCCCCATATACATATTTTAGATTAGGTCATGTTCTTCCCTAAACACAATTTTAGGGTTGTTAAACATGCAAAGTAAGGCCACCATGATAAACTAGGCAAAATTCTACCCCAATTACATATAAAGTTTATTAAAATCGGAGTTACGGTTATTTAGTTATGAATTAAATCATTTTAGCATGGCATAGGGGCAAATTAATGCAAACAACATTTTAATTATTTTAAACATAGCTGAAAGTTGGATATTATTAATCTACACAAAATTCTGAGCAAGTTTCATATATAAATCATTTTAATCCGATGCACGGTTAGTGAGTTATTAAATGCATGAACTAGGGGGACTAATCTGCAAAACTGGCAATCTCTGGAAAAAAGGGCAAAATCGCTCCGCAGAAAAAAACATGAATCGGGCCAAATCTGGGCAAGCCCAACAGCAGAAGGAAAAAAAATGGGGCGCTGGGTGCTCTCTCACCACGGGCTTCGGCCCGGCTGGAGGGGAAGCAGGCCGAGGCGAGGGCGGCGCGCTGGGCCGGATGGAGCTGGCCTGGGAGGCCAAGGCGGCGCTGGGCCTTGGCGCCTGCGACTGGAGAGGCGGCCTGGCGCTGGCTGCGGGAAGCTGGGCCGGCGATGCTGGGCCTTGGAGCTTCGGCCCATGCGGGGAGGAGGTGGAGGCGCTCGTCTCCCTCGATCCCGATGGGATCCCAGGAGGCAAGGGCGGCGGCGCCCGAGGTCAACGGCGAGGCGGCAGCGGTGGCTTGCCGTCGGGGAGGAGCAGAGGAGGCCCCTGAGGTGCGGATCCGGACGGGATCCGTCCATTTCCGGCCGCGGTGGTGAAGATCCGTCGACGGAGGCAGCCAGGTGGCGAGAGTCGGCGCCGGCGACGAGGCTCGGAGGCGGCGGCGGAGGAAGACTCAGGCGGCAGCGGATCTGAGTGGCGGCGGGGAGACTCGGGCGGCGGCGACCGATTGGGCTCCGCGGGTCCGATCCGGGCCCGGCGGGCCTGGCGCGGTGGAGGAGGAGAGAGAGGACGGCGGCGCTGACGTGGCACGCCGTGGTTGGTCGCAGCGGGCGGCGCGGACATGTCCGGCGCGGGAAGAAACATCCGGCGGCGCGGATCTGAGAATTTTTAGGGTTAGGGGAAGAATGAACCGCGAATTTCGGAGGGGGGTGTATATATAGGCATAGAGGGAGCTAGGAGAGTCCAAATGAGGTGCGGTTTTCGGCCACGCGATCGTGATCGAAAGACCGAGATGATGGAGCAGAGTTAGGTGGTTTTTGGGCCAAAATGGAAGGGTGTTGGGCTGCAACACGCACGAGGCCTTTTCGGTCCCTCGGTTAACCGTTGGAGTATCAAACGAAGTCCAAATGATACGAAACTTGACAGGCGGTCTACCGGTAGTAAACCAAGGCCGCTTGGCAAGTCTCGGTCCAATCCGGAAATGTTTAAACCCCACACATGAAAGAAAGGTAGAAATGACCACCGGAGGAGAACGAAGCGCCGGATTGTAAAACGGAGAACGGGAAAAATGCTCGGATGCATGAGACGAACATGTATGCGAATGAAATGCACATGATGACATGATATGCAATGCATGACACGCAAGCAATGACAAGGCAACAACAGCGAATAACTGAACGACACATGGCACATCGGTCTCGGGGCGTTACAATCTACCACGAGATCAAAGAGGCTAAACCCTAGAAGCTAGCCTATGGTATGATTGTTGTTCATCCTACGGACTAAGTCCCTCTGGTTTATATAGACACCGGAGAGGGCTAGGGTTACACAAAGTCGGTTACAATGGTAGGAGATCTACATATCCGTATCGCCAAGCTTGCCTTCCACACCAAGGAAAGTCCCTTCCGGACACGGGACGAAGTCTTCAATCTTGTATCTTCATAGTCCAGGAGTCCGGTCGAAGGTATAGTCCGGCTATCCGGACACCCCCTAATCCGGGACTCCCTCACAAGCCTTGCCTTCTCCCACCTCTATCATACAGCTCGAGGAGCACCATTATACTCACTTGTGCCTTAGTGATCATGCGGAGACCCCGCAGAGAAGGACTAGGGGTGTTATCTCCTAGGAGATCCCCGAACCTAGGTAAAGTTTGCTGGCGTACGTGTTTACGCCTCATCCCGCTTCCGGGCACCGGCGACGTTCTACTCGCTCCCACCATGATAAGCCATCCCTTGGCATATGTCACACCCAACCCCCAACATTTGGCGCCCACCATGGGGCTAGGTGCACTGTCGTCCGGAGACCTGTTCTGGACGAGAACCCTTTTCCTCCCTGGCGAGCCTAGCCAGCCCGGCATGCCAGACGGAGTCTGTGCCGACGCGCTGTGTGGCGCGGAGCTCGGCTGCGCAGCGAGCTGCCTCGCCAACCTTGTTGGCGAGGTTCGCCTCTCTGACGAGCCGGTGTCTGATGCGGGCGATGACGGCCCCAAGAGGCGCCTTGTCAGCCTCCTCGATCAGCTCCACGTTGCCAGCGAGCCTGCTGCGGATTTGGAATCCGTTCGCTCCACCGACCCGATGCTTGTCGACTCCGACACTATGTCACTTGATGCGTTCCCCACCAACGTGGTGGTCTACGACGAGCTGCCGCCTCACGAGGAGAGCGGCGAAAGCGCCTTCACGGAGGTGCTTGTCATCGGCCATAGTGAGCACCCTGGCGGAGATGCTCATGACCCGCTCAACACGGCACTACAAGACCTGACGGCGCCCATCCTAGAGGACGCCGACACCGAGATGCTGGAAGCGCGCCGCCTCCAACTCATCGAGGGTGCCAAGAAGCTGGCTAGCTTGAAACGCCTGTCGGAAGCCTACCAGCGCGAGATGGACCTCGCCGTAGGCGGCACGCCGGCTCCTGCTGGGCCCAGCCGCCTTGGTGCAGCGTGACCATCGCCAACCTTCTCGGGGCAGATCGCCCCATCTACGCCACGCCGGTGGAAAATATCTGAGCTGCCCACACGGCAGCAGAAGAATTAGACAAGTTTGAGGGCGAAGAGCGTTGCCAGATGGCGGAGCGCGTCCAGCGGCTCCTCGATGCGGCAGATGAGAAGCACGAGGCCGGTTGGCGCACTAAGGCGCCACACCGGCAGAACGATGATCCGCCTCCCCGCCGAGACCAAGGCGCGACATCTCGGACGCTGACTGGTGACGTCCGCGAGAGAAGAGACAAGGAGCCGGCTGCTAGCCACAGCCGGTCTTGCATCACCATTGAGCGCGACCAAGACGGCCGCCCAAGAGGAGTGGAACGACGGGACGACTGTCCGCCTCCCCCCTCGGAGGGAAAGGCGCGTCACCTGGCACCTGTTGAGCACCCGACACTCGGCGACCGCCTTGGCCGCAGAGAGGGAGTCGGAGAGAACGATGCCCGCCACCGGATCGACCGTCTCCACCGGTCCCTGGCGCTAGAAGAGGAAGATGAACTGGGCCCGCCTTGTTTCGGCCCCCACATCCGAGACAAGCCTTTCCACAAAGGGTTCACGCTCCCAATAGACACGCCCAAATACACCGGCTCCGTGAAGCCGGAGGACTGGCTGGTCGACTACTCCATAGTTGTCCGCATAGCCAACGGCAACAAGCGCGTTGCCGTGAAGTATGTCCCAATCATGCTCCAGGGCACAACACGGACATGGCTAAACAGTCTGAAGTCCCGCAGCATCAACAGTTGGGTTCAATTCACAGAAGCCTTCATCCGCAACTTCACCAGCACGTACAAGCAGCCTCCTAAGCCTCGCCAGCTCTCCTTATGCATGCAAGGCCCCAACGAGTCGACTCGCGACTACCTCACGCGCTGGGATGAGCTCCGCAACTCTTGCGAAGGCATGCACGAGGTGCAGGCTATCGAGTACTTCACCGCTGGGTGCCGGGAGGGCACCCTCCTCAAGTACCAACTCCTCTGCGACGAGTCGGCGACCCTCGACGAGCTGCTGATCATAGCAGATAAATATGCCATGGCCGACTCCTCCATGAAGGCAGAAATTCAAGTTGATGCGTCTGGCAAAGTAGCCCCTCAGGCTCCTCGAACCCCAGCTGGAGACACCAGCCAGCGCCACCAATAGAGTGACAACAAGCGCAAAGCCATACAGCCGGCTTCCGTAAGCCCGCAGGTGGCAGCAGTCGAAGATCAGCAGCCGGATGGGCAGCCTCCGTCCAAGCGCCCGAAGGGCGGCAAGTCCAATTGGCTTCCAGCCTTCTCATATGAGCATACTCTTGATGCACCCTGCAAATTTCACAGTGGTGCGAAGCCGTCCAACCATACCACTCGGAAGTGCCATTGGCTCACCAGGATCACCAAGGGAGACGGCCTTCCAGCTCCTCCGCCTGCTGGGCAGCAGTCGCCCCCTCCCCCTTAGCAGCCGGCCGTTCGACCAGTCAGAGTCGTACAAGATGAGTACCATGAAGAGCACGGAGCTTATGTCATGTTCACCAGCATGGCCAACGATAAGCACAGCAGACGGCAACGACAGCAAGAAGTGAATGCAATAATGTCAGAGACCCTCGAGTTCATGCATTGGTCTGAGAAGCCCATCAACTGGAGCAGAGCCGATCACCCGGATGTGATGCCCAATCCCGGTTCCTACGCCCTGGTTCTGGATGCCACCTTTGCCACTCATAAGCGAGCTGCTCGGTTTTCCCAAGTTCTGATAGATGGCGGCAGCAGCATCAACATTCTGTACAAAGATACCATGGAGAAGTTAGGAATCAGACAAAGGCAGCTTCGGCTCAGCCGAACTGTATTCCATGGCATAGTTCCCGGCCTTTCCTGCTCACCAATCTGCAAGATCCAGATAGACGTCCTCTTTGGGGACAAGGATCACTTCTGACGAGAGCCAGTCTGGTTTGAAGTGGTGGACCTCAAGAGCCCATACCATGTGCTACTTGGCCGACCTGCACTGGCCAAGTTCACGGCGGTCCCTCATTACACTTACCTCAAGATGAAGATACCGAGTTCTAAGGGAATTCTGACCGTAATCGGAGACTACAAGAAGTCGTCCGCTTGTGCGGCTGAAAGCAGTCGGCTGGCCGAGTCCCTCGTGATCACAGCCGAGAGGCAGCTTCTTGACCGAGTTGTGGCGATGGCAGGCAAGCAGCCAGAGATATCACCCCACCCCAAAGATTCGAAAGCCGAGGGCTTGCTCAAGCCGGCCAAGGAGACAAAGAAGATTCCCTTGGACCCGAAGCACCCGGAGAGGTACGCTGTCGTAGGAGCAAACCTCGATAGCAAATAGGAAGGCGAGCTCGTCGATTTCCTCCGTGAGAATCGCAACATCTTTGCATGGTCACCAAAAGACATGCTGGGTGTTCCAACGGATTTCGCCGAGCACAAGTTACATGTACGATCTGATGCCAAGCCGGTCAGGCAGCCCTTGCGCCGCCTGTCAGAAGAGAAGAGAAGAGTTGTCAGAGAAGAGATAACCCAGCTGCTAGCAGCCGGCTTCATCATGGAAGTATTCTTCCCAGAGTGGCTGGCCAACCCAGTCCTTGTGCTAAAGAAAAACAAGCAATGGCGCATGTGTATTGATTACACCAGCCTCAACAAAGCCTGCCCCGAAGACCCGTTCGCTTTGCCAAGAATTGACCAAGTGATAGACTCCACAGCCGGATGTGAGCTGTTGAGTTTCTTGGATGCATACTCAGGATATCACCAGATCAAGCCGAATCCGGCCGACCGACTGAAGACTGCCTTCATCACGCCATTTGGAGCCTTCTGACACTTAACCATGACGTTCGGCTTGAGGAACGACAGCGCCATGTTTCAATGTTGCATGCAGAAATGTCTCCTCAAGCAAGTCGGCAGAAATGCCCACGTTTACGTGGATGATGTCGTGGTGAAGACGGAGAAGTGCGGAATGCTGCTAGAAGACCTCAAGGAGACCTTTGAGAACCTGTGCCGATTTCAGATCAAGCTCGACCCGGAGAAATGCGTCTTTGGAGTGCCTGTCGGCTAGCTCCTTGGCTTCCTGGTCTCGGAACACGGCATAGAGTGCAACCCTATGAAGATCAAGGCTATCGAGAGGATGGAAGTGCCCACCCGACTGCTGGACGTACAAAAGTTCACCGGATGCCTAGCGTCCATCAGCCGTTTCATCAGTCGGCTAGGAGAGAAGGCTCTCCCCCCATACCAGCTCATGAAGAAGACCACTTTTTTCGAGTGGAACGACAAGGTGGATGAAGCATTTCTCCAAGTCAAGAAGATGTTGACCACTCCACCTGTCCTGGCGGCTCCGACTCCTAAGGATCCCATGCTCCTCTACATCACCGCCACCAGCCGGGTGGTCAGCATAGTCATAGTGGTAGAACGCAAGGAGGAAGGCAAGGCACTACCAGTCCAGAGACCGGTGTACTACTTGAGTGAAGTGTTGTCCACCTCCAAGCAAAACTACCCCCACTATCAGAAGATGTGCTACGGTGTGCACTTTTCCGCCAAAAAATTGAAGCCGTACTTTCAAGAGCACCCAATCACTGTCATCTGCACTGCTCCGCTCGCCGAGATCATTGGAAGCCGAGATGCCTCCGGCCGAGTGGCCAAATGGGCCATAGAGTTGGCCCCCTACACTATCTACTACCAGCATCGCACCGCCATCAAATCACAAGCATTGGCCGACTTCCTCATTGACTAGGCCGAGACCTAGTACCTGCCGCCGGCACCGGACTCCACTCATTGGCGGATGCACTTTGATGGTTCCAAGATGCGTACCGGTTTGGGAGCCGGCATCGTCCTCACCTCTCCCGAGGGCGACAAGCTCAGATATGTGCTACAAGTCCATTTTGCCGCCTCCAACAACGTCGCTGAATATGAGGCACTCATTCACGGGCTCCGTCTTGCCAAAGAACTCGGCATTCGCCGGATCCTGTGCTATGGTGACTTTGACTGGTGGTCCAACAGTCGTCGGGCGACTGGGACGCCAAGGATGCAAACATGGCGAGCTATCGTTTCCTCGTACAACAACTCAGTGGATATTTTGATGGGTGCGAGTTCCTCCATGTGCCAAGAAATGGCAATGAGCAAGAAGACGCCTTGGCACGAATCGGCTCTACCCGTCAATCAATACCAACCGGCGTCGCCCTATAACGCCTCCTCAAGCCGTCTGTCAAGCCATCACCAGAGTCGGATTCCATCTTCGTGCCGGCTCCTCCCGAAGCAGTCGGATCCGGATCAAGAGCTCCAGCAGTCGGCACGGGAATTCTGGCAGGCAGCTCGGGGACTGCGGCAGTCGCACACGGCCCGGGGACTTCAGAGCCCGGCCCCGGGACTGCAGCAGTCGGCCCGAAGACTTCATCGACCCAGCAAGCGGCGGCGCCGGCCGACTCCAACCTGCCGCCTCCCAACCCAACCACCCTCATCCCAGCTGTAGTCCTAACAGTTGAAGAAATCACAGCACCTTCATGGGCCCAGCCCATCCTCAACTTTCTGGTAAACAAGGAGTTGCCAACTGATGAGATCTCGGCCAGGCAAATGCAACAACGGGCGGCAGCGTACACCATAGTCAACAGAGAGCTTGTGAGGCGCAGTGTCACTGGTGTCTACCAGCGTTGCGTCGAGACGGAGCAAGGCCAAGCAATCCTCAGAGACATACATCAAGGCGAATGTGGCCACCATGCGACTTCAAGAGCGCTTGTCCCCAAGGCTTTCCACCATGGTTTTTTCTAGCCAACTGCCCTAGAAGACACCAAGAGTTTGGTCCAGAAATGCAAAGGGTGCCAGAAGTTTCATTCAAAGCCTCATCAGCCGGCTTCTGCGCTTAAGACTATTCCCATAGCCCGGCCCTTTGCCATCTGGGGCCTGGATATGGGGGACCATTCAAGATGGCAAGGGGTGGCTTGACTCATCTGCTTGTCGCGGTGGACAAGTTCACCAAGTGGATAGAAGCAAAACCAATCAAGAAGTTGAATGGTCCGACTACTGTGACTTTCATCACCGACATCACCGTCCGGTACGGCATACCACACAGCATCGACAATGGCACAAATTTCGCCAAGGGTGCCTTGGCCCGTTTCTGCGCGACGCGGGGCATCCGACTGGACCTAGCGTCCGTCGCTCATCCGTGGTCAAAGGGCCAGGTGGAGCGAGCAAACGGCCTTATTTTGTCCGGCATCAAGCCCCGACTGGTGGAGCCTTTGGAGCGGTCGGCCGGCTGCTAGCTCGACGAGCTGCTGGCCGTCCTCTAGAGTCTGCGCACAACCCTGAACAACTCAACTGGCTTCACGCCTTTCTTCCTCGTCTACAGTGCCGAGGCCGTCATCCCAACGGACATAGAATTCGACTCCCCTCGAGTCACCATGTACACCGAAGAGGAGGCAGAAGAAGCACGTCGAGACAGCGTCGATCTGCTGGAAGAGGGCCGGCTGCTGGCACTCAGCCGGTCCAGCATCTACCAGCAGAGCCTACGCCGATACTACAACCCGAAGGTCAAGCCGAGATCTTTCCAAGAAGGAGACCTTGTGCTCCGGCTGATCCAGTGAACAGCCGGCCAGCACAATCTCTCGGCGCCTTTGGGAAGGCCCCTTCATCATCAGCAATGTCACACCCTAGCTAGTTCAAGCATTAGAGTGTGCATCATGTTTAATTTCCTTTTAAGTTTGAAATGGGGAAGGCAGAAACCGCCAACACCCCCCTGGAAACAACTAGGGTTTACTAAAATTATTTTCAATGAACCTGAAATGCCCTTCTAAAAAGTTCACCCTCTTTGTCTTGGGTTAGAACCTCTGGCAAAATTGGTGCACAATTTTCTAGGTCAATAGAAGGTCATTGAATTAAATCATAAGTATTTGAATTTGGGCATTTAAATGCTATACAATAATTTAAATGCTCAAATAATTCTGGAAATAAATGTTTGCTGTTGGAAATATTCTAAACAGAGCCCACAATTATTTTCAGGATTTTTGGAAACGTTTTAGTATTTTTAATAAAGCCCAACAGTTGCAGTTAAATAGAAAACAGAAACAAATCAAAAAAAGGAGAGAGAGAGAGAGAGAGGGAAGCCCACCTGGGCCTTACCTGTGCTGGCCCAGCCCACCTGGCTCGGCCCAGCCGACTGGCCTTGCCAGTCGTCGTCCTCCGCCAGCCAGAAGGACGAGGAGCGCGTGGCCAGCGCCCGCGGCCACACGCCGGCCACCTCCTGCTTCTGCCGACGCCCTGGAGACGTCCAGGGATGCCACGCCGACCCCCAGGTCCCCCTCTCATCCTCCCTCACTCTCCCCCTCGTCTCCCTCACCCTCTCCCGCGATGGTCTTGAGCAATCTCTACAAGACCAAGACTCTACGCAATAGTGGTTGAAGACAAGGAAGCACAAAACCATTCAAACATATCCTTTGACAAATTCTATGTTAAGCCTCATGATTGTCATTTTTGGATACACAAGTGCTCTTCCTTGCAAGAACTAACCCATGTAGGTAGATGAACTCAAACTCCAAGTGGTGCTCCCAACTCTTGATGAGCTACATCAACCTTGAGCACCCACACAAGTTCAACTACATGAGCAAGAACCACACCACCACCCAAGGTATGTTATTCCATCTTAGAGAAGCTTTACTCCAAGACATGAGTCAAAGCAACTCAACAAGATATGAATACATCAAGATGCTTAAACGAAATATGGTAACCCCATTTTGAGCTTAAACGATGAGTATGACCTATGATCAAGTGTTCCCACTTGACTCCTAAGTCAATATACTCTAACATAGGTGACTATGTCACCGCCCAACTCTAGATGAAGCTCTCTTGTGTTCTTTCTTTGTGTTATTGCATTTGTCTCATGCATGTTTATTTTCTCTCTCCTTTTTTTCAAAAACAAAAAAAACTTCATCTAGATCTTTCAGTTTCTTCTCTTTTCTCTTTTTTTTGTTCTGCATTTTCTGCACTTAATTCCTTGCAAATCCTTCAGGAAATTCGTTGCAAATCTTTGTGAGATCCTACATGTCTAGTGAGCTGAGGTGACAAGTGTTTTTCTCTGTGTAAACTCGGTTTCACCGACTTGCAATTTTCGGTCCAACCAAATCTTTTCGGTACCACCGAAATGTGCCACTCGGTGCCACCGACTTTGCAATCAGAAAAACAAGATTGCCACTTGTTCTACATTTCTTCTGATCCAGCTCCACTCAATGAATCTTGTCCTCTACAAGCATCACAATTTTATCCTCTGCTTTGTGCTGAATCTCAAGGACCAAACCTAGTCGACGGATTCCAGGAAAAACCTTCTTGGAAATTGATGTTAAAGGGGGAGAAAGAGATCACATCAAAGCTCAAGGGGGAGAGAAAGTCTCAAGGATCCCAGATATTATTAAGAGGGAGAGAGAAATCTCCAGGGGGAGAGAATACTCAAGGATCCCAGATGCTTGATGTTCAAGAGGAGAGGTACCACATGTCCTTTTGGGGGAAAGACATGTTCATATGTACTCATTTGAATTAAGTTCCATTTGTATCTTTCAGCTCTGATTTTCTGTTCCCTATCTTCTCCCAATATCCCATGTAAGATTCAGGGGGAGCAAGACACCTAAGGGAAAGAAATCAGTCAAATTCATTGCATATCTTTATTCTTGGGGACATGTTGAATTCATTGTGGTACCTTGTACTCACTCTCTACATGTCATCCCAGTCTTGGTATTCTTATGGTTTCTTTTGTTTGCTCTGGCTAGTGGATGTACCTGTGTTATCTAACCTTGTTTGTGCAGGTTCATTCCATCCTAAGCCAACTCAAGACCACAAGGTAAGTATATGCATCAAAATCATGAGTATGAGGAGTTCTTGCTTATGTACATATTGTTTGCAAGAAGGACTCATGAGCATGAAGGTATTTTCCTTGATAATCTTTTGCTCTGATGCATATGGCCAAGATGCATGTAACACATTGCCTACTCTGTCATGGTTATGCTCTCACATGCCTCTATATTTCATATTTACATGAGTGCATACATGTAGGGGGAGCCTATGCTTGTTACATGTCCTTCCAAAGCTTTACTTGCTGTTCTTTATATCTTTATATAAAGCTTTGATGTATGTTGCCATCAATTACCAAAAAGGGGGAGATTAAAGCACAAGTGCTCCCTAGATGGTTTTGATAATTGATGACAACATATCTCTCGTTGGACTAACATTTCGATCTAGCATGTTTCAGATAAGTTCAACAATGGAGTGGCATGGACTAAAGGTTGTGGGAACTCCTTCAAGATGCTAAGGACAAAGGATTGGCTAAAGCTTCAAGCTCAAGACTCCTCTTTTTACATTTTAGTGATCCAAGATCACATTGAGTCTTTAGGAAAAGCCAATACTATCAAGGAGGGATGAGGTGTTGCTTAATGAGCCTCTTGCTTCATGTGCTTAGTTATATGCTCCAAAACCCTCAGCTACTTTCCCACTTCCACATATGACCTAAACCCTAAGCCAAACTCGGTCCTACCGATTCTTCCTATCCGGCGCCACCGAGTTTCACTTGTCATAAGCCACTGCCAAACCCTAATCAGTTCGGTCTCACCGATGGGATCTCGGTCTCACCGAGATGGGCTTGCAAACTCTCTGTTACCCATTGCAATATTCTCGGTCCCACCGAGATATGCAATCGGTTCCACCGAGTTTGCTTGGCCAAATCTCAGTTTCACTTATTACCCAAATCGGTCCCACCGAGTTTGAGTAATCGGTCAAACCGAGTTTTGGATTTACCCTAACCCTAGCACATCGGTCCCACCGAGTTGATCCAGTCGGTCCCACCGAAATCTCTAACGGTCACTAGGTTTACCTTTTCAGTCCGACCGAGTTTTTTGATTCGGTCCCACCGAGATTGGAAAACTGTGTGTAACGGTTGGATTTTGTGTGGAGGCTATATATACCCCTCCACCTCCTCTTCATTCGATGAGAGAGCCATCAGAACGCATACACCATTCCAACTCATATGTTCTGAGAGAGAACCACCTACTCATGTGTTGAGACCAAGATATTCCATTCCTACCATATGAATCTTGATCTCTAGCCTTCCCCAAGTTGCTTTCCACTCAAATCTTGTTTCCACAAAATCCAAATCCTATGAGAAAGAGTTGAGTGTTGGGGAGACTATCATTTGAAGCACAAGAGCAAGGAGTTCATTACCTACACACCATTTGTTACTTCTTGGAGAGTGGTGTCTCCTAGATTGGCTAGGTGTCACTTGGGAGCCTCCAACAAGATTGTGGAGTTGAACCAAGGAGTTTGTAAGGGCAAGGAGATCGCCTACTTCGTGAAGATCTACCGCTAGTGAGGCAAGTCCTGTGTGGGCGATGGCCATGGTGGGATAGACAAGGTTGCTTCTTCGTGGACCCTTTGTGGGTGGTTGCTTCTTCGTGGACCCTTCGTGGGTGGAGCCCTGTGTGGACTCGCGCAACCGTTACCCTTTGTGGGTGGAGCCCTGTGTGGACTCTCGCAACCGTTACCCTTTGTGGGTTGAAGTCTCCATCAACGTGGATGTAGGATAGCACCACCTATCGGAACCACGGGAAAAACATCTGTGTCTCCAATTGCGTTTGATTTCTCCAAACCCTTCCCTTTACATTCTTGCAAGTTGCATGCTTTACATTCCGCTGCTCATATACTCTTTGCATGCTTGCTTGATATGTATTGTGTGTGTTGAAATTGTGCCTAAACTCCACTTAAACCGAAAAAGCTTAAAAATTGCAACTTTAGCATTAAGTGTCTAATCACCCCCCTCTAGACACATCTACTTCTAGATCCTACAGTGCAGATGTCCGGCTCAGGGCCCGTCTCACCGATCCGGCCGATGAAGACGTGGATTCTGCCAAAGGGGACCCGGTACCCGTACTCAACTGAGCCGGCGTCGGGGCCCCAGCCAGCGTCGTCAATGTAGAGCTTGCCGCGACGACTCTTGGTCATTCGGCCCACAATGTATCCCTTGATCCCTTTGAAGTTTCCCTTCAAGAACTCAAATCCACCGTGCACAGGCCCCACGGTGGGCACCAACTGTCGTGGAATTGTCACGGCAGATGTCCTAGTGAAAGGACTTAATCATGGAGCCATCGCAACTAGGAAGCTTAAAGGGGTTAAACGGGACAAAGGACACGAGGAGTTTATATTGGTTCAGCCCCTTGCGGTGAAGGTAAAAGCCTAATGCAGTTTGAGGTGGTATTGCTAGGGTTTCGATGACCGGGGAGCAAATACGCTTAACCTGGCTCTGGATCTGTTGTTTCTTACCCTAAGCTGATGCCGGGTCGTCCCCTTATATACACGGGTTGACGCCCCGGGGCCTACAAAGTCCCGGCCGGCTCATACAACGCGTCCGACTCGGTAACATATCTTACATGCCTTATATTACAAGTCTATTCATACATGGTGATTTATACTTACGGGCCTTAAGCCGCCTCTGGGCTTGGGCCTCTTATAAGCCTAACTGTGAACCGCCATCTTGTATACTCTTGGGCTTCATACAAGTAAACCGCCATTGTGGTTGACCCGACCCCTCCTGGGCGGGTCATATCTGGTAGTCATATTCCCAACAGGTACAGAAAGTTGTGCTTTCTAACTTCATCCATCTCATGCTCATCAAAAGGAATCCACTAACAAGGTTGATCAAGTCTTGTTAACAAACTCATTTCGAATCGCATGAAACCGGAGAAATTTCGAATAACACTAGGTTACCTCAACAGGGATATGCATATCCCCAACAATAAGAATATCATATTTCTTCTTGACAGTAGGAAGAGGAAATTTAAAACCTCCAATAGTAATCGTTGATTTTTTCCAATAGAATTGATACTGTGGACTTGAGGTTGTTTCATCGGAAAGTGTACCGTATGCTCATTAGCATTAACATGAAAAGTGACATTGCCTTTGTTACAATCAATAACAGCCCCTGCAGTATTCAAAAAGGGTCTTCCAAGAATAATAGACATACTATCGTCCTAGGGAATATCAAGAATAATGAAGTCCGTTAAAATAGTAACGTTTGCAACCACAACAGGCACATCCTCACAAATACCGACAGGTATAGCAGTTGACTTATCAGCCATTTGCAAAGATATTTCAGTAGGTGTCAACTTATTCAAATCAAGTCTATGATATAAAGAGAGAGACATAACACTAACACCGGCTCCAAGATCACATAAAGCAGTTTTAACATAGTTTCTTTTAATGGAGCATGGTATAGTTGGTACTCCTGGATCTCCAAGTTTCTTTGATATTCCACCCATCAAAGTATAATTAGCAAGCATGGTGGAAATTTTAGCTTCCGGTATCTTTCTTTTATTAGTAACAATATCTTTCATATACTTAGCATAAGGGTTCATTTTAAGCATATCAGTCAAACGAATACGCAAAAAGATAGGTCTAATCATTTTAGCAAAGCGCTCAAAATCCTCATCATCCTTTTTCCTGGATGGTTTAGGAGGAAAAGGCATGGGTTTCTGAACCCATGGTTCTCTTTATTTACCGTGCTTCCTAGAAACAAAGTCTCTCTTATCATAACATTGATTTGTTTGATTGTGGGTTATCAAGATCAACTAAAGGTTCAATCTCTACATCATTATCATTGCTAGGTTGAGCAACAACATGAACGTCATCATTAACATTATCTCTAGGTTCATGTTCATTACCAGATTGTGTTTCAGCATCAGAAATAGAAATATTGTAACGCCCTCGATGCGGCTATATCTCCTACGTGTCGAAGCACGACTTAGAGGCATAACCGCATTGAAAGCAATGTCACAAGTAAGGTAATCTTCACAACAACCCATGTAAATAGATAATAGGGGAAAAGTACATAGTTGGCTTACACTCACCACGTCACACAAATACATGAATAACATTACAATCATCCAATACACTCATGGTCCGACTACGGCACCAAAATAAACGATCAACCCCAACATGCGACACGATCCCGATCGCCCCAACTGGGCACCTCTAATGATCATCTGGGAAAGAAACATAGTAACGGCGTGAGCCTTCGTCGAACTCCCACTTGAGCTCAAGCGCATCATCTGGAACGGAATCATCAGTCCCTGCATCTGGTTTGGAAGTAATCTGTGAGTCACGGGGACTCAGCAATCTCGCACCCTCGCGATCAAGACTATTTAAGCTTATAGGTAAGGCAAGGTAATATGTGGAGCTGCAGCAAGCGACTAGCATATATGGTGGCTAACCTGTTCGCAAAAGAGAGCGAGAAGAGAAGGAAAAGCACGAACGAAGAACTATAGAACAACCTACGGCAAACATTACTCCAACACCGTGTTCACTTCCCGGACTCCGCCGAGAAGAGACCATCACGGTTACACACGCAGTTGATTCATTTTAATTAAGTTAAGGTTCATGTTATCTACAATCGAACATTAACAAATTCCCATCTACCCATAACCGCGGGCACGGCTTTCGAAAGTTCAAATCCCTGCAGGGGAGTCCCAACTTAGCCCATCACAAGCTCTCACGGTCAACGAAGGATATTCCTTCTCCTGACACATTCCGATCAGACTCGGTATCCCGGTTCTACAAGACATCCTCGACAAGGGTAAAACTAAACCAGCAACACCGCCTGAATGTGCCGACAAATCCTAATAGGAGCTGCACATATCTCGTTCTGAGGGCACATCGGATTGTCCAAGGTACGGGTAGGCCAGCCCAGAGTTGCCCCTGGTGGCCACCGGCAGCTGACAGGTTGGACCAACACTCAGAGGAGCACTGGCCCGGGAGTTTAATAAAGATGACCCTTGAGTCCACGGAACCCAAGGGAAAAAGAGGCTAGGTGGCGAATGGTAAAACCAAAGTTGGGCATTGCTGGAAGAGTTTTATTCAAGGCGAACTATCAAGGGGTTCCCATTATCACCCAACCGCGTAAGGAACGCAAAATCCGGGAACATAACACCAATATGATGGAAACTAGGGCGGCAAGAGTGGAACAAAACACCAGGCATAAGGCCGAGCCTTCCACCCTTTACCAAGTATATAGATGCATTATTTAAATAAGATATATTGTGATATCCCAACAAGTAAACATGTTCCAACAAGGAACAACATCTCCATGTTCCAACAAGGAACAAACTTCAATCTTCACCTGCAACTAACAACGCTATAAGAGGGGCTGAGCAAAGCGGTAACATAGCCAAACAACGGTTTGCTAGGACAAGGTGGGTTAGAGGCTTGGTTTAACAATATGGGAGGCATGATAAGCAAGTGGTAGGTATCGCAGCATAGGCATAGCAAAAGAGCGAGCAAACTAGCAAGCAAAGATAGAAGTGATTTCGAGGGTATGGTCATCTTGCCTGAAATCCCGCAAGGAAGAAGAACGAGTCCATGAAGAAGACAAACGGACGAGACAAACGAATCCTCACAAACGCAACATTACCGGAATACCGAGAAGAAGTACACCGGAAAGAAAGCAAACAACATAGTGAACAATCATCACATAAGCATGGCACAATGCGCAAACAAGTATGATGCATGTCCGGTTTAAAGAGGCATGGCATGGAAAGGTGCACAAACAACCCTACAAATTAAGTGGAGCTCCATATGCAACTCCGTTGCATATTGACGAATCACCACGTTCAAGTTATTTAGTTCGATCTCATTTTATGTACCCAATAATATTAAATGTTGATTAACATGGCAAGAGGTGAAGCATATGAAAAACTACCTAACTAGGCAAGTTTAAATGAGGTCGGAAGCAACGAACAACAATTCTGGTAAATCCCCATATGCATATATTAGGTTTGGTACTGTTCTGCCCTAAACCATATTTTAGGGTTGTTAAACATGCAAAGTACTGCCACCATGTTAAACTAGGCATTTTCTACCCCATTTACATATAAAGTTTATTAAAATCGGAGCTACGGTTATTTAGTTATGAATTAAATCATTTTTAACATGGCATAGGAGCAAATTTAACCAAACAGCATTTTAAACATTTTAAACATAGATGAAAGTTGCAAATTATTAATCTACACAAAATTCTGAGCAAGTTTCATATATAAATCATTTTGATAAGATGCACGGTTATTAAGTTATTATATGCATGAACATGGAGGGTTTTTCTACAAAACAGGTAAACTCTGGATAAAAGACAAAATCGCAGACACGGAAAAAACTACATTGGGCCAAATCTGCAGCCTGTCCCAACAGTTGTAGGGGCGCTGGAGGCTCACCATGGGCCTCGGCCCATTCGGTGGAGGAGGGAGACCCGCAGGGCGCGCAGCTGGGCCTGCGGTCAACGCGTCGAGTGGAGCGGGCGCGCTGCTCTGCTCGTCTCTGAAGAAGAATGGCAGCGCCAGGTTCAGAGCGACAAACTTGGCAGCGGGAACGGCTGGGATCTAGCTGGAAACGGGTCTTGGACGCTGAGAAGAACCCGATCCGGCGGCCGACGCCTTTCTCTGAAGAAGAAAGCAGCCATGGCGCGGGGGCTTCAGGCCGGCGACGGGAAGTAGGGATACAACGGCTTGGGACAGAGGGCCCGGTTGAGGACGACGCAGCGAAACGGGACGACCATGGGCTCCTCCAGGCGGCGGCTTGCTTGCTCCGGCGAGGCGATTGCAAGCGAGGAGAGTTGAGGCGGCCGGCGAGGGTCTTCGGTTCGGTGGTGCTGACCTTGCAGAAGAAACAGGGCGACCACACAATTAGCAGCAGCAGTAGGAGAAGAACATCGAGAAACAGGGAGGAGGTGCGGCGAGGAGGACCTGTGGGTCGGAGCGGCTTGACGGCGGGGGCCATGGCGTGGTGCTGCTCTCGATCCACCCTGGATCGAGGCACGGGAGGAGGGGAGGAGGCGCGGAGCAGCCTGCTTGAGCTCGAGGGTGAGGGTGGTGCTCGGGGTTGGCTGATGCTCTGCTCGGTGGTGCTCTGGCCAGGGCTCTCGGGAGGAGGAGGTTGCGGGATTGGGGCGCGGGCGCTGCAGCTCGATGGTTGGGCGAGGGGATCGAGGGAGATTTGAGTGAGGGGATCCTAATGTGGAAGATGAGACACGGGGTGGCGGCGGCAGAGAAGGATAGATGGGACATCTCCCTAAAATTTAGGGTTTTAGTCTGATTTTGTTAGGGGTTGCCCACTATATATAGTAGGTGGCTAAAAAGAGAGGGGATTAGAGCCTCTAGATTTTGATCAAACGGCTTCGGGTGGTCTAAACAAAGAACGGATGATGTTTAGGATAACTCGGGATTATTCCGGACCCACTGGTCCTGACCGTGCGGAGTCGGGTTCGGGGAAGTTTCGGACATGGTTGCCAAGGGGTTTGATGCACTGTGCAAAGAGGGATTCCGACAAAAGGCCACGGAGGCAAGGGGGGTTAGGATGGGTTTCGGAGCCTCTGATCGCAACCGATGGATCCGATCAAGAGGGGGATAGGTAGGCCTAGGGGCTAACTCGTCCCTCCGATCATAATCGGACGGTCGCGAATAAATAGGTTAGGGGGCCCAGTTAACGAAACAGAGATGTTTTGTAGATGTTTGGGGATGATCTGGACACAACGGTGGCAACTGTCTGGGTCGGGTTCGGGGCAGCTTTCGGATGCGCGTCAGGAGGGCGCGGGCTGACAAGAGAGTTTAGGTAGGGCCTGACGGTGAGTGGGTAGTGGGCTGTGCAGAAGGCCTCAGACTGAGAGAAGAGAAAAGAGAGAGAGACCCGATGACTGTTTCCGGAGACCGAAACCGTCCGACGTTTGACCGACTATATTGTCGCTATAGTTAATCGTTTGGGTGTCAAACGATCTCGGAATGCGAGAAACTTGGCAGGCGGCCTACCTACACTATAATAAGACCACACGCCAACTTTCAACCCAATCCGAGAACATTTTCCGGCCACTTATAAAATAATATTTCGGACGTGCCGCGGGCGCGTGCAAGTGTGTCTGGGCTCAGAACGGACAACAGAAGGAACTGGGGGAACCCGGACGGATGCAAGTTTTGAAAACATGATGATGCAATGCACATGATGACAAGGCAAGATGCAACACGCAAGCAAATGACAAGGCAACAACAGCGAATAACTGGAAGACACCTGGCACAACGGTCTCGGGGCGTCACAACACTCCACCACTACGAGAGCATCTCGTCCCAAGATCTAGAATTGCACCGGAGGGAAAAAGAAGAGAAGGAGAAGAGGTAAAACTAAGTTGCTTCTTTGACAAGCGAGTGAAACCAAAGAACCTTGAGAAGTTGAACAACTTGAAAGTAAGAATGCAACGAAGTAGAACAAAGTTCAAAGCACTCCGGTAGGGAAGAGTTTCAAGGAAGAACAAATTCAGACAGCACTCCGGTTGAAGCGGAAGGCAAAAACTTGATAAAATGAAAAGAACTTGAGCAAAAGGGCACAACACTCCGTTTAAAAGGATAAGCATGAAAAGAACAAGTTCCTGACAAACAAGAAGATGAGTTGAAGAGAGCAACCTCACACAGCCTCCGGAAGAAATATAAAAATGGACCCAAAAGAACAGAGAAGAAGGCAACAAGTTCTGCCTGGAATGAATTTGAGAGAGCATCCTTAAAAGAAGGATTGAACGGAGTTGTTGGGAAATCAACAACGAAAAGGATAAGTTTGATATGTACTTATAGAAGACAACTCAAAATTATGAGGTGAAATTCTGCCACTAACGGAAACAATAGATTGGATTGATGTGAACAAGGAGACGAGAAACTTGTCTCACCAGGAGGATAAATGAATGACTTGGATCATTTATAAGCACCAGAGATAGCAACAATCCTTAGGGAAGGCTTTAGGTGAAACATGACACAAGATAACTCCAACGAAGAGGTTGATGGATTTAAAATACCTCATTCTTAACAACATGTGAATCATGAAAAATGAACTCAAATTATGAAGAATGACGTAATACCACCTCCAATGATACGGAAGAAAGAATTGCACTCCGGATAGCAAGATGAAGAAAACTTGAGCTTCTTAGCAAAGAATGTCGATGAACACTTCGAGAAGGAATTAAATCCTTGATGAATCCATCATGTAGAATCTTCATGAAGAACTCCGGTAATGAAAGAATGATCCAAAATAATTGAATGATGAAAAGAATAAGATTGAAGCCTTGCAATGATTTAGATAGAGATCTCCGTGATAATATAATTGAAAGAGGTTGGAACTCCAGGAAAAAGAGAAGATGAAACAAATGAAACCAAGAATTTGAAGGGCCTCCGGAATAAAGAATTAATCATTAGGATGAAACAAGAATAAGAATTACATTATGCTTGTCCTTCATCAATTAAATTGTTGATAAACAATGGATTTGGCACACTACTAATTCCCGTAAAAAGGATTAAGATAGATATAGCATAACTTGAGAACGTCTTCAACAAGTTACCGGTAGGATTGGGAAGAACGAATGAATATATACGATAACGAATGACGAGAACTCTTGCACGAACCACCGTTAGGATTGACAACGAATAACTAGATGTTATACCAAGGAAGAGAAATCCTGAATAGCCAAAGTAAGAATTGGAAATGAACGAAGTAAAGGGGTGAATCACCGGTAAGCATTAGTAAATAAATGAAGATACATGAGAGAATTTATATATGGGAGAACGAAGAGATCACGAATTGATTAGAGAAAACTTGAACGAAGCACCGGTAAGATTTGGAGAATGCGAGCTGAAAGCTGAAAATGAATAAGCCTGAACTGATCGACTCCAGAAAACTTGAACGAAGCTCCGGAAGGATGAAAAGATTTCTCACAATCCAAAAACAACTATGAGAGGATGGCAACAAGCTAGAATGACGAGTCTTGAAGAGACAAGAACAAGATTGGGAGAAAAAATCTTCTTCGGTCTTCACATGATGAGAATGCCAACGAGAAACACCACCAAGAATTATTGAGGCAGTCCGGAATGAAGAATGGAAAAGTTGAGCCAATGATGAAAAGAATTTGAAAGATCTTGGATAAAGGCATTTTACTGATGATAACTCATTCTTACGTCAAACCTGGAAAAGAATTTGAGAGTAACGCCGGGAAAATAAGAAGAGTCAGGTAAGATCCTGGGAAAAGACCTGTGGGTTAGGGCCCACTCAAAAGAAACACCGTAGAATGATTTAAAAGAGAGAATGCACCAGTTGAGTTAAATGGCTTGAATGAGATAACAACCTCGAAATAGATTGAACTGATCTTGAATGAAAAAAACGAGCCTTCTGAGATATCTTGAGCACTCCGGGACAATAGAATAGCGAGAGGTGAACGATTAAGAATTGCACCGGCATGAGAAAGCATTGAAATACAGAAAAGAATATGATCAACACCGAAAGCTTGAGTTGGAACCACCGGAGAAGAAAGAGAACGAAGAATGATGAACTAGAAGCTTCGTTAGCATCTTCATGTGAACCACCGGGTAGAACATTGAAAGAAAAGAATGAAGAGACTTCACAAGAATAAAAGGATGCTTGATTAAGAAATCCGAGTCCTTGAAGAAAAGGGTGGGAGGGAGGGAAAACAAAGGCAACTTGGAGACGGATGAAACAAACACTGTTCAGAAGAAACTGATGCTTGATCTTGCGAATGTTGAAATGATCGGCTTCACTTGAAGAGAAAACACACCGGTTGAAAAATAATTAACATGACAATCTCGATTGTCATGAAGGATTTGCATTCACATAGAAATGTGAGAACACCACTTAAGAAAGGTATGGAATCAACATTTGACATTAAAGCAACTTGAATACCACAACTGAAAACAAAAACAAAGGATTAGCTAGCAGAATAAGCCGGAACAAACATATGATAGAAATTTCGTCCGAAGTTTTCGTGGTGGGGCCTACACGGGCTCGATCATACAGCACCATCATGTACAAGGCAGTGCACATGACATACGAAGCGTCCCCGAGTAGGCATAGCCAAGGACTCTTTAAGACACAACGAGACCACTGTAAAACCAACCGTGGATAGGCGGACCACTAGACGTCGAACCCCAATTTCATATCATACCTCCATTGGAAAGATATCCTAAGAGCTACTTGAATTCCCACTTATAAACTCCCGAAATTTTCCCAGTTATGCAATCAGGTGTTGGGGATACAGGGGAAGCATAATATCTCACCCAAAACTAGCAAATCCTACATCCCACTGTATCCATCCTTCAACACATAACCAAGAAACCTTCGGAAATCGTCTACCTCAACCTTCGAAAAGCATCCGTTATACAAGTTATGGCAATACTCCCGAACTCCCACCCCAGTACTGGGTGGCGTCGAGGTTATCTCACCAACAACTACATAAAAGAGATTTTCGATGTCGGCGAAACTAAACTCAGGTATTCCAGAACTGCAATGATAAAATTGTGGCGACAACACCTCAGAGCTCAACTCCCCGGGACATTGCCACAACCCCTAAATGACAGGAGGCACCAAGAACAATGTTCTCGTCACAAAACTATCGGAACGATTCCAAAATACCCGCGTGATCCTAAATTTTTTTAGTGAAATTTGAGAAGAAAAGAGTCAAAACTCTACGTCAGGATGCCTCACCAGAGCGACGAAGGGACTGAGGAGTAAAAAGAATTCCTAAACTCTCTGATATATAATTCCTAAATGACTCAAAACATTTTTCTAGACTCAACAACGACAGCTAATTCAATCAAGCAGGGGGGCTCCTAAGGTCGGGGAAGGCTCTGATACCAACTTGTAATGCCCTTGATGCGGCTATATCTCCTACGTGTCGAAGCACGACTTAGAGGCATAACCGCATTGAAAGCCATGTCGCAAGTAAGGTAATCTTCACAACAACCCATGTAAATAGATAATAGGGGAAAAGTACATAGTTGGCTTACACTCGCCACGTCACACAAATACATGGATAACATTACAATCATCCAATACACTCATGGTCCGACTACGGCACCAAAATAAAAGATCAACCCCAACATGCGACACAGTCCCGATCGCCCCAACTGGGCACCTCTACTGATCATTTGGGAAAGACACATAGTAATGGCGTGAGTCTTCGTCGAACTCCCACTTGAGCTCAAGCGCATCATCTGGAACGGAATCATCGCTGTAGGTGTCAAAACCGGCGGATCTCGGGTAGGGGGTCCCGAACTGTGCGTCAAGGCTGGATGGTAACAGGAGACAAGAGACAAGATGTTTTTTACCCAGGTTCGGGCCCTCTCGATGGAGGTAATACCCTACTCCTGCTTGATTAATATTGATGATATGGGTAGTACAAGAGTAGATCTACCACGAGATCAAGGAGGCTAAACCCTAGAAGCTAGCCTATGGTATGATTGTTGTGTATGGAGTTGATGGCCTACGGACTACAACCCTCCGGTTTATATAGACACCGGATAGGGTTAGGGTTACATAAAGTCGGTTACAATGGTAGGAGATCTTGAATATCCGCATCGCCAAGCTTGCCTTCCACGCAAAGGAAAGTCCCATCCGGACACGGGACGAAGTCTTCAATCTTGTATCTTCATAGTCCAGGAGTCCGGCTGGAGGTATAGTCCAGCTACCCGAACACCCCCTAATCCAGGACTCCCTCAGTAGCCCCTGAACCAGGCTTCAATGACGACGAGTCCGGCGCGCAAATTGTCTTCGGCATTGCAAGGCGGGTTCCTCCTCCAAGTCCTTCGTAGAAGATTGTAAACACCAAGAGTAGTGTCCGGCTCTGCAAAATAAGTTTCCACATATTGCCATAGAGAGAATAATATTGACACAAATCAAATCTGCCGACGTATTCCGCAGTGCGTCATCACACTACGGCCAAGTCCTTTACTCGAATCGTTTTTACTTTTCCACCTCAGCATGTTTTGCGAGGCGGTTTCCTTGGCACGTCTTGTCAAAGCAGAGATCGTGTACCCCCTTTACGGGATTCTCATCAATACGGATGTGGGTAACCCAACCGTGTCGTTTATCACGGCGCTTGGGAGGCAAGCGAGTTTTACTAGGCTGGTGGGGACGCACAACCGCATCCGCCCATATAAGGGGATAAGGATCCACCCTTTTACCTACGCCTTCTTCCTCTTTTGCCTATCCATCTCCTGCGCACTCGAGCTCCAGCGCCCAAGCCCGCACTTTCCACCTCAACCTTCTCCAGCAATGTCCGGAGCGGGAGGCAAGTGGATGGTCTCCTCTGTCATGGAGGGCCATGTCAAAAAGCTAAGGAAGGCCGGATACTTGTCCAAAGACATCGCGCACCGGCTTCCTGAGGAGGGGAAGCTTCTCCCCACCCCAAGGCCCCATGAGAGGGTAGTATTCGTTCCCCACTTCCTCCGCGGACTGGGTTTTCCACTCCACCCATTTGTCCGGGGGCTCATGTTTTACTATGGCCTGGATTTCCACGATCTGGCCCCAAACTTCGTCCTCAACATCTCGGCGTTCATCGTCGTGTGCGAGGCCTTCCTCCATATCCGCCCCCATTTCGGCCTCTGGCTCAAGACCTTCAACGTCAAGCCCAAGGTGGTGCGCGGCAGCCAGGCGGAATGCGGAGGCGCCATGGCGGGCAAGATGGCCAACGTCCTATGGCTCGAGGGCTCCTTCGTGGAGACCCTGAAGGGGTGGCAATCGTGTTGGTTTTACATCACCGAGCCGCACGATCCGAAATGGATCGCAACCCCCGAGTTCCGATCCGGACCCCCATGCGGCTTATGTCCTGGAAAGAGACGGGCCTGTCATGGGGCGACGAAAAAGAGGTGACCGGACTGCAGACATGCATCCAGTCCCTGGTGAGCAAGCCGATCAAGCTCGTCAATGTAGTCCAGGTTATGCTCGTCCGTCGGATCCTCCCGTGTCATCAACGGGGCTTTAATCTGTGGGAGTTCAACCCGGCGCAGCACCAAACCCTTAACAGGCTCTTCGACATGACGTACGAAGATGTCTGGAAGGTGCTAACCAAAGGCGCCAAGGCTCCCACATCCGCTTCCGAGGACCGTGGATACAGCTCGCAGCGTCACGCTAGCGAGGTAAGCTATTTTCACCTTTTATAGGATGTTAAGTTTTTTCATAGTTTGACTCTATGCGGGATTTAAGCTCCCTTACCTTTGACAGGCTTGGCGGGCGAAGTCCGGATCGATTAACTGTCCGGCTCCCTTGCCCGAAGACCCAGCCCCCGCTCTACTAGCGAAGCTGTTGGTTCCGGCACCTTATGTGGTGCCGGAGAAGAAGGCCAAGAAGAAGAAGGCCACGGGGACTCGAAAGAGTTCCCGGCATATGGTGGTGTCGGACTCGTCGTCCGACGAGTCCGAGACACACTCCCCCCGTGAAGACGAGGAGGAGGAAGAAGAAACCTCTCCCCCCCAGCGGGGGGAGGAGAGAAGAGGAAGGCCGCCCCAACGGGGGAGGCCGACGGGTCTAGGAAAAGGAAGACCCCTCCGCCGGACTACGCCCCCAACGCCGAAGAGGGCAAAGAGGAGTGGCCAAACAGGGCCAAGCGTCCGGCGAAATCGTAAGTTCAGATATCAGAATAACTCATGATGTTCCTTTGTTGCACAACTTTCCCTAATGTCGAACATAATTATGCAGCCCGCCCCGGGCCGAACTCAACGAGTCGTCGAGCGGCTCCCTGGATTCATCGGACGTGAACTCAGTTCCGCCCGCTGTCACCCCCCGCACTGCGGACAACGCCGAAGTAGCATCGCAACGAGCTCCGGGGCAGGAGGAGGTGGTCCTAGAGGAGCCGCAGGCCGACCTCCCGGACCCCGGGAGTAAAGGGGACAAGACCCCCCAGGGCTCCAAGTCCGGCTTTGTGCCGGACACCGCGCTGGAATCTTCAACAGTTCCGGACCGCGGTGGGCGAACTCCTTCCAAGAGGAGCAAGCCTTCTGAGCCAGCGACCTCCGTCCAACCGGAGGTGCCGGACAATCTGCTCGAGGTGCTTGACGGCGCCTCCATCGACGAGGAGCACCGTACTATTATGAGTACGGTGATCCAGAAGGTTCAGTCCGCCAAGAGCGGACTGAGTGAAGCTTGCGCTAGCCTCCTAACGGGCTTCGAGGTAAGTAAAAATATGTAAAAAAAAAATATAACCGCATAGACAGTAGCCCCTGATGCTCTGTTTGGCGTTCGGAAAGAAAAGCCGAATAGAGGATGTAGTAAATTTCGCAGGAGTCTAACAATAAAGAGTCAATATGCGTGTGCAGGCTTCGCTGCTATCCACCGCCGCACTGACTGCGGAGGTGGGTGTCCTGAAACAGGACCTCTAGCGGACCGAGCAAGAGCTCGGCCTTGCCAAGCGGCAGCTCGAGGAAAAAGAAGGTAGGAAATACCTTACAGAAAAAGTGCCTATAGAGAGGCGTGATTGCAAAAAATAACAGGATTGCACTGCTTATTATAGGGGCCACGACTGAGGTGGCGACCCTCAAGCAGGCGCTGTCCGAGGCCGAAAAGAAAACGGCCGCGGAGCGCACCGAGCGAGAGAAACTTGCGGCTCAGGTCGGCGAGGTGTAGCAAGAGCTTCAGGCTCTCATGAAAAAACATGAGAGTTTGGAGCTTGAGTCAAAGACCCAAACGTCCGAGCTCGCGGCGGCCCTTGAGACTGCCAAGTCTGCCAAGGCCGAAGCCCAAAAGGCCCTCCAAGAGTTGGAGGAGATTAAGAAGATAGCAGCGGGTAAGGCATTCTTTATGCAAAGCAGAAATATAAAAGTAAACTACTTGTTACTTACCCGAATCCGGAGTTCTCCAGGGGCATTCGCAGATCTTCCCCGCAGCATATCCGCCGCCGCCGCATTCTACCGAGCTGAAGAGGGCAGCTCGACGGAGAAGGTGTTCTGGTCTCAGTATGCTGAGGCCGGACACCCTGTGCCCTTGAGCGACCAGCTGAAACAGCTGGTCGAGCTCCACAAGGCGACCGAACAGGCCATGAAGGGCTTCATAGTTTGGCTGTGGCCCGGAGAGGCCCTGCCTAGGAGCTACTTCAGGCTGGTGCGGTGGCTGGTGGAGGCCTGTCCAAGGCTCGAGGTCATCAAGCGCTCCTTCTGCATCGAAGGTGCCCGTCGGGCCCTTGCCCGTGCAAAGGTGCACTGGGGTAAGCTGGACGGTGAGAAGCTTGTGAAGGACGGGCCGCCACCGGGGAAGGAGCATCGCAAGCCCAAGAACTATTACAAGGATGTTCTTGCGGGTGCCCGCCTTGTGGCGGATGAATGTACCAAGGATGTAATTTTTGAATAAACTCGCTCGTTTTTATCCTGTGCGCTGAAAACTTGTTCATAGGCGCTTAAGCAATGCTTGTTGAATTTAAAATATTATTTTCTGTGCGGCCGTTTATCAAAAAATTGAGAGATGGCCAGTCGTCGGCTTCTACCCCCATGCCACTAGTGCTGGGGTGTTCGGGATAAACCTGAGCACTCTTTTTCCCATAGTTGGGTCCTTCGAGGGAGGCGCTCAGCACAACGAACCAGGCAATCGGACTATAATGCTTGAACACTCTCACTTAGCCATAGAACTTTATAATTTTAAATTTCGGCGAAGCCCCTAGTTCGGAAGACCGAGTTCGGGGCGCTATCCACGCCTTGGCCGGACAAATCCGGCTCCTTGCTCGAAGCGGCATAAGTCTTTAGGGACTCGAAAAAACCTCTCGAACAGCGACCGGTCTCTCGCCTCATCATGACAGTCAGTTTTAGCTTTCTCCACTGAGGTGCTTAACCAGCTCAACCGGGGCACAATCGCAGTGTTTCTCCTAGTGCTACCTTAGCCGATATAGCGGAACGTAAGGCACCAAAACATAGGAGCCGGGCAAACCCAACTATTGACCCAAATCATGATTCGGAGCCGATGCATATAGTGCTATAAGTTCAGGGTGCCGCACTTGTGCAAGTGTACGGACTTCTCACACCATATTAAAGGGTACTGAAGCCCCTGGCAT
This sequence comes from Triticum urartu, assembly GCF_056163025.1. NCBI lineage: Eukaryota > Viridiplantae > Streptophyta > Magnoliopsida > Poales > Poaceae > Triticum > Triticum urartu. Next base: position 120,798,378 of record NC_141876.1, on the reverse strand, counting down.
ACTTGCCGTACCACAGTGTACGGGTGCAACATGTCATTAATGAACATATATAAAAGAGAGTAATGCAGAAAATAGACAAAAGCTATGCATTGTTTATATAAAGGCTATTTATCAAAGCCGAACGATACAAATAGTGCGGTAAGCAAAATATATTGGACTATTCAGTATGTCCTAACCGGGGGCAGGCCGTGGAATTGTATTTAAAACAGGTATACCGCTCGTAACAGAGACCACCTGGGAGTTCCATAGTGCGGCATGACTTGTCTGCCTCCCTGGATCTTGCATCGTTTGTGCGGCAGTCGAATTGCCGAACAGGTCGTCCGAAGTATGGAGTCCTGAAGGTAAGAAAAAATTAAAAAGAGAATCTGGCAGCCCCTAGTACGTTTTAAGCTGTATTCTGGGCGTGCTGTTATTGTGCCCCTTCCCCTGTGCCCATGGTATTTCAAGGGCGTAATTATGTACGCGAGGTACTGGTTTCGCTATGTCGCGATAGCTGGGGTTGGGGCCGCATTGCTACGCTTGCTCAGAGTGTGCCAGGCGGTCCTGCTGTGGGTTACTCCGGGCACGCTTGGCAGTGTCTGGCTTTTTAATGGCCGGACTGGAGAATTGCCTAAGAAGGCTACTTCGTACCTCCGCTGCGAGAGCCGCCGTATGCTCCTCCATACGGAGGGAGCGTTCGGTGTTTCCGTTGACCGTAATTACTCCTTGAGGGCCTGGCATCTTGAGCTTGAGATATGCGTAGTGCGGCACCGCATTGAACTTTGCAAATGCGGTTCGTCCGAGCAGGGCGTGATAGCCACGCGAAACGGGACTATATCGAAGATTAACTCTTCGCTTTGGAAATTGTCCGGGGATCCGAAGACCACGTCAAGTGTTACTGAGCCTGTACAGTTGGCTTCTACACCTAGTATAACGCCTTTAAAGGTCGTTCTTGTGGGCTTAATCCTAGAGGGATCTATGCCCATTTTCCGCACTGTATCCTGATAAAGTAGGTTCAGGCTACTGCCGCCGTCCATGAGGACTCTTGTGAGATGAAATCCGTCGATGATTGGGTTGAGAACCAATGCGGCGAAGCCGCCATGACGGATGCTAGTGGGATGGTCCCTTCGATCAAAAGTGATCGGGCAGGAGGACCATGGGTTGAACTTTGGGGCGACCGGCTCCATCACGTATACGTCCCGTAGCACACGCTTCCGCTCCCACTTGGGAATGTGGGTTGCGTATATCATGTTCACCGTCCGCACTTGTGGGGGAAAGCCCTTCTGTCCATTGTTGTTCGGCGGCTTGGGCTCCTCGACGTCGCTGTGTAGCCCCTTGTCTCTGTTTTCGGCCCTTAACTTGCCTGCCTGCTTGAACACCCAACAATCCCTGTTAGTGTGATTGGCTGGCCTTTCGGGGGTGCCATGTATCTGGCACAAGCGATCGAGTATTTGGTCCAAACTGGACGGGCCCTGAGTATTCTTGTTGGATGGCTTTTGCCGCTGATCGGATTTATAGCCTTTGAATCCGGCATTTACTACCGTGTCTTCATTGCTGCCGCTGTTAACGCGGCGTTTTTGCTTATTCCGACGTGTCCTGCCACTTTTGTCCTTGGTATCCGAATTACCAGGGTTCTTTGATAAGTTGTTACTACGAGCTAGCCAGCTATCTTCTCCCGCGCAAAAGCAGGTCATGAGTGTCGTGAGGGCTGCCATGGATTTCGGCTTTTCCTGTCCCAGGTGCCGGGCAAGCCACTCGTCGCGGATGTTATGCTTGAAGGCTGCTAGGGCCTCTGCGTCCGGACAGTCGACTATCTGGTTTTTCTTTGTTAGGAACCGTGTCCAGAATTGTCTGGCCGATTCCTCTGGCTGCTGAATTATGTGGCTTAAGTCGTCGGCATCCGGCGGTCGCACGTAAGTGCCCTGGAAGTTGTCGAGGAATGCGGCTTCCAGGTCCTCCCAAGAACCGATTGAGTCTGCTGACAAGCTGTTAAGCCAATGCTGGGCCGGTCCTTTAAGTTTGAGCGGGAGGTATTTGATGGCGTGTAGATCATCGCCGCGTGCCATGTGGATGTGAAGGAGATAATCCTCGATCCATACCGCCGGATCTGTTGTGCCATCGTATGATTCGATGTTTACGGGTTTGAAACCCTCTGGGATTTTATGATCCATTACTTCATTCGTGAAGCATAGCGGGTGTGCGGCGCCTCTGTACTGGGCTATATCACGATGCAGCTCGGAAGAGCTATGTCTGTTGTGTTCGGCCCGGCCGGATTTGTTGTATCCGGCGTGAAGATCATTGTCACATGCCGTAGGGCGCCTGCGTGATCCGTAGATCGATCTTGTTTGTCTTGCCTTATCCTCCAGTATGTCTCGCAGGTCGGGCGCATTTTTCCGTGCCTTAGTTGAGTGGCGTCGGGGCATGGCTTGGGTGGAGGGCCGAGAGGCCTCTCTGTCGCGGCCGCGAGGTGGCCGGTCTGTCATGTCATGCGCTGGTGATGTAGGTGCTTCCTCCTCTGATCGGGGTAGCGGCCTGCGCTTCGGGTAATTCTGGGAGGGGCGTTCGAGTTCATACTCTTCGGCCGCAAGGACTTCAGTCCATCTGTCAGCTAGCAAATCTTGGGCAGCTCTAAGCTATTGCTGCTTTTTCTTGAGGCTGCTTGCCGTGGCTAAAAGCCTGCATTTAAAACGCTCTTGTTCGGCGGAGTCTGATGGTATGACGTATTCATCATCATCGAGGCTTGCCTCGTCTTTGGAGGAGGCGTATAGTTATCATCCTCGACCTCTCGGTCTGCCGCTCTCTCATGAGGGCTGGCTTCTCCATTTTCCTGTGCCGAATCTTGCTGAGGTGGGTGTTCTTCGGCGCTATCCGGGGTAGTATTATCTCCCATGCTGGAATCACCGTTTTTGCTTTGGCGGGATTTAGAGCGGCGCCGCTGACGCCGATGCTTTGGCTGTTTCTTGGGGGCGTCATCCGCCACTGTTCCATCGCCATCTCCATCTTTTGGAGTATCCACCATATATATGTCATATGACGAGGTAGCCTTCCAGCGCCCTACAGGTGCTGGTTCCTGTTCGTCTCCTACATCGTCGTCCATGCCGTCGATGTCTTCGGAGCTGAAGTCAAGCATGTCGGTTAGATCGTTGACAGTGGCTACAAAGTGGGTGGTGGGTGGGCTTTGAATTTCCTCATCGTCCGTATCCCACCCTCGCTGACCGTAGTCCGGCCAGGGCTCTCCTGATAAAGAGAGAGACTTAAGAGAATTCAGGATGTCGCCAAAAGGCAAATGCTGAAAGATGTCTGCCGTGGTGAACTCCATTATCGGCGCCCAATCGGATTCGATTGGCAGGGGCGTGGGGGGTTCGGAGTCCGGGGAGGAGTCCGGATCCTCGGAGTCACGGGTCATGCAGAGTGCGGGGCTAGCGTTCGGCTCGATCGCTTTCGGGATCGCAGCCCCCAAGGTGACGTCCAATCGCTCATCCTCGATTGGCGCAATAGGCACCGAGTTAGGGGTCAGAACTGATGCGTGTGCGGCCTCCAGGACACTATCCGGGGCAGAGCTAGATCATGCCTCTCGAGATAGTGCGGCGCGCTTGGCCGTGGCTCGAGTCCGTCGAAGATCAAGTCTCCGCGGATGTCAGCCGTGTAGTTTAAGCTTCCAAACCTGACTTGATGGCCAGGGGCGTAGCTTTCGATCTGCTCCAGGTGGCCAAGCAAATTGGCCCGCAGAGCGAAGCCGCCAAAGACGAAGATCTGTCTAGGGAGCAAAGTCTCACCCTGGACCGCATCGTTGTTGATGATCAAAGGAGCCATCGGGCCTAAAGGCGACGACACAGAGGAATGTCGGTGTCAAAACCGGCGGATCTCGGGTAGTGGGTCCCGAACTGTGCGTCTAGGCCGGATGGTAACAGGAGGCAGGGATCACGATGTTTTACCCAGGTTCGGGCCCTCTTGATGGAGGTAAAACCCTACATCCTGCTTGATTAGTATTGATGATATGGGTAGTACAAGAGTAGATCTACCACGAGATCAAGGAGGCTAAACCCTAGAAGCTAGCCTACAGTATGATTGTTGTATATGGAGTTGATTGCCTACAGACTACAACCCTCCGTTTTATATAGACACCGGATAGGGTCAGGGTTACACAGAGTCGGTTACAATGGTAGGAGATCTTGAATATCCGCATCGCCAAGCTTGCCTTCCACGGCAAGGAAAGTCCCATCCGAACATGGGACGAAGTCTTCAATCTTGTATCTTCATAGTCCAGGAGTCCGGCTGAAGGTATAGTCCAGCTATCTGAACACCCCCTAATCCAGGACTCCCTCAGTCATACTGGGCTTTCCATTTAATGGCGTACCCATTGGCTTCAGCGCCTCCACCACTTCGGCTCCACATGTCAAGCGAACACGAAACGTCAGAGTACTTTTTGCACATACCACCCTGGCCATGTAAGAAGGGCGTCTATTTAAAGGGACTGGATCTCAGATCCCATTCCAGATCGAGCGGAAAAATCCTTAGAGCTTGCTAGGAGAAACCATTCCAGCATGGCTAGCGTTCCCAGTTCTTCCTCCCACCCCCATGGCTACGGAAAAGGCGATTGGGGGAAATGCTTAGTATCCCATGGCCAGCTAAGTAAGCTTCAAATGCAAGGATTCCTGCCCCCCCCCCCCCCCCCCCGCGGATCTAGTCCTTGTCCGGGCAGGATTAACCTCTTTTACGGGCGAAGCCCTAGCGTAAAATTTCCCCAATCCAGCCAGGGAGGAGTGAGTGTGCTTTACATCCTTCTTAATAAGAGGCGTCGGGTTTCCAATCCACCCCTTCCTCCGAGTTCTTCTGGAGTACTACGGGCTCCAACTGCACAATCTCACGTCAGGCTCCATTCTGCACATCGCGGGCTACGTTGCTCTTTGCGAGCTATTCCTGGGCTGCGAGGCCCATTTTGAGCTATGGAGGAAACTGTTCTACCTTGTCCCTTGCTTCGAGAAGGGATCTATATTTGAGGTGGACGGTGCCGAAATATGGCGCATAGCCGGGACCGGATACTTATCCGGCACACCTAAGAAGGCATCCGAAGAGTGGCCCCTCAGAGTGGTTCTATATTGAGGACGTCACTCTCCCTGAGCCAGTCCGAATGGGCCTTCCCGAATTTACCAGTGCTCCATTGAAGAAACGCCACAGCTGGCACCCTTGGAGCTTCGAGGAGGAAGATAGTGTGGAAGTCCAACAATTAATGGGCAAGATAAGGACACTCACCCAGTCTGGATTATCAATAATTGAGGTAATGGCCACTTCCATAGTGCGAGGTGTTCAGCTGCTCCAATTCAGGGGGCTTCCCATGTGGCACTACAATGGGGAAGATGACGCCTCGCACTGTGGATGAAAGGGTGCGGACCGCCCTGGCCGCAATACTGGCCGATCTGTATAAAGGGGAGAAAGAGGAGTTCACTCGTCTTACGCTCCGGGAAGGATTTTCTATGTACAATCCTCCTAGCTGGGTGAGTTTTAATCCCATCACTCTACTCAATCCTCACCCTATGTCATTTTTAATTGGCATTAACCCTTCCATTTGTAACAGGAATGGCAGAAGGTTATAGCGGGGATCTATAGCCCCGCTCTGCAGTCGGAGAACCACAACCGGGACCTTGACCCCGGATACGAAGAGGATCCGGGCATATTTGTAGAGCTTGAGGAGGGAGTATTCTACCATGCGAGCTATGATGGCACGGTAGTTCCAATCGTGGCCGACTATCACGGCCTCCTTCCTGCCTCACATGTAAGTAATCAGGAGACATCTCCTCTGAAAGGGCTTCCTCACTGTACCTTACCCACCGCACTGTCTCGTGCTTCAAAGGGGAGGCGCTCGTCACGCCATGCTACACCATAGGCACTTCGTAAGAACGCGGCGCCCGCGCCGAACAAGTCGTCGAAAAGGAAGGCAGACGATAACATGGCAGAACCTTCATCGAAGAGGTATGGCTATTTTAAATATGCCTCCTGGTCGTCACATCGAACTGTGACATTATCCGCTGCATTTTATCAGTAAGAGCGTTCGCCGGACTATGTCCGGGGATCCTGCCGGTCGCGCCTCCACTAGTCAAATTCCAGAACCTGCCCTAAGGACGGGGGCTGACACGGGAGTGACGCTGGATTGTCCTTTCGCAGAGGATTCGGATGATATGTCCTTCACAAACTCTGAAGTGGAGAGCGCCATGAATCATCGGCGCCGGAGGGCCGCTCTTCACGACCCCGGTTTTACAAAAGAGGCATTTAATGCCTTTAGCTCGATTGATGCATACATCCGAGGCTCTCGGGACGGGCTTACCAGAGCCACGGACCAACATTTGAAAGATATGCGGGTAAGTACGCATTGTACAACCTTTGTAATCATATACCAGTAGCCCCCGAGACTTCAAGCAGTTGATACAACTGATTTAAGGATCATTGTATAATCAGACACTTACAGATAAAAACAACCTACTATCTCAAGAGTTGGAAATGTGTCAGACCCAGTTAGCTACGGCTACTACCGAATTGGAGAAATCCAAGGAGGCACTGCCTGGTAATGTTTCCCCCCATCAGAAAAAGTATAATCATATACCAGTAATATTAATTCTGTTGTGTTTCCGCTGGCAGGATCAATATATCAACTGAGAGAGAAACTGAAAATCGCCCAGGCTAGTGAACAGGAGGCCAAAAGGCAACATGCAGCAGGTGAACATGTGCTCACGCGGGTCATGGACGACAAGAACAAGCTGCAGGATTCCAACATCCTGATGGGCGAAGAGCTAAAAGATGTACGAGCCCAGCTAGCTGACGCCGTCAAGGAGAATAGGAGGCTACGAGGTGGCATATTCAGTATGCTTTTGACCTTACCTTTATGTAATTCAGTGAAGAAATGGTCTGACAGATTTATGTCTACGGGTACGCTGACTAGCCGTCCCGAAGAGGAAATGTCTGGCTCTCAAGGCGACCTTCTGCAAGAGCTCTCCCAACTGCACGAGCGAGCTCGGCAAGCAATGCGGAGCATTGCCAAAGCTTTGTGGCCATCCGCCTCTCCTCCAGGAAGTATGGAGTAGCTTGTGAAGCTATTCCAAGGAGCTCAGCGACGCTTCCGATTATGGTAGATATTGGCCAGCCGAGAAGGTGCGCGAGAGGCCTGGGCCATGGTAAAAACACGGTACACCAAGCTTGATCCGAATCATACGGCCCAGGTCAGACCTCGGGGGTTAGATGGAAAAGAAGTTCCAGTTAGTCTGGTATATGACCAAGTAAAGATAGCCGCCAAGTATTCCCAACAGGATTGTAAGCTAGATAACCTGTTGGATGGCATAGAGGAAGAAGTTTTTGAGTCCAAGTGACTATGTACTTCAATTGACAAATTTGTCCCTAGCCGGATTGTAAAACGATTGTCATGGCAGAGCTTTTCGCTTCAACCTCTGGACCCGAAGGCTCGGAGTGTTTCTGAATACCCGCTCGGTAATATAGACCGGGCATGCGTGGAAACCAGGCGTAGGGGTCATAGTTGCTTGAACAGACAAGTTGTATCCGGCTAGCTATGTTATATTACATGTTGATTGTAAGAAACATCTTCCAGGGAGAATAGTTCTGTTAAGGGTTCCTTTCCTTGGGCGGATATGCGTTAGTATGCATGTCCGAACTGTGATTGAAAAATCGCAGTATACATAACATCTGGGGGTTCATGGTGTGATGAAGGTAAAACGTCTTTAGTTCTCCGACCGAATATTCCCTTAAGAACGCTAGCTTTCGGCTTCACCCAGTCTGAGGTACAAGTCCGGATGACCCGGCTGTAACAATCGCAGAGGTGATCCCTTTTTGCCCTAGCCAAACAAACGGGAACATAGGGCATAAGCACAGGAGCCAGGCGACCCAGCTTGGCAAAAACTTAAGTCATAACGATGCATATAATGGCAAAGAAAAGGTACATATGCGGAAGAGGACACATATGTGTTGAGCTTGATGCTCGGAAAATAATAATAAGCTTCTATAAAAGAAGCCCCCAGGTATTATGAGTGTATACACTTAAGGATGTGCACATCATAGGTGTGTGGTTTGGCCACGCACGAGCTAAAGAGCTAGAGAAAAATTAAAGAGGGTAAAAAATGAAAACAAAGGGAGAAGAAGACGAACAAAGAGTACGGCTCTAGGCATAGAATCTTCGAACTCTTGCAGCATTCCACGGGTTCAGCTCTAGGCGATTGTGAGATGCATCACGAGTTCATGAACATTATAAGTCTTGGCCCGCACCTCTTTGCTTGATATTTGCGAGCCTGTTGTTGATAGAATGCAGAATGGGCCTTTGCAACATCGCGCTCCTCCTCCAACGCATCTAGACTGTCCTGCCGATCCAACTTGGCTTCTCTCTCTTCATACATGCGCACTCTAGGTGAGTCATGAATGATGTCGCAGGGCAAAACGGCATCTGCGCTGTACACCATGAAGAATGGTGTGTATCCGGTAGTGCGATTGGGCGTGGTCCGCAGCACCCAGAGTACGAAGTCGAGCTCCTAAACCCAGTACTTGTCTAGTTCTTTCAGCGACCACACTAGCCTAGGCTTAATGCCTCTCATAATAAGACCATTAGCTCGTTCGACTTGACCGTTTGCTTGTGGATGATAGACCAAGGCGTAATCAAGCTTAATGCCCAGTTTAGCGCACCAGGATTTCACTTCATCGGCTGTGAAATTGGAGCCGTTATCGGTGATGATGCTGTGTGGGACACCATAACGGTGCACGACACCGGATATAAAGTCTATCACCGGTCCAGCTTTGGCTGTTTTCACTAGTTTGGCCTCTATCCATTTGGTGAATTTATCTACCATGACTAGCAGATATTTTTTCTTATGGCTTCCTCCATTAAGGGTGATACGTCTCCATCGTATCTATAATTTTTGATTGCTCCATGCTATTATACTATCTATTTTGGATGTTAATGGGCTTTATTTTACACTTTTACATCATTTTTGGGACTAACCTACTAATCGGAGGCCCAGCCCAAATTGATGTTTTTTTGCCTATTTTAGGGTTTCGAAGAAAAGGAATATCAAACGGAGTCCAAACGGAATGAAACCTTCGGGAACGTGATTTTCTCAACGAATGTGATCCAGGAGACTTGGAGTGTGCGTCAAGAAACAACAGAGGAAGCCACGAGGAAGGGGGGCGTGCCTACCCCCCTGGGCATGCCCTCCACCCTCGTGGGCCCCTTGTTGCTCGACCGGCGTACTTCTTCCTCCTATATATATCCACGTACCCCCCAAACATCCAGGGGCACCATGAAAACCTAATTCCACCACCGCAACCTTCTGTACCTGAGAGATCCCATCTTGGGGCCTTTTCCGGAGCTCCACCGGAGGGGGCACCGATCAATGAGGGCCTCTACATGAACTCCATGGCCTCTCCGGTGATGTGTGAGTAGTTTATTTCAGACCTACGGGTCCATAGTTATTAGCTAGATGGCTTCTTCTCTCTCTTTGGATCTCAATACATAGTTCTCCTCAATCTTCTTGGAGATCTATTTGATGTAATCTTCTTTTGCGGTGTGTTGTCGAGATCCGATGAATTGTGGGTTTATGATCCAGATTATCTATGAACAATATTTGATTCTCCTTTGAATTCTTTTATGTATGATTGGTTTATCTTTGCAAGTCTCTTCGAATTATCAATTTGGTTTGTCCTACTAGATTGATCTTTCTTGCAATGGGAGGAGTGCTTAGCTTTGGGTTCAATCTTGTGTTGCTCGATCCCAGTGACAGAAAGGGAACTGACACGTATTATATTGTTGCCATCGAGGATAAAAAGATGGGGTTTATATCATATTGCATGAGTTTATCCCTCCACATCATGTCATCTTACTTAAAGCATTACTATGTTCTTATGAACTTAATACTCTAGATGCATGCTGGATAGCGGTCGATGTGTGGAGTAATAGTAGTAAATGTAGAATCATTTCGGTCTACTTGTCTGGGACGTGATGCCTATATACATGATCATACCTAGATATTCTCATAACTATGCTCAATCTATCAATTGCTTGACAGTAATTCGTTTACCAACCATAATACTTATGCTCTTGAGAGAAGCCACTAGTGAAACCTACGGCCCCCAGGTCTATCTTCCATCATATTAATCTTCCAATACTTAGTTATTTCCATTGCCATTTATTTTACTTTGCATCTTTACTTATCTTTATCATAAAAATACCAAAAATATTATCTTATCATATCTATCAGATCTCACTCTCGTAAGTGACCATGAAGGGATTGACAACCCCTTTATCGCGTTGGTTGCGAGGTTCTTATTTTTTTGTGTAGGTGCGTGGGACTTGAGCATGATCTCCTACTGGATTGATAACTTGGTTCTCAAAAACTAAGGGAAATACTTACGCTACTTTACTGCATCACCCTTTCCTCTTGAAGGGAAAACCAACGCAGTGCTCAAGAGGTAGCAAAGGGGTCCTACCATATCAAGCCCCCAGACCGCAAAAGGCCAAGTAATGGGGACTGTTTGTAAAGCAGTAGGCGGCATATGGCTTTGATTGGCGAAAAGCTAGCGTCCAACACAGTGTTGGACAAGGTCCTGTGCATCTGTTCAGGCCGTCGGCCAAAAGAAACATGTACGGAAGGCTTTACTTACAAGGGCCCGAGCCGCGGCATGGTGACTGCCGAGACCAGCATGGATTTCTGCCAGGAGCTGCCGTCCATCTTCTTTGGAGATACATCTTTGAAGGACTCCGGTAGCCCTTTTCTTGTAGAGCTCTCCTTCATGGACCTTATAGGCTTTCGAACACCGAACAATGCAGCAAGCCTCATTCTGATCCTCAGGGAGCTCTCGCCTATTAAGGTAGGCCAAGAAGGGTTCAGTCCATGGGGCAATTACTGCCATTATTAGATGGGCCGATGGTGTTATCTCGCTGGCTGAGCCCCCGACGATATCGGTATTGTGTTCGGAATCTGGTGGTATGATCAGATCCGGACTAGTGTTGTCGCTCTCATCCTGCCACACGACGGATGGCTTGAAGAGCCTTTCCAACAAGATGTTAGGCGGGACGGGGTCACGCTTGGCGCCCATGCGAGCAAGGACATCCGCCGCTTGATTGCTTTCTCGAGCCACATGATGAAACTCGAGTACCACAAACCGAGCTAATATTTTGAGTACGTCGTTGCGATAGGCCGCCATCTTCGGATCCTTGGCGTCGAAGTCTCCATTTATTTGGGATATTGCGAGATTTGAATCCCCGCGCACCTCCAGGCGTTGTTTGTCCTGGTGGTAGCCATCCTAAGACCGTGCAACAAGGCCTCGTATTCGACTGCATTGTTGGAGTCTGTGTATAATATTTGGAGTACGTACTGGACTATGTCTCCAGTGGGGGACATTAAAACGACGCCCACTTCTAAGCCGGCCAGCATTTTAGAGCCATTGAAGTGCATGACCCAGTTGGAATATGTACCGTAGTCTTTAGGGAGTTCAACCTTTGTCCATTCGATGACGAAGTCGGCCAATACTTGGGTTTTAATGGCTTGGCGTGGTTTGTATGTTATGTCAAATGGTAGGATCTGAATAGCCCACTTGGCAATCCGACCCGTAGCGTCGCAGTTATTTATTGTATCATTGAGTGGTACTTCGGAAGCCACCGTGATCGAACACTCTTGGAAGTAGTGTCGTAGCTTCTGGGATGCCATGAAGACCACATATGCTATCTTTTGGTAATGAGGGTACCGGGATTTGCATGGTGTGAGGACAGTGGATACGTAGTATACCGGTTTCTGAAGTGGGAGCTTGTGTCCGTCCTCCTCTCGCTCAACGACGAGCACTGCGCTCACCACCTGGTGTGTTGCAGAGATGTATAATAACATCGATTCACCAACGTTTGGTGCGGCCAGGATTGGGTTGCTCGCTAAAAGAGCCTTTATTTCCTCTAGCCCGACCGTTGCCACTTCTGTGCACTCGAAGTGGTCAGTACGTCGGAGAAGGCAATAAACTAGCAATGCTTTTTTTCCTAGTCTGGAGATAAAGCGGCTTAAAGCTGCCACGCATCCGGCTAGTTTTTGGACCTGTTTAAGGTCTGTTGGTGTAGCCAATTGTGATAAAGCTCGGATTTTGGCTGGATTTGCCTCAATTCCTCTAGTGAAAACGATGAAGCCCAGCAGTTTCCTGATAAAGCAGGTTCAGGCTACTGCCGCCGTCCATGAGGACTCTTTTGAGATGAAATCCGTCGATGATTGGGTCGAGAACCAATGCGGCGAAGCCGCCATGATGGATGCTAGTGGGATGGTCCCTTCGATCAAAAGTGATCGGGCAGGAGGACCATGGGTTGAACTTTGGGGCGACTGGCTCTATCGCGTATACGTCCCGTAGCGCACGCTTCCGCTCCCGCTTGGGAATGTGGGTTGCGTATATCATGTTCACCGTCCGCACTTGTGGGGGAAAGCCCTTCTGTCCATTGTTGTTCGGCGGCTTGGGCTCCTCGTCGTCGCTGTGCAGCCCCTTGTCTCTGTTTTCGGCCCTTAACTTGCCTGCCTGCTTGAACACCCAACAATCCCTGTTAGTGTGATTGGCTGGCCTTTTGGGGGTGCCATGTATCTGGCACAAGCGATCGAGTATTCGTTCCAAACTGGACGGGCCCTGAGTATTCTTTTTGAATGGCTTTTTCCGCTGACCGGATTTATAGCCTTTGAATCCGGCATTGACTGCCGTGTCTTCATTGATGTCGCTGTTAACGCGGCATTTTTGCTTATTCCGACGTGTCCTGCCACTTTTGTCCTTGGTATCCGAATTACCATGGTTCTTTGATAAGGTGTTACTGCGGGCTAGCCAACTGTCTTCTCCCGCGCAAAAGCGGGTCATGAGTGTCGTGAGGGCTGCCATGGATTTCGGCTTTTCCTGTCCCAGGTGCCGGGCAAGCCACTCGTCACAGATGTTATGCTTGAAGGCTACTAGGGCCTCTGCGTCCGGACAGTCGACTATTTGGTTTTTCTTTGTTAGGAACCGTGTACAGAATTGTCTGGCCGATTCCTCTGGCTGCTGAATTATGTGGCTTAAGTCGTCGGCATCCGGCGGTCGCACATAAGTGCCCTGGAAGTTGTCGAGGAATGCGGCTTCCAGGTCCTCCCAAGAACCGATTGAGTCTGCTAGCAAGCTGTTAAGCCAATGTCGGGCCGGTCCTTTAAGTTTGAGCGGGAGGTATTTGATGGCGTGTAGATCATCGCCGCGTGCCATGTGGATGTGAAGGAGATAATCCTCGATCCATACCGCCAGGTCTGTTGTGCCATCGTATGATTCGATGTTTACGGGTTTGAAACCCTCTGGGATTTTATGATCCATTACTTCATTCGTGAAGCATAGCGGGTGTGCGGCGTCTCTGTACTGGGCTATATCACGACGTAGCTCGGAAGCGCTATGTCTGTTGTGTTCGGCCCGGCCGGATTTGTTGTATCCGGAGTGAAGATCATTGTCACATGCCGTAGGGCGCCTACGCGATCCATAGATCGATCTTGTTTGTCTTGCCTTATCCTCCAGTATGTCTCGCAGGTCGGGTGCATTTTCCCGTGCCTTAGTTGAGCGGCGTCGGGGCATGGCTTAGGTGGAGGGCCGAGGGGCCTCTCTGTCGCGGCCGCGAGGTGGCCGGTCTGCCATGTCATGCGCTGGTGATGTAGGTGCTTCCTCCTCTGATCGGGGTAGCGGCCTGCGCTTCGGGTAACTCTTGGAGGGGCGTTCGAGTTCATACTCTTCGGCCATAAGGACTTCAGTCCATCTGTCAGCTAGCAAATCTTGGGCAGCTTTAAGCTGTTGCTGCTTTTTCTTGAGGCTGCTTGCCATGGCTAAAAGCTTGCGTTTAAAACACTTTTGTTCGGCAGGGTCTGATGGTATGACGAATTCGTCGTCATCGAGGCTTGCCTTGTCTTCGGAGGGAGGCGTATAGTTATCATCCTCGACCTCTCGGTCTGCCGGTCTCTCATGAGGGCTGGCTTCTCCATCTTCCTGTGCCGAATCTTGATGAGGTGGGTGTTCTTCGGCGTTATCCAAGGTAGTATTATCTCCCGTGCCGGAATCACCATTTTTGCTTTGGCGGGATTTAGAGCGGCGCCGTTGACGCCGGCGCTTTGGCTGTTTCTTGGGGGCGTTATCCCCCACTGTTCCATCGCAATCTCCATCTTTTGGAGTATCCACCATATATATGTCATATGACGAGGTGGCATTCCAGCGCCCTACAGGTGCTGGTTCCTGTTCGTCTCCTACATCGTCGTCCATGCCGTCGATATCTTTGGAGCTGAAGTCAAGCATGTCGGTTAGATCGTCGACAGTGGCTACAAAGTGGGTGGTGGGTGGGCTTTGAATTTCCTTATCGTCCGTATCCCACCCTCGCTGACCGTAGTCCGGCCAGGGCTCTCCTGATAAAGAGAGAGACTTGAGAGAGTTTAGGATGTCGCCAAAAGGAGAATGCTGAAAGATGTCTGCGGCGGTGAACTCCATTATCGGCGCCCAATCGGATTCGATTGGCAGGGGCGCGGGGGGTTCGGAGTCCGGGGAGGAGTCTGGATCCTCGGAGTCACGGGCCATGCAGAGTGCAGGGCTGGAGTTCGGCTCGATCGCCTCTGAGATCGCAGCCCCTGAGGTAGCATCTAACCGTTGATCCTCGATCGGCGTAGTATGCTCCAAATCAATGGTCGAAACCGATGCGTATGCGGCCTCCAAGGCGCTGTTCGGCGGCAGAGCTATATCATGCCCATCGAGACAGTGCGGCGCGCTTGGCTGTGGCTCGAATCCGTCGAAGATCAAGTCCCCGTGGATGTTAGCCGTGTAGTTTAGGCTTCCAAACCTGACCTGATGGCCAGGGGCGTAGCTTTCGATCTACTCCAGGTGGCCGAGTGAATTAGCCCGCAGAGCGAAGCCGCCGAAGACGAAGATCTGTCCGGGGAGAAAAGTTTCACCCTGGACCATATCGTTGTTGATGATCAAAGGAGCCATCGGGCCTAAAGGCGATGACACAGAGGAACTCTCAATGAAAGCACCAATGTCGGTGTCAAAACCAGCGGATCTCGGGTAGGGGGTCCCAAACTGTGCGTCAAGGCCGGATGGTAACAGGAGACAAGGGACAAGATGTTTTTTACCCAGGTTCGGGCCCTCTCGATGGAGGTAATACCCTACTCCTGCATGATTAATATTGATGATATGGGTAGTACAAGAGTAGATCTACCACGAGATCAAGGAGGCTAAACCCTAGAAGCTAGCCTATGTTATGATTGTTGTGTATGGAGTTGATGGCCTACGGACTACAACCCTCCGGTTTATATAGACACCGGATAGGGTTAGGGTTACATAAAGTCAGTTACAATGGTAGGAGATCTTGAATATCCGCATCGCCAAGCTTGCCTTCCACGCCAAGGAAAGTCCCATCCGGACACAGGACGAAGTCTTCAATCTTGTATCTTCATAGTCCAGGAGTCCGGCTGGAGGTATAGTCCAGCTACCCGAACACCCCCTAATCCAGGACTCCCTCAGTAGCCCCTGAACCAGGCTTCAATGACGACGAGTCCGGCGCGCAAATTGTCTTCGGCATTGCAAGGCGGGTTCCTCCTCCAAGTCCTTCGTAGAAGATTGTAAACACCAAGAGTAGTGTCCGGCTCTGCAAAATAAGTTTCCACATATGGCCATAGAGAGAATAATATTGACACAAATCAAATCTGCCGACGTATTCCGCAGTGCGTCATCACACTACGGCCAAGTCCTTTACTCGAATCGTTTTTACTTTTCCACCTCAGCATGTTTTGCGAGGCGGTTTCCTTGGCACGTCTTGTCAAAGCAGAGATCGTGTACCCCCTTTTACGGGATTCTCATCAATATGGACGTGGGTAACCCAACCGTGCCGTTTATCACGGCGCTTGGGAGGCAAGCGAGTTTTACTAGGCTGGTGGGGACGCACAACCGCATCCGCCCATATAAGGGGATAAGGATCCACCCTTTTACCTACGCCTTCTTCCTATTTTGCCTATCCATCTCCTGCGCACTCGAGCTCCAGCGCCCAAGCCCGCACTTTCCACCTCAACCTTCTCCAGCAATGTCCGGAGCGGGAGGCAAGTGGATGGTCTCCTCCGTCACGGAGGGCCATGTCAAAAAGCTAAGGAAGGTCGGATACTTGTCCAAAGACATCGCGCACCGGCTTCCCGAGGAGGGGCAGCTTCTCCCCACCCCAAGGCCCCATGAGAGGGTAGTATTCCTTCCCCACTTCCTCCGTGGACTGGGTTTTCCACTCCACCCATTTGTCCGGGGGCTCATGTTTTACTATGGCCTGGATTTCCACGATCTGGCCCCGAACTTCGTCCTAAACATCTCGGCGTTCATCGTCGTGTGCGAGGCCTTCCTCCACATCCGCCCCCATTTCGGCCTTTGGCTCAAGACCTTCAACGTCAAGCCCAAGGTGGTGCGCGGCAGCCAGGCGGAATGCGGAGGCGCCATGGCGGGCAAGATGGCCAACGTCCTATGGCTCGAGGGCTCCTTCGTGGAGACCCCGAAGGAGTGGCAATCGTGGTGGTTTTACATCATCGAGCCACGCGATCCGAAATGGATCGCAACCCCCGAGTTCCGATCCGGACCCCCCACGCGGCTTATGTCCTGGAAAGAGACGGGCCTGTCGTGGGGCGACGAAAAAGAGGTGACCGGACTGCAGACATGCATCCAGTCCCTGGTGAGCAAGCCGATCAAGCTCGTCAATGTAGTCCAGGTTATGCTCATTCGCCGGATCCTCCCGTGTCAACAACGGGGCTTTAATCTGTGGGAGTTCAACCCGGCGCAGCACCAAACCCTTAATAGGCTCTTCGACATGACGTATGAAGATGTCTGGAAGGTGCTAACAAAAGGCGCCGAGGCTCCCACATCCGCTTCCGAGGACCGCGGATACAGCTCACAGCGTCACGCTAGCGAGGTAAGCTATTTTCACCTTTTACAGGATGTTAAGTTTTTTCATAGTTTGACTCTATGCGGGATCTAAGCTCCCTTACCTTTGACAGGCTTGGCGGGCGAAGTCCGGATCGATTAACTGTCCGGCTCCCTTGCCCGAAGACCCAGCCCCCGCTCTACTAGCGAAGCTGCTGGTTCCGGCACCTTATGTGGTGCCGGAGAAGAAGGCCAAGAAGAAGAAGGCCACGGGGACTCGAAGGAGTTCCCGGCATATGGTGGTGTCGGACTCGTCGTCCGACGAGTCCGAGACGCACTCCCCCCGTGAAGACCAGGAGGAGGAAGAAGAAACCTCTCCCCCCCAGCGGGGGGAGGACAGAAGAGGAAGGCCGCCCCAACGGGGGAGGCCGAGGGGTCTAGGAAAAGGAAGACCCCTCCGCCGGACTACGCCCCCAACGCCGAAGAGGGCAAAGAGGAGTGGCCAAACAGGGCCAAGCGTCCGGCAAAATCGTAAGTTCGGATATCAGAATAACTCATCATGTTCCTTTGTTGCACAGCTTTCCCTAATGTCGAACATAATTATGCAGCCCGCCCCGGGCCGAACTCAACGAGTCGTCGAGCGGCTCCCTGGATTCATCGGATGTGAACTCAGTTCCGCCCGCTGTCTCCCCCCGCACTGCGGACGACGCCGAACTGGCGTCGCAACGAGCTCCGGGGCAGGAGGAGGTGGTCCTGGAGGAGCCGCAGGGCGACCTCCCGGACCCCAGGAGTAAAGGGGACAAGACCCCCCAGGGCTCCAAGTCCGGCTTTGTGCCGGACACCGCGCCAGAATCTTCAACAGTTCCGGACCGCGGTAGGCGAACTCCTTCCAAGAGGAGCAAGCCTTCTGAGCCGGCGACCTCCGTCCAACCGGAGGTGCCGGACAATCTGCTCGAGGTGCTTCACGGCGCCTCCATCGACGAGGAGCACCGTACTGTTATGAGTACGGTGATCCAGAAGGTTCAGTCCGCCAAGAGCGGACTGAGTGAAGCTTGCGCTAGCCTCCTAACGGGCTTCGAGGTAAGTAAAAATATGTAAAAATATAACCACATAGACAGTTGGCGCCCACCGTGGGGCTATCGCACGATGGTTTCCGGTTCTTGGAGGGCCGCTTTAAAGGACTCGAGGGCTACGCTGTAGGCCAGATGACTAAGAGTCATCACGGCAAACTCTACATCGACGACGCAGGCTGGGGCCCCGAGGCCGGCTCAATTGAGTACGGGTACCGGGTCCCCTTTGGTAGCATTCACATTTTCATTGGCAAGATCGGTGAACCGGGCCCTGAGCCGGACATCTGCACCGACCTCGTCGAGACGGCTCAGCGTGCGCGATCCGCCCGGGTTAAACCGGCCATGAAGCGTGCCTTTGTGGGAATGATCCATGGAGGGAGTTATGAGGATGGATCGGAGCTTCACGGGGCGACTGCTGTTCGTTCCAATGACGAATCTTCGACCGGAGAAACCGAATCTCTTTATCAGCTACAAGATGGCCGGATTGAGAGCTGTTCCGATGGCGACAGTATTCCGGACCCCTCTGATCTACCTAACCGGGTTGGAATATTCATGACCGGAACACAAGCAGCGCTTCACTCTTCGACAGCCGCGGCAACAATCTCCGGTTCAGCAGCGGCAACGGTTGCGGGGGCGGGAGGCCCTGTGCGCCCACCGGCTCAGGTTCTATCAGAACTATTTGATGCGTTGGCTGCGCCTATGGCAGAAGTTAATCCGCCAGATCAGGAAGCTCACAACACGGAGATTGCAAAGGTAAAGGAACAAATCACCCAGGCCAAAATGGATCTGGCGGCTGAAGACACCAGGATGGCCGCAGAGCGGGCCGCTTTAGACGCACAGGCCTACAGGCTTATGTTGGATCAGAGCGCGTCGCATGAAGTCATGAGGAGGAAGCACTGGTCCCGCTTACCTCCGGTTTTTGAGGCCAGAGACCTTTTCAACACTCCAGGACCAAGAGCCAGTAATCTACTGGAGGGGAACCGGGCAGAAGCCCCTGGGACCGGTGCACCGGTTCAGCCCCGTCAGATGGACCCGCCTCGTCAAAACACCGTTATACCTCGGGATGCTTTAACACCTCCGGGTCACTACTCCAACCCAATGGACAATCTTGTTGCCGCTGCTGCACGACTGGAGGCCATTCCAGTTGAAGGTGACTCGCCGCAGGCAGTAGAGACGCGACGGGTCAAGGAACTTCTGAGGACAGCTTTGGCCCAACAGGAGGCGTACTCGTACAGCCGCGACCGGATCCACTCGACCCCCCGTCCAAGCCGGAGCTATAGCAGGCATATGGATGAACCAGCAGTGTCGAGTAATGAACGACGTGGAGCACCCCGTGGTAACAACCCGACGGGTGGTGCTGATGACGCTCAGGAAGTGGTGAACCGGGCCCGAGCGCGTAGGGAGGCCGAGTTAGCCGCATAGCATCAGGCTCGGCAGCTCACGCCGGTTCGTCCAACCATTTCGATCGAACCTGGTGTTACTTCTAGTTCTTTGGGGGTGCCTTGCCTCGTCCCCGCTTTACGCAACGTGCGCCTGCCCTAGGATTTCAAAGGCCCACGCAAGGTACCAAATTATACGGCGGATCAACCACCAGAGACATGGGTAGAGAGCTATGAGATGGCCATGGAGATGCTTGATGTGGATGACACGGCGTGTGCGAAATACTTCACCATGATGCTTGAAGGAATGGCCCGTACTTGGTTAAAAAGCTTGCCCGCTAATTCTATCAGTTCATGGGCCCAATTACGAGCCCGGTTTATCAACAATTTCAAGGATACCTGTAAACAGCCTATGTCGATAGTGGACTTAGCTGCATGCGTCCAGGAGGAAGGAGAGTCAACGACTCATTGGGTACGCCGGGTTTCACAAGTGTTGCACTCCTCAGACCGCATCAACGCTGACACCGCAGTATTAACCCTAGAAGGCAACTGCCGGTTTGGGCCCCTGAAGTTGAAATTGGGACGGATGAAGCGTCATTGCACCGACATGGGGACCCTCATGGCCGCTTTGGTGAAATATGCTGATTCTGATAGTACCAAGGATCCCGAATCTGATGATGACAAGACAGGGAAGGGGAAGAAGAACAGCAGCTCCAAAGGTCAGCAGCATCACTGGGTAGGCAATGGCGGAGGAGGCAAGCGTAAAGCGGATGGCAACATGGACTTTGTGGCTAATACCAACGTACAGGACAATGGCCAGCGGCGCAAGGGTAGGCCGAAAAATCGTAGTGGAGCGCCCAACCCCAACCCAAACCGCCTGAACTATCTGCTAAGCCAGCCCTGTCCAAGACATGGGACGAAGGAGGAGCCAGCAAACCACCTTTGGAAGGATTGCTTTATTATGCAGGAGTTCAAGAATTCTAATAATTTCCGGTATGATCACGGATCTGGCAGTGGCTCAGGGTCCGGGCCGGGTTACGGTAGAGGAAGTTCCGGTTCAGGGTTTAATGGTAATCCGGGCGGACATAATGGTCAAAATAGTCAGAACAACCAAGGTGGTTACAACCAACAGCAGCAACAGTCAGGTTACCAAAGCAACCCAAAGTAGTTGAGTAATGGGCAGTACCATGTCTTTACCACTATCCTGGACAAGCGAGACCGGAAGGTTCAGAGGCGGGCAGTCAACTCTGTTGAATCGGCCACACCCCGTTATCTATGTTGGTCTGAACAGCCAATCATATGGAGCAGAGAGGATCACCCACTCCAGGTTGATAATCCGGGTCAGTTGGCTCTGGTGGTGGCGCCTCGGGTGGGAGGTTAGAAGTTCACCAAGGTGCTCATGGATGGAGGGAGCAGCATTAACATCCTATACTATGAGACCTTCCGTCGTATGGGACTAACAGATAAGAATCTCAAACCGTCCAATACAGTATTCCACGGTGTAGTGTCTGGCAGATCAGCATATCCCGTTGGTAAGATAGCTCTTGAAGTGGCCTTTGGGGATGATCATGATTCCAGGTCGGAGACATTAACATTTGAAGTGGTGAAAATCCAAAGTCCATATCATGCCCTGTTTGGGCGCCCGGCATACGCCAAGTTTATGGCTCGGCCCTGTTATGTGTATTTGCAGCTCAAGATGCCGGGTCACAAGGGGACAATAACGGTTCACGGAAGCCGAAAAATCGCTTTGGAATGCGAGGAAGGAGATGCAGCCTATGCAGAGTCGGTTTGTGCCACCGAGGAGTTGAAGTACTATAAAGACAATGTTGATCCGGCGGACATGACTCCGTTGAAGAAGCCAACTACGGAGCATGATCCGGCCCTGAAGTTCA
The DNA here is from genome assembly GCF_056163025.1 of Triticum urartu. NCBI lineage: Eukaryota > Viridiplantae > Streptophyta > Magnoliopsida > Poales > Poaceae > Triticum > Triticum urartu. Next base: position 120,777,171 of record NC_141876.1, on the reverse strand, counting down.
AATCGGTAGCAGAAACTAAGCTTTTTGACTTCGTACCTAGCGATTCGTCCAAGCAGTTCAGCATTAGTGCCAACTTGGATCCGAAATAGGAAAGTGCGCTCATCGAGTTCATCCGTGAGAATCGGGACATTTTTGCATGGAAGCCCTCTGACATGCCAGGTGTACCGAGGCAAATCGCTGAGCACACACTTAATGTGGATCCTAAATACAAACCGGTGAAACAGTTCCTCCGCCGGTTTAATGAAGAAAGACGCAAGGCGATTGGAGAAGAGGTAGCCAGGCTCTTAGCAGCTGGTTTTATTGTTGAAGTTTTTCACCCTGAGTGGCTTGCCAATCCGGTGCTAGTCCTTAAGAAAAACGGCACCTGGCGTATGTGTGTGGATTACAAAGATCTTAATAAGGCTTGTCCAGCAGATCCTTTTTCCCTCCCCGTATTGATCAAATCATTGATGCTACGGCGGGTTGTGAACGTTTAAGTTTTTTGGATGCATATTCTGGCTATCATCAGATCAAAATGGCAGTTAAGGACCAGGAGAAGACGGCATTCATAACTCCCTTTGGAGCCTTCTGCTATGTGTCTATGCCCTTTGGGCTGAAAAGTGCCCAAGCAACTTATCAACGGTGTGTACAAAATTGTCTTCACAAGCAGATTGGCCGTAATGTACATGCTTACGTAGATGATATCATGGTTAAATCCAGGGAGAAGGAGACTCTGGTTGATGATTTGAAGGAAACCTTTGATAACCTAAGGACGTACAAGATGATGCTTAATCCGGACAAGTGTGTCTTTGGTGTACCGGCGGGCAAGTTATTGGGTTTTCTGGTGTCCAACAGGGGAATTGAGGCTAACCCGGAAAAGATCACAGCCATCACCTCCCTGGCTAAACCGAAGTGTATCAATGATGTTCAACGCCTGGCAGGACGGATTGCCGCGTTAAGCCGGTTTATCAGCCGCCTTGATGAGAAGGCGATCCCTTTGTATCAGATGTTGAAGAAGACGGATCAGTTCGTCCGGAGTTCTGCTGCTGATGAAGCATTTGAGGACTTAAAGTGGCAATTGGCCAATCCGCCTGTGCTCGCCGCTCCCATTGACAAGGAGCCGTTACTGCTATATGTTGCTGCTAATGCTCGTGCGGTCAGCATGGCTATTGTGGTGGAACGAAAGGAGGCAGGTAAGGAGCATCCGGTTCAACGTCCGGTCTATTATATCAGCGAGGTACTCATTGAGTCCAAGCAAAGGTATCCGCACTAGCAGAAGCTGGTGTACAGAGTTTTTATGGCAAGCCGGAAGCTTAAGCAATACTTCCAAGGGCACCCAATTACGGTGGTCAGTTCTGCTCCTTTGGGAGATATCATCCAGAACCAGGAAGCAACTGGCCGGATTGCAAAGTGGGCTATAGAGCTGGGGCCGTACGGTTTGAAATATGTGCCTCGGACAGCGATTAAATCTCAAGCACTTTTTGATTTCATCAATGATTGGACGGAAATGCAAGCACCTGAAGAAAAGCCGGATCATACGTATTGGACCATCCATTTTGACGGATCTAGGCAGTTGGAAGGCTCGAGGGCTGGAGTCGTATTAACTTCCCCACGAGGTGATAAGTTTTGTTATGTTCTCCATTTAATGTTCCCTTGTACTAACAATGCAGCTGAGTATGAAGCCTTGCGCCATGGTCTTCGGATGGCTAAGGAGATGAATCTAAGTCGAGTTAAGTGCTTCGGTGATTCGGACCTTGTGGCTCAGCAAGTGTCTGGCACTTGGGACTCCAAGGACCCACTCATGGCAGCATATCGTCGTGAGGTGGACATTGTTGCAGGTTATTTCAGAGGCTATCAGGTGGACCACGTGGACCGGCGGAAAAATGAAGCGGCGGACGCTTTAAGCCGGTTGGGCTCTCAGCGCAAACCGGTCCCACCCAATGTTTTTCTGGATGTGCTGCACAACCCGTCGGTGAAGATCCCTGGTGAAGAGGATTTGGCCATTCCTAATCCAGAGGCTCAATTGGTGGCAGTTCTTCATGTTATTCCGGATTGGACGCTTCCTTATCTGGCGTACAAGAACCGGGGCGAGTTGCCAGAAGATGAGATTCTGGCCCAGCAGATAATCCGGCAATCCAAGTCCATGGCTGTCATCAACGGTGAGTTGCATCATTGCAGTGTATCAGGAGCTTTTCAATGTTGCGTGTTTCCTGAAGAAGGCCATGAAATTTTGCGGGAGATCCACGAAGGAGATTGTGGTCACCATGCCGGTTCAAAATCTCTGGTGGTTAAAGCGTTTCGCCATGGTTTCTATTAGTTAACTGCTCATGCTGATGCGAAGGATCTGGTTAGACGATGTGTTGGTTGCCAAAGGTTTTCAAGATGTGCTCATGTACCGGCTCAAGAATTGAGGATGATTCCAATTACTTGGCCATTTTCGACTTGGGGGCTAGATATGGTTGGGCCTTTCAAAAGGTCCAAAGATAAGAAGACCCACCTCCTGGTAGCGGTGGACAAGTTAACAAAGTGGGTGGAGGCAGAACCTGTTAGCAAGTGTGATGCGGCCATGGCGGTTCAGTTCATCAAAAAGGTGATTTTCCGGTTTGGCTTTCCGCACAGTATTATCACAGATAATGGTACCAATTTATCCAAAGGTGCTATGAAGGAGTTCTGCAAACGGGAGCACATCCGGCTCGACGTTTCATCAGTGGCACATCCATAGTCCAATGGTCAAGCAGAAAGAGCTAATCAAGAGATCTTAAGAGGCATCAAGCCCCGGCTCATGGTTCCATTGCAGAGAACGCCGGGTTGTTGGGTAGAAGAATTACCATCTGTGTTATGGAGCATCAATACAACACCCAACAGATCAACAGGATACACACCGTTCTTCATGGTTTATGGAGCGGCGGCGGTTCTCCCCAGCGATATCCGTCATGACTCACCTCGTGTCACGGCTTATGTTGAAACGGACAACGAGACAGCACGACAAGATGCTTTGGACCGGTTGGATGAAAAGCGTGACATCGCAGCCGCCTAGTCGGTGATTTACCAGCAGGATCTTCGTTGTTATCACAGTCGCCGAGTCAGAACCAGAGCCTTCCAGGAAGGAGATTTGGTGCTTCGGCTCATCCAAGATCAGACTGATATGCATAAGCTATCCCCACCTTGGGAGGGGCCTTTCGTGGTCAGCAAGAATCTGCACAACGGGTCGTACTATCTGATCGATATTCGAGAGCATAAGGACTCACGTATATCAGAGGAGGAGACTAGCAGGCCGTGGAATATAGCTCATCTTTGCCCTTACTATACCTGAGCCATTGGCTATACTTATGTACATACAATATATATATTATGATTAAGTAAAATAAACCGGAACCTCACCTAAAGCGGGGTATCTATTCTTTTACATCATGTGAGGTTACACGGAGTTGCTCTAAAGCGGCCTCTGGTTTACCCCTTGAGTGCGCTTTGCTAAAAGCATCGTGTTATATCACTTGGAGGATTGGTCGTGTCCGAACCAATACCATGCCTCTTGATAGGCGAAAGCCACCAGATCACTTGGGGACTTGGTCATGTCTGAACCAGTCATGCCTCTTGATCGGCCTAAGGCCACAGAATCACTTGGGGGCTTGGTCGAACCTGAACCATGACCACGCCATTTGGTCGGCATAAATGCCACAAGAATCACTTGGGGACCTGGCTAACTAGAACCATAGTTACACCTAACGGGAGCTTGGTCGTGTTTGGCCATGGTTACGCCATTTGATCAGCTTAAATAAATCTTTTTTGGCAAACGTTTTTGTCGTTACTTTTCCTTCATACTTTTCTTTGAAGGGGGGTTTTTGCTTTTTATTGTGTTTCTTAAACCGACAAAAAAAAATTCAATTGACGGAACACAGTTCACGTCAATCCGGAGGCTATTTGACCGGTTTAATCCGCGTTGTTAACATCCTCTTATGGAGTAACACGGTATTTATCGTAACCCGGCACGGTTTACATGGTAAACCAGCGTCATATATATATACAGGAGCTGTTATCTCCTCCAACAGTATGGGTTTGCAAAACTCCGCTTCAAGATTGGCCAAGCCAACTTCACGCTCAATGATGGCAGGTATTATGTATCTCAAAATTTGGTCATACTTAAAATTTTGTTTTGATTTCATATATGCAGACATCATATTCCGCCTGACGATATAACCGCGGTGGCACTTGACGAATTTTTCATTTCAGAAAGTGTTTTGGAAAGTTCATTGCCACAGGAAGAACAAATTATGCATGAAGGCATATCAACATCAAAGGTATCAGCTAGCCTATTACAAGGCAACATGGTGCCCATAATAATATAATTGTTTTTCACGAAGAAGAGGCGGTTTTAAACTGGCGTCCGGTTCAAGCTTGGTCACCAGCCTGGCCTGATGGTTGTGGGTCGTCCTGCGCCGCTTCAGCCTCCGTATCCCTACCTAGTGGCTGGAAATCCACAGTTGTCCAGTCGATTCCCATTAATGCTTGAAAAACAGCTTCATCGTGGATCAGCAAGGACGGGTCAATATCGGGAGCGTAAGTATGCTTACGGATTGGAGAAATCAGATTTTCTGATTCATGGATTGGCGCAGCTATTCGCTTGTTCTGACTGTCATATTGCGCTTGATAACGAGACAAGTCTGCTTCCTCAGCCAACTGACAAGCTAGTGGACGCACCTCCCGGTTTATCGCTCGCGGATCCGCTTCACCGAATTCTGATCCGTCTTCCTTCAAGCTGGGATAGCCCTGAGCCGCTTCAACAGGATCAAAATCCAGCACCCAGGCTTTTGCCCGGATTAAAGCATTGATTGCGCCGGTTCGAGCAGCAGATTTCTTTAGCTCTTCAATCCGGGCAGGAAGCACCGACAGTTTCATCAAAGTATCTTGAATCAAAGTGGGCGCCGGTTTGTTATGAGACGCAGTACAGATGATCTGCTGGGCACCAGTATACAATTGTTCAACCAAGGTATAGGCGGCTTTCTATTTCTTCCGCACATTTGACCCCAAGTGACCAATGCGTGTCCCTGAAATACCATAAAAGGTTAATAAACCGGCAACTCTGTAAGAAGGCGGAACCAATTCAGAAGGCAAGCTGGCTTACCAAAGATAGCAGTGGTCATGGCATGAACGTGCCGCTTTATGTTGGTTAGTTCATCCGTCACTGGTTTCAGTGTAGCCTCGGCATCCTCTGCTCGTTTGATCAAAGCGGATTTTTTAGTGGCCCAATCCGCCCGTTTCTTCTTGAAGTTCTCCTTAAGTTGTTCCATGGCGCTTAAGGCACTGGCCAATTCATCTTTTGCCTTGGAGGTTTCAGCCTGTTGGGTTTTCAGGTTTTCTTGCAGATCGATGACTTGGCTTTCTTTCGCCTTCAGCTCCGCCTGCAAACATACAGATATATGTTTCAACAAATCGGTAGAAGGATTCAAGTACCAACCACATAACAAGTTATGCGCTTAGCACTTGGGGGCTAATGCATATTCGATCTTCATCTTTCAATTGTTTACAAAGTCCCAAGCTCAATACAAGTATTCAACTTGGCACTTGGGGGCTAATGGCTATTTGATCATATGTGTTCTGATGTGGCAGTTTCAATTACTTAAAGTACCGGTTTAACTATGCTAAGTTGAATCGGCCCTTGGGGACTACATCAGCAAATTTCAAAGCATCAAGATTCATATTATTAAGTCACGGTTTGAAAGAATATTTCAAATCGGCCCTTAGGGGCTAGGAGAGTCAGCAAGAATGAAAGCATACAAGCAGGAAGGAGCAGATGGAAGTTACCTCATATTTATCCTTCATCATGTTAACCAGACCGGCTTCATAGTCACGGCTGGTATACAGCCGGTTCAGATAGCCGGAATGGATATCTTGGGTGTTCAGAGCAGCATAAGCCATCAGATCAGCATTCCACTTGCCTTTGCCAAAAGTAGCTAATTCTTCCTTGGCAGAATGTTTGGATAAAGCGACAGGATTGCTTGGCTCAGTATGGCCAGTGCCAGTAATGATAACTTCATCATCATTGGTACCGCCGGTTTGCACTGGAGCTGTTGGCTTGTCAGTAGGTTTTGCGGGACCGGTGGAGCTTTCAACCCGGAGGGAACCTGTGGGCTGATGGATAGGACCTGAGGTATCAGTAGGTCTTTCCTCAGCAGTAAGATCATCATCTGGCTGCGGTGGATCATTGGGAATATCCTCAGGAATAGCCGCTTCAAGATTGGGTGTGGTGCATGGTTCAAGAATGACATCTTCTTTGGCCGCTTTATCCAGGCGGGCCTTCTTGCTCGGCCTAGGTTTGGCCCTGAGAAGCATATGTTCTAAGGCAATATACTGCAAACATCACAATAAATATAGCTTACCCAAGCACCATTTTGAGCGGTGGGAGCTGAGTAGCCGATGACTCGCCAGAAGATGAGTGGGAAATAACCTGATAATCGGAGTCAGGTGGATTAAGAGGTTGACGAAAGCAGCCCGCTTTAGGACAAGCACTGACAAGCGAATTAGAGACCTCGGAATGACGTTTCCAAACCGGACTGTTCGGTAAACTGGCAGAGGTAACTACCTGGCCGCTGTGCCGGGTGGTGCGGCGAGCTTCGTGTTGTTGAGTCTTCATAAGAAGTTTAGGATCCAAAGAAGCAAGAGGATGAGAAAATTTAACTTTCTGGTTTGACTGACGGATTTTTTGTGAAGGCAAAGTTTCTGAATCGGAAGAGAGAATAATTACCTCTGCAACATCCGCATGGCTGGCTTCGGCATCATCCTGACAAATATCATCATCAATAAGATGCATGAAAAATAAACCAAGTGAGTCAAGCTCTACCTCAAAGTTCGGATTATCCACCTCGTCATCAGGGGCCGGATTAGAAGATGCAGTGGTTCTTTTCCGGTGGGCGGTCTTCTTCACAGCTTTAGTTTTTTGTCGGGTTGCTCTTTCCAGTTTATCTGTTTTCTCTGGTTTCTCCTGCGGCAGCTTTTTGCTCCAAAATGGATCATCGCCCTGATTATGCAGACACTGATATTAAAAACAATGACCAGACATATCAATAACAGATTCAGCAAAGAGAAAAATCAAAGTCTTACAGCTGGCGGTTTGTTGGTGGCACAGAAGGGAAGCAGGCCGGTTCTAGCGCAGATGTGCTCCAGTTCATTCAGTATCTTACGCACAGCTTCTGTGATTTCTTCACCGGAGAGCTGGAGTCTTGAATGTCGCAGTGGGTCATCCACACTATCAGTATATTCGCACATCAAACCGGAGCGCTGACTAAGGGGCAGTATGCTCCATGATATCCAACAGCGAGCAAGGTCAACCCATGTTAAACCGTTGGCCATAAAGGCTCTGAGCTTTGACAGCTGAGGAGCATATTTGCTTCTCTCCTAGGCACTCAATCGTTGAGGAAAAGGATGGGTATTGCTGAGCCGCTCCGGACGAAAGCCAGGCAAGGGATTCTCACCAGCACGGGAGGTGTCTTTGCAGTAGAACCATGTCTGATTCCACTCCTTGGGGTGACTGTGCAGCTTGGCGTGAGGGTATGTGACCTCTTTCCTTTTTTGAATCGCCATGCCACCCAACTCCGTATTAGAGCCATCAGTAAACTCAGTACGGCGGTTTAGATGGAAAAGATCTCTGAATAATTCCACTGTGGGATCCTCTTGAAAGAACACCTCACAGAGCACTTGGAAGTGGCACATATTTGTAACAGAGTTGGGGCCAGTGTCTTGCGGATGGAGTTGGAAATCAGCTAGAACATCCCGGTAGAATTTAGAACCGGGCGGTTTAAAACCCCGGGCTAAGTGGTCTACGAAAACAACAACCTCTCCTTCTCGAGGTGTGGGGGGGCATTCTTTGCCAGGAGCCCTCCAATGGACGGTGTCTTTGCTGCCCAAGGCGCCAATCAGGACTAAATCGTCCAGTTGATCCTCTGTGATGCGAGAAGGGACCCAATTGCACTCATAGACTTGCTTGGCCATGACGAAATCTACAAAATACATTGATATGTGCAATGTTAAATCGGAAGCAGATCTATCTAAACCGGAGTTTATGAAGCAACAGCATCACAGCAGTTCAACAAGGGGACTAATGATATATGATAGATTGTTTTTTCAAAGGTGAACCGCCTATGTGGTAAAGAGGATGTAGATCTAAGGCAAGAATGACTAAGGAAGGTAAAAACGGATTTCATAAGATCGCAGTGAAATTTTGGATCTACCGTAAGACAGGAAAATAAAAGGATTTAGACCTAAAAGGTTGATCTCAAAGCAATTCACAAGGGACCAGATCAATGTTTTATGCGCATAAAGGTTTGCTTTGGTAACAGAAGATAAGCCATTACGGGGAATACATCAGGTTTGAAGTTTTATTCATGGGCTAAAGAAGAAACAAAGGAAGAACAGCGCCAGAGTCTCGATGAACTTCAACGAACGAGGAAACCCTAGAACAGATCTGCGGGGGAAAGGAAAGAAGATTTACCGGAGCTGAGGAAGAAGCGGAAGGTCGCCGCGATGCTCTGGTGTGCTTAGGTTGATGCAGCGGCCAAGGTTGATGCAGAGGTCGACGGTGGCGGCGGAGCTCCAAAGCTGGGCAACGCGAGGAAGATGAAGCAGAAGGGGTCAAAGGGAAAGAGAAAGGAAATGACCCTTCGGTCCTATTTATAAAGAAAGGGATATGTCAGGCGCGGGAATCAAGGAGCCGCGAGTTTGGAAACGAAGCTGCGGCCTTAATTGTCGCAGGCTTGTTAATAGGATAAGGTTCTTTATAACCTGTGACGTCACACCGGTCTACCGCGAGCAGAGAAGATGACATCACGACGGTTCAACAAAATACAAGAAGATGTTGAAGATGAAGATTTTTGCTAAGGATTGACATGAACCTGTTCAAATCAATTTGGGGCCTAATGTTGGGGATATTACTACTGGGCGTAAACCGGCCAGGACAGGCCGGGTTAACTTCATCAGTAGTTGAGTATGATAAAAGCCCATGAGGGCAGATGAGGGCTGAAGGCCCATAATCGGTTTAAGGCCTATAGCTATAAACCGGCGTCGGTATGTAACTTGTGTTATAAGTTAGGAATAGTGGATACCGAACCGGACGCATCTATGAGCCGATATCGGGACTCTGTAAACCGACGGGCGTCACCCATGTATATAAGGGGACGACCCGGCGGCGGTTCAAGGACAGACAACAACTTGAGACATAGGCGAAGCTTATTTGCTCCCTAGTCATCGAAACACCCATCAATTCCATCACAACTAGAGGTAGGCTTTTACCTTCATTGAAGGGGCGAACTAGTATAAACTCTCTTGCATCCTTGTGTCCGCTTTAACCCCTTCAAGCTAACCCGTAGCGATGGCTCCACGACTAAGTCCTTTCTCTAGGACATCTGCCGTGACAAAACCACGACAGGTAGGCCAGCCCAGAGTTGCCCCTGGTGGCCACCGGTAGCTGACAGGTTGGACCAACACTCAGAGGAGCACTGGCCCAGGGGTTTAAATAAAGATGACCCTTGAGTCCGCGGAACCCAAGGGAAAAAGAGGCTAGGTGGCGAATGGTAAAACCAAAGTTGGGCATTGCTGGAAGAGTTTTATTCAAGGCGAACTGTCAAGGGGTTCCCATTATCACCCAACCGCGTAAGGAACGCAAAATCCGGGAACACAACACCGATATGACGGAAACTAGGGCGGCAAGAGTGGAACAAAACACCAGGCATAAGGCCGAGCCTTCCACCCTTTACCAAGTATATATATGCATTATTTAAATAAGATATATTGTGATATCCCAACAAGTAAACATGTTCCAACAAGGAACAACATCTCCATGTTCCAACAACGAACAAACTTCAATCTTTGCCTCTTGCATATCTTCAGGACTGAGAAATAGAATACCCCTTTTCTTCGGAGTTGGCTTAGGAGTTGGTTCAGGAAGTGTCCACTCATTTTCATTACTCAACATATTATTCAATAGCAATTAAGCTTGATCAACTGTTCTTTCCCTGAAAACACAACCAGCACATCTATCCAGGTAGTCTCTCGAAGCATCGATTAGTCCATTATAAAAGATATCAAGTATTTCATTTTTCTTGAGAGGATGATCAGGAAAAGCATTAAGTAATCGAAGAAGCCTCCCCCAAGCTTGTGGGAGACTCACTTCTTCAATTTGCACAAAATTATATATTTCCCTTAAGGCAGCTTGTTTCTTATGAGCGGGGAAATATTTAGTAGAGAAGTCATAAATCATATCCTAGGGACTCCGCACACAACCAGGATCAAGAGAATTAAACCATTTTTTCGCATCACCCTTTAATGAGAACGGAAACAACTTAAGGATAAAGTAATAGCGAGTTTTCTCATCATGAGTAAACAGGGTGGCTATATCATTTAATTTAGTAAGATGTGCAACAACAGTTTCAGATTCATATCCATAAAAAGGATCAGATTCAACCAAAGTAATTAACTCAAGATCGACAAAGAAATCATAATCCTTATCAGTAATAAAGATAGGTGACATAGCAAAAGCAGGGTCATGTTTCATTCTAGCATTCAAAGACTTTTCTTTAAGCTTAGCTAATAATTTCTTAAGATCAGATCTATCATTGCAAGCTAAGAAGTCTCTAGCAGTTTCTTCATCCATAACATAACCCTCAGGCACAACAGGCAATTCATATCTAGGGGAGAATCTTCATCATCACTTTCATTAATATTATCAGTTTCAATAATTTCATTCTCTCTAACCCTAGCAAGTTGTTCATCAAGAAATTCACCTAGTGGCACATTATTATCAAGCATAGAAATAGTTTCATCATAAGTATCGTGCAAAGCAGAAGTGGCATCATGAATAACATGCGACATATCAGAATGAATAGTAGCTATAGGTGTCTCAAGTTTACTCAAAACAGAAGGTGAATCAAGTGCAGAGCTAGATGGCAGTTCCTTACCTCCCCTCGTAGTTCAGGGAAAAATCTTGGTTCTTTGATATTTCAAGTTCTTCATAGTGATCAGCAGATATAAATCCCAAGTGACTCAAAGAATAGAGCTATGCTCCCCGGCAACGGCGCCACAAAATAGTCTTGATAACCCACAAGTATAGGGGATCGCAACAATTTTCGAGGGTAGAGTACTCAACCCAAATTTATTGATTCGACACAAGGGGAGCCAAAGAATATTCTCAAGTATTAGCAGCTGAGTTGTCAATTCAACCACACCTGGAAACTTAATATATGCAGCAAAGTATTTAGTAGCAAAGTAATATGATAGTAGTGGTAATGGTAGCAAAAGTAATATTTTTGGTTTTATAGTGATTGTAACAGTAGCAACGGAAAAGTAAATAAGCGAAGAACAATAAATGAAAGGCTCGTAGGCAATGGATCAGTGATGGATAATTATGTCGGATACGATTCCTCATGCAATAGTTATAACCTAGGGTGACACAGAACTAGCTCCAGTTCATCAATGTAATGTAGGCATGTATTCCGAATATAGTCATACGTGCTTATGGAAAAGAACTTGCATGACATCTTTTGTCCTACCCTCCCGTGGCAGCGGGGTCCTATTGGAAACTAAGGGATATTAAGGCCTCCTTTTAATAGAGTACCAGACCAAAGCATTAACACATAGTGAATACATGAACTCCTCAAACTACAGTCATCATCGATAAGTATCCCGACTATTGTCACTTCGGGGTTAACGGATCATAACACATAATAGGTGACTATAGACTTGCAAGATAGGATCAATAACTCACATATATTCGTGAAAACATAATAGGTTCAGATCTAAAATCATGGCACTCGGGCCCTAGTGACAAGCATTAAGCATAGCAAAGTCATAGCAACATCAATCTCAAAACATAGTGGATACTAGGGATCAAACCCTAACAAAACTAACTCGATTACATGATAAATCTCATCCAACCCATCACTGTCCAGCAAGCCTACGATGGAATTACTCACACACGGCGGTGAGCATCATGAAATTGGTGATGGAGGAAGGTTGGTGATGACGATCGCGACGGATTCCCCTCTCCGGAGCCCCGAACGGACTCCAAATCAAGCCTCCCGAGAGAGATTAGGGCTTGGCAGTGGCTCTGCATCGTAAAATGCGATGAATCCTTCTCTCTGGGTTTTTCTCCCTGAACACGAATATATAGAGTTGGAGTTGAGGTCGGAGGGGCACCAGGGGGTAGGCGCGCCCCCACCCTCGTGGACAGGGTGTGGGCCCCCTGGCCTTGATTCTTTCACCAGTATTTTTTATATATTCCAAAAATAATCTCCGTTGATTTTCAGGTCATTCCAAGAACTTCTATTTCTGCACAAAAATAACACCATGCCAATTCTGCTGAAAACAACGTCAGTCCGGGTTAGTTCCATTCAAATCATGCAAGTTAGAGTCCAAAACAAGGGCAAAAGTGTTTGGAAAAGTAGATACGATCGAAATGTATCATGACCTTGTTTTTATTGTAATCAATAACAGCCCCTGCAATATTCAAGAAGGGTCTACCAAGGATAATCGACATGTTGTCGTCCTCGGGCATCTCGAGTATAACAAAGTCAGTCAAAATAGTAACATTAGCAACAACAACGGGCACATCCTCAGAGATACCGATAGGTATGGCAGTTGATTTGTCAGCCATTTGCAAAGATATTTCAGTAGGTGTGAGTTCATTCAAATCAAGTCTTTTATATAAAGACAAAGGCATAACACTAACACCAGCTCCTAAATCACATAAAGCAGTTTTCACATAATTCTTTTTGATAGAGCAAGGTATAGTTGGTATTCTTGGATATCCAAGTTTTTTAGGTACTCCGGCTTTAAAAGTATAATTAGCAAGCATAATGGAGATTTCAGCTTCCGGTATTTTTCTTTTATTGGTAATGATGTCTTTCATATACTTTGCATAAGGAGGCATTTTCAAGATATCAGTCAAGCGAGTACGCAAAAAGACTAGCCTTAGCATTTCAGCAAAGCGTTCAAATTCTTCATCATCATTCTTTTTAGTTGACTTAGGTGGAAAATGCATTGGTTTTTGAACCCACGGTTCTCTTTCTTTACCGTGTTTTCTAGCCACAAAGTCTCTTTTATCATACCTTTTATTCTTGGGTTGTGGGTTATCAAGATCAACAGGTGGTTCTATCTCAACATCATTGTCTTGTTCTTTATTATTATTAGGTTGAGAGTCTTTATGAACATCAGCATTATTTTTTTTCATTATCACTAGGTGAATGTTCATTACGAGATTGAGTTTCAGCATCAGAGATAGAAACTTCATTATCATTATCAGGAGGTTTTTCTATTTCAAGTTCACTAGGAGCATGCAAAGTCCTATCATTTTTATTTTTATTTTTCTTTTTAGAAGAACTAGGTGTAGTGGTGTTGTTCCTTTGTGAATCATGTTCAATTCTTTTTGGGTGTCCCTCGGGATAAAGTGGTTCCTGAGTCATTTTACCTCCTCTAGTTGCAACTCTAACACCAAAGTCATGTATATTATTATTCATTTCATCAAGAAATTCTCTTTGAGATTTAGCAACTTGTTCTAATTGAGTTTGAACCATAGAAGCATGCTTTCCAACACCTCTAACATCATTTGAGATTCTAAATAACAAGTCACTCAAGCGAGCAATCATATCAGAATTGTACTTCAATTGTTTCATAACATTTGCATTGAAGCGATCTTGTTTTGTAATATAGTTTTCAAACTCATAAAGGCATTGGCTAGGGTGCATATTGTGAGGATTGTCATTATCATTGAACTTCGTAATAGAATTTACTTCTACCACCTTAGGAGGTGGTGGTGTATTAAGCCCATGTATTTCTTCAATAGGAGGTAAATTTTTAACATCCTCAGCCTTAATACCTTTTTCCTTCATAGATTTCTTTGCCTCTTGCTGATACATCTCCATCGTATCTACTTTTCCAAACACTTTTGACCTTGTTTTGGACTCTAACTTGCATAATTTGAATGGAACTAACCCGGATTGACGCCGTTTTCAGCAGAATTGCCATGGTCTTATTTTTGTGCAGAAATAAAAGTTCTCAGAATGACCTGAAACTTCACGGAGAATATTTTTGTAATTCATAAAAATAATGGCGAAAGAATCAACACCAGGGGGCCCACACCCTGTCCACGAGGGTGGGGGCGCGCCCACCCCCTTGGGGCGCACCCCTGTCTCGTGGGCCCCCTGAGGCTCCACCAACCTCAACTCCAACTCTATATATTCACGTTCGGGGAAAAAATCAGAGAGAAGGATTCATCGCTTTTTATGATACGAAGCCGTCGCCAAGCCCTAATATCTCTCGGGAGGGCTGATCTGTTGTCCGTTCGGGGCTCTGGAGAAGGGAATCTGGCGCCATCGTCATCATCAACCTTCCTCCATCACCAATTTCATGATGCTCACCACCGTGCGTGAGTAATTCCATCGTAGGCTTGCTGGACGGTGATGGGTTGGATGAGATTTATCATGTAATCAAGTTAGTTTTGTTAGGGTTTGATCCCTAGTATCCATTATGTTCTGAGATTGATGTTGCTATGACTTTGCTATGCTTAATGCTTGTCACTAGGGCCTGAGTGCCATGATTTCAAATCTGAATCTATTATGTTTCCATGAATATATGTGAGTTCTTGATCCTATTTTGCAAGTCAATAGTCACCTACTATGTGTTATGATCCTATAACCCCGAAGTGACAATAATCGGGACCACTCCCGGTGATGACTATAGTTTGAGGAGTTCATGTATTCATTAAGTGAAAGTGCGTTATATCGACTAGAGGGGGGTGAATAGGCGATTTTTTATGAAATTCTTCACTGAGGAATTTGCTGGTGGGGAAATTCCTTAGCAAAGAACTACCAGCAGCGGAATGAGTACTCAAAAGTAAACATAACAGAATACAAGCATAGTCATCATGATGAAATGAAGACAGGCACAGAGTACAGAAGCGTAAACACAGGAGAACACAGGATGAAGACAAACAGACTGAAGAAATTGAACTGAGGAAATTGAGAAAGTCTTCAGTCAAAGTCTTCAAACACAGATATGAACAAGCACACAACACAGTTATGAGGAAATGAAAGAGTTGAGGAAATAGAACTAGTAAGCTTGGTGAAGACAATGATTTGGTTGACCAGTTCCAACTTTTGTCTCAGTTGTATGTCTGGTTGGAGCGGCTGAGTATTTAAACTCGAGGACACACAATCCCGGACACCCAGTCCTAAACACGCAGCTCAGGACACCCAGTCCTCACCGTATTCTCCTTGAACTAAGGTCACACAGACCTCGTCCAATCACTCGTGGTAAGTCTTCAGGCGACTTCCAAACCTTCACAAACTCGGTCACTCGGCGATCCACAATTCCTCTTGGATGCTCTAGACCATGACGCCTAACCGTCTGGAAGAAGCACAGTCTTCAAAGGTAACAAGCGTCGGATCCACGCAGGATCAATCTCTTTAGTGATGCTCAATCACTTGGGGTTTGTAGGTGTTTGGGTTTTGGGTTTTTGGTTTTTCCTCACTTGATGATTTTCGCTCAAAGTCCTCAGAGGATGGGTTGCTCTCAAATGACAAGTGTCAGTTTCTCTTGGAGCAGCCAACCAGCTAGTGGTTGTAGGCGGCAGCTATTTATAGCCTAGGGAGCAGCCCGACATGATAAGACATAAATGCCCTTCAATGATATGACCGTTAGGTGGATAGATATTTTGGGACAGCTGGCGCATAGCATAGCAATGGTCGGAATTTTGAGTAGCAAAATCCTCAGGGCTATCATGTTCCTCACTGTCGGTGTCAAAACCGGCGGATCTCGGGTAGTGGGTCCCGAACTGTGTGTCTAGGCCGGATGGTAACAGGAGGCAGGGAACACGATGTTTTACCCAGGTTTGGGCCCTCTTGATGGAGGTAAAACCCTACGTCCTGCTTGATTAATATTGATGATATGGGTAGTACAAGAGTAGATCTACCACGAGATCAAGGAGGCTAAACCCTAGAAGCTAGCCTATGGTATGATTGTTGTATATGGAGTTGATTGCCTACGGACTACATCCCTCCGGTTTATATAGACACCGGATAGGGTTAGGGTTACATAGAGTCGGTTACAATGGTAGGAGATCTTGAATATCCGCATTGCCAAGCTTGCCTTCCATGCCAAGGAAAGTCCCATCCGGACACGGGACGAAGTCTTCAATATTGTATCTTCATAGTCCAGGAGTCCGGCTGAAGGTATAGTCTGGCTACCCAAACACCCCCTAATCCAGGACTCCCTCAGTAGCCCCCGAACCAGGCTTCAATGACGATGAGTCTAGCGCGCAGATTGTTCGGCATTGCAAGGCGGGTTCTTCTCCAAATCCTGTGTACCTGTAGGAATAATGTCCGATTTTTGTAATGTAGCGCTCCTCGACTCCCACGCCCAATAATGGCCGTCTTCCACGTGTCAAACGAATGCGAAAAGCCAGGGCGTTTTTACATCCATGCCCCTAGCCGTATAAACGAGCCGCCTATTTAATGGGATGGGGATTTAGGTCCAAATCACATCTTCTCCTCTCCGCGAGTTATCATCAGAGCGCTTCCAGCAAAGGTCCATTCCAACATGACCAGCCGTCACAACTCCTCCCCTCGCCCCTCCGGTCCCAAACCCGGGGACTGGGAGAGTTGCACCATCCCGCATAGCGAGTTAGTGTCGCTTCAGGCCAAGGGATTTCTCCCTCAGGCATACATGGTCCCGGTCCGAGCCGGTCTCGCCACCTATAATGGCAGAAAACAAGCGGAGAGCACCCCCAATCCTTCTAAAGGAGAGCGGGTGTGCCTCGTCCCCTATCTAATAAGGGGACTGGGGTTTCCAATTCATCCATTTCTCCGCGGGCTTCTGGAGTTCTACGGCCTCCAGCTGCACAATCTCACGCCCGCCTCTGTATTACATATTGTGGGTTTCGTCGCCCTTTGCGAGCTATTTTTAGGTGTTAAGGCTCATTTCGCGCTGTGGAAGAGGTTATTCTGCCTGGTGCCCCGTTCTCGAGAGGGGTCTATATACCAAGTGGGCGGAGCCGAAGTATGGCGCATCGCCGGGACCGGATACCTATTCAGAACCCCAAAGAAGGCGTCCGAGGAATGGCCTTCGGAATGGTTTTACATAGATGACGTCCCGCTACCAGACCCTATCCGGGTCGGTCTCCCTAAGTTCAACAGTACCCCATTGAAGAAACGCTTGAGCTGGCGTCCGCGGAGCTCTCAGAAAGAAAGCGACAGAGACGTCCTTTACCTGATGGGCCGGATAAGACTGTTGGCTCATTCCGGACTAACCATGATTGGAGTCATGGCCGCATGCATTATGCGAGGGGTGCAGCCGCTTCAATATAGAGGCCACCCCATGTGGGATTTCAATGGGGAGGATGACGCCACCCGTTACAGTCGTAAGGGGCCGGCCTCAGCTGCCGCCCTAGTAAGGATCTTATCCTCTTTGTACAAGGGAGAAAAGGAGGAATTCCTCCACGTCAATCCGCAGGACGGATTTACTATGTACGATCCTCCAAGTTGGGTAAGTGAACAATTGCGCTTGCCCGTTTGTTTTATATGGTTAGATAGGTAGTCTAACGACTTCAATGCAGGAACTGTGATAGGAGGTAAAGGATATAAGCAGCCGCCCTCCACAGCCCGAGGATCCAGAACGGTCCCTCAATCCGGACTCCGAAGAGGATCCGGACATATCGGTGGAGCTTATCGACGGGGTGTTCCATCAGCTAAGCAAGGACAATACCTTGGTAGCCATTACGGCGGATTACCCAGGGTTAATCCCGGCCTCCCAGGTGACAAAAACCGGGGTCTTATTCCCTTGAAAGAGATTCCACCCTCACGTAGCCCGGTGTTTCTGACAACAGCCATGTTTTGCAGGGGAGATTTCCGAGGCAGGAGGCCGAACCTGCGGCGGCTAGCCAACGAGGGGCCGTAGGGCCTCGTGGGGCAAAAGGGAATGAAGTCCGGACTGAGATGCCGGCGCAAAGGTATAGTGCACCCTCTGTTTCCCTGGAGTTATTCTGTCAGGGCATATTAACGTTCGTGCTATCTTCAGAACGAAGAGACCTCGCCGGACTACATCTGGAGAGGTTGCCAATCACGCCTCCACCAGCCAGGCTCCAACGCCTGGCCAGGAAGCGGAGGCGAGCACAAGGCACGCACCGGACACTCCTCCGACAGAGGATGCGGACAGACTGTCTGCCACAAATTCTGAAGTGGAGAGTGCCATGAACCATAGGCGTCGCCGGACAATTCTATGCGACACTTGTTTCTCCCAAGAGGCTTTAGATGCCTTTAATTCGGGAGATGCGTACCTCCGTGCCGCTCAAAATGGTTTAGCCAGAGCCACGGAGCAGTATGTAAAAGACATACGGGTAAGAAAATTTTGGTTAAATATATATATATGCCAGTAGCCCCCGAGACTTGAAGCAGTTAGAGCAACTGATTTAAGGATCATTTAATATGCAGCTTCTTACAGAGAAGAATACAGTACTGTCCCAGGAGCTGGAAAAGTGTAAGGCCCAACTAGAGGCCGCACTAGCCGCAGCAGGGGAGCCCAAAGAGACCCCCTCAGGTAAGATACACTTCGAAAGATTAGTATTGTGCGGTGTGGGTGCAAATCTGACAAACCATATTGCAGATGGCGCCGGACTCGATCCAGACAAGCAACAACACTTACGCCGGCTAAAGGCCGGTGAGAGTACGTTGACAAAGGTGAGGCGAGAGAAGAATGATCTGTTGGGGAACGTAGCAGAAATTCAAAATTTTCCTACGTGTCACCAAGATCTATCTATGGAGAGACTAGCAACGAGGGGAAGGAGAGTGCATCTACATACCCTTGTAGATCGCTAAGCGGAAGCGTTCAAGAGAACGGGGTTGATGGAGTCGTACTCGTCGTGATTCAAATCACCGATGATCCTAGCGCCGAACGGACGGCACCTCCGCGTTCAACACACGTACGGAACGGAGACGTCTCCCACGCCTTGATCCAGCAAGGAGGAGGGAGAGGTTGATGGAGATCCAGCAGCACGACGGCGTGGTGGAAGTAGCGGGATTCCAACAGGGCTTCGCAAAGCGCTGCGGGACGAGGTAGATGTGTCACGGGAGGGAGAGGGAGGCGCCAGGCCTTAGATTGGTTTGCTCCTCCTTTTTCCCCACTACATATAGGGCCAAGGGAGAGGGGGAGGCGCAGCCCTTGCCCCTTCCTCCAAGGAAGGGTGCGGCCAAGGGTGGGGAGGAGTCCATCCTCCCCAAGGCACCTCGGAGGTGCCTTCCCCTTGTAGGACTCTCCCCTTTTTTCTCTCTTGGCGCATGGGCCTCTTGGGGCTGGTGCCCTTGGCCCATATAGGCCAAGGCACACCCCCTACAGCCCATGTGGCCCCCCGGGGCAGGTGGCCCCACCCGGTGGGCCCCCGGGACCCTTCCGGTGGTCCCGGTACAATACCGATGACCCCGAAACTTGTCCCGATGGCCGAAATAGCACTTCCTATATATAATTCTTTACCTCCGGACCATTCCGGAACTCCTCGTGACGTCCGGGATCTCATCCGGGACTCCGAACAACTTTCGGGTTACCGCATACTAATATCTCTATAACCCTAGCGTCACCGAACCTTAAGTGTGTAGACCCTACGGGTTCGGGAGACATGCAGACATGACCGAGACGTTCTCCGGTCAATAACCAACAGCGGGATCTGGATACCCATGATGGCTCCCACATGTTCCACGATGATCTCATCGGATGAACCACGATGTCAAGGACTTAATCAATCCCGTATACAATTCCCTTTGTCCAGCGGTATTTGTACTTGCCCGAGATTCGATCGTCGGTATACCGATACCTTGTTCAATCTCGTTACCGGCAAGTCTCTTTACTCGTTCCGTAACACATCATCCCGTGATCAACTCCTTGGTCACATTGCGCATATGATGATGTCCTACCGAGTGGGCCCAGAGATACCTCTCCGCTTACACGGAGTGACAAATCCCAGTCTCGATTCGTGCCAACTCAACAGACACTTTCAGAGATACCTGTAATGCACCTTTATAGTCACCCAGTTACGTTGTGACGTTTGATACACCCAAAGCATTCCTACGGTATCCGGGAGTTGCACAATCTCATGGTCTAAGGAAATGATACTTGACATTTAGAAAAGCTATAGCATATGAACTACACGATCTAGTGCTATGCTTAGGATTGGGTCTTGTCCATCACATCATTCTCCTAATGATGTGATCCCGTTATCAACGACATTCAATGTCCATGGTCAGGAAACCGTAACCATCTATTGATCAACGAGCTAGTCAACTAGAGGCTTACTAGGGACATGGTGTTGTCTATGTATCCACACATGTATCTGAGTTTCCTATCAATACAATTATAGCATGGATAATAAACGATTATCATGAACAAGGAAATATAATAATAATCAATTTATTATTGCCTCTAGGGAATATTTCCAACAGTCTCCCACTTGCACTAGAGTCAATAATCTAGTTCACATCGCCATGTGATTAACATTCACAGGTCACATCGCCATGTGACTACCACCCAAGAGTTTACTAGAGTCAGTAGTCTAGCTCACATCACTATGTGATTAACACTCAATGAGTTCTAGGTTTGATCATGTTGCTTGTGAGAGAGGTTTTAGTCAACGGGTCTGAACCTTTCAGATCCGTGTGTGCTTTACAAATCTCTATGTCATCTCCTAGATGCAGCTACCATGCTCTATTTGGAGCTATTCCAAATAACTGTTCTACTTGGAGCTATTCTAAATCGTTGCTCCATTATATGCATCCGGTATCTCTACTCAGAGCTATCCGGATAGGTGTTAAGCTTGCATCGATGTAACCCTTTACGACGAACTCTTTTTACCACCTCCATAATCGAAAAATTCCTTAGTCCACTAGTTACTAAGGATAACTTTGACCGCTGTCCTATGATCCATTCTTGGATCACTCTTGTACCCCTTGACTGACTCATGGCAAGGCACACTTCAGGTGCGGTACACAGCATAGCATACTGTAGAGCCTATGTCTTAAGCATAGGGGACGACCTTCGTCCTTTCTCTCTATTCTGCCGTGGTCGAGCTTTAAGTCTTAACTTCATACCTTACAACTCAGGCAAGAACTCCTTCTTTGACTGATCCATCTTGAACACCTTCATGATCATATCAAGGTATGTGCTCATTTGAAAGTGCCATTAAGCGTTTTGATCTATCCTTATAGATCTTGATGCTCAATGCTCAAGTAGCTTAATCCAGGTTTTCCATTGAAAAACACTTTCCAAATAACCTTATATGCTTTCCAGAAATTCTACGTCATTCTGATCAACAATATGTCAACAACATATACTCATCAGAAATTCTATAGTGCTCCCACTCACTTCTTTGGAAATACAAGTTTCTCATAAACTTTTTATAAACCCAAAATCTTTGATCGTCATCAAAGCATACATTCCAACTCCGAGATGCTTACTCCAGTCCCTAGAAGGATTGCTGGAGCTTTGCATACTTATTAGCATCTTTCAGGATTGACAAAAACCTTCCGGTTGTATCACATACAACCTTTCCTCAAGAAAATCGTCGAGGAAACAATGTTTTGACATCCTATCTGCAAGATTTCATAAATAATGCAGTAATCGCTAATATAATTCCAACACATTCTTAGCATCGCTACGAGTGAGAAAGTCTCATCGTAGTCAACTCCTTAAACTTGTCGGAAAACATCTTAATGACAAGTCGAGCTTTCTTAATGGTGACATTTACCATCATTGTCCGTCTTCCTTTTAAAATCCATCTGTACTCAACAGCCTTACGATCATCGAATCGTTCTGCCAAAGTCTACACTTTGTTTTCATACATGGATCCTCTCTCGGATTATATGGCCTCAAGCCATTTATCGGAATCCAGGCCCACCATCGCTTCTCCATAGCTCGTAGGTTCATTGTTGTCTACCAACATGACTTCCAAGACAGGATTACGTACCACTCTGAAGTAGTATGCATCCTTGTCATCCCACGAGGTTTGTTAGTGACTTGATCTGAAGTTTCATGATCACTATCATAAGCTTCCACTTCAATTGGTGTAGGTGCCACAGGAACAACTTCCTGTGCCCTGCCACACACTAGTTGAAGAGACGGTTCAATAACCTCATCAAGTCTCCACCATCCTCCCACTCAATTCTTTCGAGAGAAACTTTTCCTCGAGAAAGGACCCGATTCTAGAAACAATCCTTTATTGCTTTCGGATCTGAGACAGGAGGTATACCTAACTGTTTTGGGTTGTCCTATGAAGATGCATTTATCCGCTTTGGGTTCGAGCTTATCTACCTGAAACCTTTTTCACATAAGCGTCGCAGCCCCAAACTTTCAAGAAATGACAGCTTAGGTTTCTCTAAACCATAGTTCATACGGTGTCATATCATCGGAATTACGTGGTGCCCTATTTAAAGTGAATGTGGTTGTCTCTAATGCCTAACCCATAAACTATCGTGGTAATTTGATAAGAGACATCATGGTATGCATCATATCCAATAGGGTGCAGTTATGATGTTCAGACACACCATCACACTATGGTGTTCCAGGCTGTATCAGTTGTGAAACAATTTCCACAATGTCTTAATTCTGTGCCAAACTCGTAATTCAGATATTCATCTCTATGATCATATCATAGATATTTTATCCTCTTGTCACGACGATCTTTCAACTTCACCCTGAAATTACTTGAACCTTTCAATAATTCAGACTCGTGATTCATCAAGTAAATATACTCAACATTTACTCAAATCATCTGTGAAGTAAGAACATAACGATATCCACTACATGCCTCAGCACTCATTGGACTGCACACATCAAAAATGTATTACTTCCAACAAGTTGCTTTCTTGTTCCATTTTACTGAAAAACGAGGCTTTCAGTCAGCTTGCCCATGTGGTATGATTTGCATGTCTCAAGTGATTCAAAATCAAGCGAGTACAAAACGGTCCATTTGCATGGAGTTTCTTCATGCATATATACCAATAGACATGGTTCGCATGTCCCAAACTTTTCAAAAACGAGTGAGCCCAAAGATCCATCAACATGGAGCTTCTTCATGCGTTTTATACCGATATGACTTACGTGGCAGTGCCACAAGTAGGTGGTACTATCATTACTATCTTTTGGCATGAACATGTGTATCACTACGATCGAGATTCAATAAACCATTCATTTTAGGTGCAAGACCATTGAAGGTATTATTCAAATAAACAGAGTAACCATTATTCTCCTTAAATGAATAACCGTATTGCGATAGACATAATCCAATCATGTCTATGCTCAACGCAAACACCAATCTCGATGGTAGAGGGAGCGTGCGACGCTTGATCATATCAACATTGGAAACACTTCCAACACATATCATTAGCTCACCTTTAGCTAGTCTTCGTTTATTCCGTAGCTTTTATTTCGAGTTACTAACACTTAGCAACCGAACCGGTATCTAATACCCTGGTGCTACTAGGAGTACTAGTAAAGTACACATCAACACAATGTATATCCAATATACTTCTATCGACCTTGCCAGCCTTCTAATCTACCAAGTATCTAGGGTAATTATGCTCCAGTGGCTGTTCCCCTTATTACAGAAGCACTTAGTCTCGGGTTTGGGTTCAACCTTGGGTTTCTTCACTAGAGCAGCAGCTGAATTGCCGTTTCATGAAGTATCCCTTCTTGCCCTTGCCCTTCTTGAAACTAGTGGTTTCACCAACCATCAACAATTGATGCTCCTTCTTGATTTCTACTTTTGCGGTGTCATACATCACGAACAACTCAAGGATCATCATATATGTCCCTGATATATTATAGTTCATCACGAAGCTCTAGCAGCTTGGTGGTAATGACTTCGGAGAAACATCACTATCTTATCTGGAAGATCAACTCCCACTTGATTCAAATGATTGTTGTACTCAGACAATCCGAGCACAAGCTCAACAATTGAGCTTTTCTCCTTAGTTTGCAGGTTAAGAAAATCGTCGGAGGTCTTATACCTCTTGACGTGGGCACGAGCCTGAAATTCCAATTTCAGCCCTCAAAACATCTCATATGTTTTGTGATGTTTCAAAAACGTCTTTGGTGCCTCAACTCTAAACCGTTTAACTGAACTATCACGTAGTTATCAAAACGTGTATGTCAGATGTTCGCAACATCCACAGACAACGTTCGAGGTTCAACACACCGAGCGGTGCATTAAGGACATAAGCCTTCTAAGAAGCAATGAGGACAATCCTCAGTTTACGGACCTAGTCCGCATAATTGCTACTATCAACTTTCAACTAATTTTTTTTCTCTAGGAACATAACTAAACAGTAGAACTGAAACGCGAGCTACGACATAATTTGCAAAATCCTTTTGACTATGTTCAGAATAATTAAGTTCATCTTATGAACTCCCACTTAGATTAGACATCCCTCTAGTCATCTAAGTATTACATGATCCGAGTCGACCAGGCCATGTCCGATTAACACGTGAGACGGGCTAGTCAACGTCGGTGAACATCTTCATGTTGATCGTATCTTCCATACGACTCGTGTTCGACCTTTCGGTCTCTGTGTTCCGAGGCCATGTCTTCACATGCTTAGGCTCGTCAAGTTAACCCTAAGTGTTTTTGCATGTGTAAATCTTGCTTACACCCGTTGTATGTGAACGAAAGGATCTATCACACCCGATTAACACGTGATGCTTCGAAGCGACGAACTGTAGCAACGGTGCACAGTTAGGGGAGAACACTTCTTGAAATTTTAATGAGGGATCATCTTATTTACTACCGTCGTACTAAGTAAACAAGATGCATAACATGATAAACATCATATGCAATCAAATAGTGACATGATATGGCCAATATCATGTAGCTCCTTTGATCTCCATCTTGGGGCTCCATGATCATCTATTACAAGAACATGATTAATCTCATACATTACATATATCATTCATCACATCCTTTTGGCCATATCACATCACATAGCATACCCTGCAAAAACAAGTTAGACGTCCTCTAATTGTTGTTTGCATGTTTTACGTGGCTGCTATGGGTTTCTAGCAAGAACGTTTCTTACCTACGCAAAACCACAACGTGATATGCCAATTGCTATTTACCCTTCATAAGGACCCTTTTCATCGAATCCGATCCAACTAAAGTAGGAGAGACAGACACCCGCTAGCCACCTTATGCAACTAGTGCATGTTTGTCGGTGGAACCGGTCTCACGTAAGAGTACGTGTAAGGTTGGTCCGGGCCGCTTCATCCCACGATGCCGCCGAATCAGGATAAGACTAGTAACGGCAAGCACATTGAACAAAATCAACGCCCACAACTACTTTGTGTTCTACTCGTGCATAGAATCTACGCAATAGACCTAGCTCATGATGCCACTGTTGGGGAACCTAGCAGAAATTCAAAATTTTCCTATGTGTCACCAAGATCTATCTATGGAGAGACTAGCAACGAGGGGAAGGAGAGTGCATCTACATACCCTTGTAGATCGCTAAGCGGAAGCGTTCAAGAGAACGGGGTTGATGGAGTCGTACTCGTCGTGATTCAAATCACCGATGATCCTAGCGCCGAATGGACGGCACCTCCGTGTTCAACACACGTACGGAACGGAGACGTCTCCCACGCCTTGATCCAGCAAGGAGGAGGGAGAGGTTGATGGAGATCCAGCAGCACGACGGCGTGGTGGAAGTAGCGGGATTCCAACAGGGCTTTGCAAAGCGCTGCGGGACGAGGTAGATGTGTCACGGGAGGGAGAGGGAGGCGCCAGGCCTTAGATTGGTTTGCTCCTCCTTTTTCCCCACTATATATAGGGCCAAGGGAGAGGGGGAGGCGCAGCCCTTGCCCCTTCCTCCAAGGAAGGGTGCGGCCAAGGGTGGGGAGGAGTCCATCCTCCCCAAGGCACCTCGGAGGTGCCTTCCCCTTGTAGGACTCTCCCCTTTTTTCTCTCTTGGCGCATGGGCCTCTTGGGGCTGGTGCCCTTAGCCCATATAGGCCAAGGCACACCCCCTACAGCCCATGTGGCCCCCCGGGGCAGGTGGCCCCACCCGGTGGGCCCCCGGGACCCTTCCGGTGGTCCCGGTACAATACCGATGACCCCGAAACTTGTCCCGATGGCCGAAATAGCACTTCCTATATATAATTCTTTACCTCCTGACCATTCCAGAACTCCTCGTGACATCCGGGATCTCATCCGGGACTCCGAACAACTTTCGGGTTACCGCATACTAATATCTCTATAACCCTAGCGTCACCGAACCTTAAGTGTGTAGACCCTACGGGTTCGGGAGACATGCAGACATGACCGAGACGTTCTCCGGTCAATAACCAACAGCGGGATCTGGATACCCATGATGGCTCCCACATGTTCCACGATGATCTCATCGGATGAACCACGATGTCAAGGACTTAATCAATCCCGTATACAATTCCCTTTGTCCAGCGGTATTTGTACTTGCCCGAGATTCGATCGTCGGTATACCGATACCTTGTTCAATCTCGTTACCGGCAAGTCTCTTTACTCGTTCCGTAACACATCATCCCGTGATCAACTCCTTGGTCACATTGCGCATATGATGATGTCCTACCGAGTGGGCCCAGAGATACCTCTCCGCTTACACGGAGTGACAAATCCCAGTCTCGATTCGTGCCAACCCAACAGACACTTTCAGAGATACCTGTAATGCACCTTTATAGTCACCCAGTTATGTTGTGACGTTTGATACACCCAAAGCATTCCTACGGTATCCGGGAGTTGCACAATCTCATGGTCTAAGGAAATGATACTTGACATTTAGAAAAGCTATAGCATATGAACTACACGATCTAGTGCTATGCTTAGGATTGGGTCTTGTCCATCACATCATTCTCCTAATGATGTGATCCCGTTATCAACGACATTCAATGTCCATGGTCAGGAAACCGTAACCATCTATTGATCAACGAGCTAGTCAACTAGAGGCTTACTAGGGACATGGTGTTGTCTATGTATCCACACATGTATCTGAGTTTCCTATCAATACAATTATAGCATGGATAATAAACGATTATCATGAACAAGGAAATATAATAATAATCAATTTATTATTGCCTATAGGGCATATTTCCAACATGATCTTCAGGATGCCAACACCAAGCTGGACGTCGAACTTAAAGATGTTCGTGGCCAGCTGTCGGACTCCATGAAGGAGAATCAGCGGCTTCGATGCGGCATTTTTAGTAAGTGCTTGAATGAACTTTGAAAAAAGAGTTCGGTGAGGAAGTCGACTAACAGAGTAATGTCTGTAGGTATGCTCACAGGTCGTCCTGCAGAGGAGATGCCCGGTTCTACGGGTGACCTTCTTCCCGAACTCATGCAACTGCACAAGCGAATTCGACAGGCGATGCGAGGTGTTGCCCAAGCCTTATGGCCTGCCCACTCCATGCCCGAGGGCCTTGGAGAGCTTGCAGAGAAGCTGAAGGGAGCTCGGCGGCGCTTCCGATTGTGGAAGATATCGGTCTGCCGACAAGGCGCTAGGGAAGCCTGGGCCATGGTGAAGACCCGTTTTACGAAGTCTGACCCAAACCACATGGCCGGGGTCGGACCAGTGGGGCCTGACGGGAAGGAGATCCCTGTGAGCTTAGTATACGGCCAAGTAGAGTTGGTCGTGAAGTATTCCCAGCAGGACTGTAAATTAGACAGCCTGTTAGATGGTATACAAGAGGAATACAATCAGTTAGAATGACTATGTAATTTTGAATTGACATGTGTAATGCCTTCTAGCCGGATTGTAGATCGTTTGTCGTTGCCGACCTTTTCGCTTCAACCTCGGGACCTGACGGTCCGGAGTGTGTCCGAATACCATAGCGGTTATATAAGAACCGTGGTATGCGTGGAGACCAGGCATAGGGGTCATTAGTGCTTTATCAGACAAGTGCCCAACTAGTTATGTTATATTACATGGTTAGTAAGAAACATCTTCCAGAGAGAATAGTTCCATTAGGGGTTCCTTTCGCTGGGAGGCATGCCCTAAAGTGCATGTCCGGACTGCGTAAAAAGATGCAGAAAAAGCATCTGGGGGCGCATAAAATGAGTAAAAAGATCATCTTTTATCTCACCGACCGAATATTCCCTTAAGAACTCTAGCTTTCGGCTTCACCCAGTCTGAGGTACACATCCGGCTGACCCGGCAGTAACAATCGCAGAGGTGCTCCCTTTACCGCCTAGCCGAACAATCGGGAACGTAGGGGTAAGCACAGGAGCCAGGCAACCCAGCTTGGCCAAAACTTAAGTCATATCGATGCATATAATGGTGAAGAAAAAGGTACATGCGGAAGTTTGACGTATGTGTTGGGCGTGAAGCCCGTATAAATAAGCTTCTGTTAAAGAAGCCCCCAGGTTTAATGAGCGCGTGTGGCGTGTCACTAGATGAGCCTTTAAGGGCTATAAAAGAAAAGAGGGGAAGGAGAGAAATGTAAGACAGAAAAATGCAAAAAATGGACAGAGGAAGGAGACGAACACAAAGTCCGGCGCTAGGCATAGAATCTTCGGAGACGGGTGGCGTTCCACGGGTTCAGCTCGAGTCAGTTATCCGACGCATCTCGCAGGCGGTACGCTCCGCCAGTCAGGACTTGGTCGATTATGAATGGACCTTCCCACTTAGGCTTGAGTTTGTCCTTTTTCTTATCCAGTAGGCGTAGAACTAGTTCGCCAACATTGTAATTATTGGCCCGTACTTCTCTGCTTTGATATCTTCGGGCCTGCTATTGATAAAATGCGGAACGGGCTTTTGCCACGTCACGCTCCTCCTCCAGGGCGTCCAAGTTGTCCTGCCGATCGAGCTCGGCTTCTCTTTCTTTATACATGTGCACTCTAGGTGAGTCATGAATTATGTCGCAGGGCAGAACTGCCTCTGCGCCGTACACCATAAAAAATGGTGTGTATCTGGTGGTGCGATTTGGCGTGGTCCGCAGCCCCCATAGCACGGAGTCGAGCTCCTCTACCCAGTGCGTGTTAGATTCCTTGAGGGACCGCACCAGTCTGGGTTTAATGCCGCTCATGATAAGACCATTTGCACGTTCAACCTGGCTGTTGGTTTGTGGGTGATAGACGGAAGCATAATTGAGCTTGATGCCCATGTTTTTGCACCAGAGTTTTACCTCATCGGCGGTAAAGTTTGTACCGTTATCGGTTATGATGCTGTGGGGGACGCCATAACAGTGTACAACCCCGGATATGAAGTCTATCACAGGTCCGGATTCGGCCGTTTTAACAGGCTTGGCTTCTATCCATTTGGTGAATTTATCCACCATGACCAGTAAGTATTTTTTCCTATCGGTCCCACCTTTAAGGGGTCCGACCATGTCAAGCCCCCAGACCGCAAAAGGCCAGGTGATGGGTATAGTTTGGAGTGCGGTGGGTGGCATATGGCTTTGGTTGGCAAAAAGTTGGCAACCAGCGCATCGTTGGACTAGGTCCTGAGCGTCTGCCCGGGTCGTCGGCCAATAAAAGCCTGTACGGAAAGCCTTGCTAACAAGGGACCGAGCAGCGGCGTGGTGACCACCGAGTCCGGCATGAATTTCAGCCAGAAGGTTCCGCTCTTCCTCTTCGGAGATGCACCTTTGAAGGACTCTGGTAGTGCTTTTCTTATAAAGCTCTCCCTCATGGACTCTATAGGCTTTAGATCGCCGCACTATGCAGCGGGCCTCATTTTGGTCCTCCGGGAGTTCCTGCCTAGTAAGGTATGCTAGGAATGGTTCTGTCCACGGGGCGATGACCGCCATTATTACGTGGGCTGAAGGTGTAATTTCATTGGCAGAGCCTCCAATTGTGTCAGATTGTTCGGCGTCAAGTGGTGCGGCTGGGTCCGGGATATTATTTGCGGGTTCCCCCTCCCATGATACGGATGGCTTGAACAATCTTTCCAAAAAGATGTTGGGGGGACTGCATCGCATTTTGCTCCGATGCGTGCCAGGACGTCCGCTGCTTGATTGTTTTCTCGGGCTATATGGTGAAACTCCAGCCCTTCGAACCGAGCTGACATTTTTAGGACGGCATTGCGGTAAGCTGCCATTTTTGGGTCCTTGGCGTCAAAGTCTCCATTTATTTGGGATATCGCGAGGTTTGAATCCCCGCGTACCTCTAGGCGCTGGATACCCATGGATACTGCTATCCGGAGACCATGTAGGAGGGCCTCATATTCGGTTGCATTGTTGGAATCCATGTACATGATTTGGAGCACATATTGGACTGTGTATCCTGTGGGGGACGTCAGGACGACGCCAGCCCCTAGTCCGGCCAACATTTTGGAGCCGTCGAAATGCATAATCCAGTTTGAATAGGTGTCGTACTCTTTAGGGAGCTCGGCCTCCGTCCATTCTGCGACGAAGTCGGCCAAAACTTGTGATTTAATAGCTCGCCGTGGCTTATAGGTTATATCGAACAGGAGAAGCTCGATGGCCCATTTTGCAATCCGGCCCGTTGCGTCGCGGTTGTTGATAATATCCTTGAGTGGTACTTCCAAGGCTACTGTTATGGAACACTCTTGAAAGTAGTGTCGTAGCTTCCGGGATGCCATGAATACCGCGTATGAAACCTTTTGATAATGCGGGTACCGTGATTTGCATGGAGTGAGGACAGTGGATACGTAGTAGACTGGCCTTTGAAGGGGGAATTTGTGTCCATCCGTTTCCCGCTCGACAACGAGCACTGCTTTGACAACTTGATGTGTTGCTGCAATGTACAATAACATTGGTTCGCCGGTGTTCGGCGCGGCCAGGACTGGGTTTGTTGCCAATATGGCTTTTATTTCATCAAGTTCGGCTGTGGCGGCCTCCATCCACTCGAAGTGTTCGGTGCGCCGAAGGAGGCGATAGAGGGGTAGTGCCTTTTCTCCCAAGCGGGAGATGAAGCGGCTTAAAGCCGCTACGCATCCGGTTAATTTTTGTATTTGTTTGAGGTCCTTTGGGATATCCAATTGTGACAAAGCTCGGATCTTGGCTGGATTTGCTTCGATTCCTCTACCGGATACAATGAAGCCCAAGAGCTTTCCGTCTGGAACACCGAAGACGCATTTTTCCGGGATGAGCTTGATGTCATATTTTCGGAGGTTATCGAGTGTAAGCCTCAAGTCGTCTACTAGAGATTCGACATGTCTTGATTTGACAACCACATCATCAACATATGCCTCCACTGTTTTGCCGATCTGATTTGCTAGACATGTCTGGATCATGCGCTGATATGTTGTGCCGGCGTTTTTCAGCCCGAAGGGCATTGTGTTGAAGTAGAATGGGTCGTATGGTGTGATGAATGTTGTTGCGGCTTGGTCTGATTCTGCCATCTTGATTTGATGGTATCTGGAGTATGCGTCGAGGAAACACAACGAGTCGTGTCCTGCGGTGGCATCGATAATTTGATCGATGCGGGGGAGGGGAAGGGATCCTTTGGGAAAGCCTTGTTGAGGTCTTTAAAATCGACACACGGGCGCCAGGATTTGTCCTTCTTTGGTACCATCACCAAGTTTGCTAGCCAGTCCGGATGTTTTATGTCTCTAATGAATCCGGCCTCCAATAGCTTGGCTAGCTCCTCTCCCATAGCCTATCTCTTGGGTTCGGAAAAATGCCGAAGGGCTTGTTTGACAGGTTTGAATCCTTTTAGGATATTTAAGCTGTGTTCGGCCAGCCTGCGTGGGATCCCTGGCATGTCTGAAGGGTGCCAGGCAAAAATGTCCCAGTTCTCTCGTAGGAACTCTCACAGTGCGGCGTCTACATCAGGGTTCAGTCGTGCCCCGATGGAAGCTGTTTTATTGGGGTCCGTTGGATGGACCTGGAATTTGACTATTTCGTCAGCTGGCTTGACGGATGTGGATTTGGATCTCTTATCGAGTATCACATCATCCCTGTTAACCGTGGAGCGCAGCGCAGTCAGTTCCTCGGCCGCTAAGGCTTCGGATAGTGCCTCAAGGGCTAATGCGGCCGTCTTGTTTTCGGCGCGGAGTGCTACGTCCGGATCACTAGCTAGAGTGATAATTCCGTTCGGCCCGGGCATCTTAAGCTTCATGTACCCGTAATGGGGTATTGCTTGGAAGATTGAGAATGCGTCCCGTCCCAGTAAAGCGTGATATCCGCTTTTGAACGGGGCCACCTGAAACGTGACTTCTTCGGACCTGTAATTATCCGGCGTGCCGAACACCACATCTAGTGTGATTTTTCCTGTGCAGCGCGCTTCGCGACTGGGGATTATTCCTCTAAAGGTTGTGCTGCTTCGCTCAATGCGGTTCCATTCTATTTCCATTTTTTGAAGGGTTTCCTCATAAATGAGGTTCAGTCCGCTGCCTCCATCCATGAGCACCTTGGTGAGGCGAAAGCCGTCCACTATGGGACTGAGGACCAATGCGGCTAGTGCTCGGGCTGTTCGGAATCTAGGTTCATCACTTGCGTTGAAGGTAATAGCAGTGTCGCTCCATGGATTTATTGTTGCAACTTGATAGACTTCGGCGAGGCTGCGGAGTGTTCTTTTTCGCATACTGTTTGATGCAAAAGTCTCGAAGACTGTGAGAACGGTACTGGTGTCCTCGGGCTGGCTTTCTGCGGCCTCCAGAATTAAGAGGTCCTCACCAATTTTGGCCACCTACCGGAGTATCCAAGATGCTCTAAGGCTGTGAGTTGGTGTGGCGTCCTCTGTACTGTGGATTCTACAGGGTCCATCAAGCCACCTTTCCAGTACGGTTCCATGCCCTATAGAGGGTTTTGGCTTTTTGGTGTTTATCCCGGGTGTCCTATGATGATGCACCCTCTTAGTTCGGACGGGATTACTATTCAAGGTCGGATTATCCCAAAATTTTATTTCGGTTTTCCAGGCGCTTTCATCGCACAGTATTTTTGTACTATGGACGCCAAGTCAGCGAAGCGTGTAATATCACGACAACTTACGGCGTTAAGGATTCCCTCGTCCGTGCAATTACTGCAGAAAATTGAGATTGCGTCTCCCTCGCGGCAATCCTTTATCCTGTTCATAACCAGGAGGAATCTGGCCCGGTAATGATGTACTGTTTCCTCGGGCCTCTGCCTGATTTGGGAGAGATCGCTTATGTTCGGGTGGGCGGGTGTCGTTGAATCTGAAACCTCACCCAATCCAAGATTCGGAGGCCGAAGAGTTTCCGAACTCTGAAGTTCGAATTCTTGGATGTTGTCCAATGAATCTAGCCCGTTGCCTGATCCTAAGCTCAGTTCTTGAGTTACATCCTCCTCTCCGTGGGTATCCGGCTTGGAGGAGTCGGGAATTCGGACGTAGCTAGTCCTTAAAATAGATGAAGGGTCGCCGCACTGCGCCTCTACCACGGCAACGTGGTGGGTGACTTGGGGAGAGTTAATTTCTCTTAGATCAGGTTTAAGCCCAACCTGGTCGTAATCCGTAGCGACCCCCAGGGCGGTGATGCGATCCAAGAGCTCGTTTACGGAAGAGAGCTCCATTGGATCTAGCTGCTCGACGAGCTCCGAGCCGACGTGTAGGTTGCTTTTGATGACCCGAGAGGTCACCGTCGGCGCAACAGCCGAACAGGCGGTCATGAGGAAACCACCTAGCCGGAGAGTTTGGCCGACAGCTAAGGCTCCCTTAGCAACGGTGCCGTCTTTAAAGACGGGAGGAGGCATCCTTCCTGATTGCGACGGCACAGAGGAGCTCTCAATGAAAGCACCAATGTCGGTGTCAAAACCGGCGGATCTCGGGTAGTGGGTCCCGAACTATGCGTCTAGGCCGGATGGTAACAGGAGGCAGGGAACACGATGTTTTACCCAGGTTCGGGCCCTCTTGATGGAGGTAAAACCCTACGTCCTGCTTGATTAATATTGATGATATGGGTAGTACAAGAGTAGATCTACCACGAGATCAAGGAGGCTCAACCCTAGAAGCCAGCCTATGGTATGATTGTTGTATATGGAGTTGATTGCCTACGAACTACAACCCTCCGGTTTATATAGACACCAGATAGGGTTAGGGTTACATAGAGTCGGTTACAATGGTAGGAGATCTTGAATATCCGCATCGCCAAGCTTGCCTTCCACGCCAAGGAAAGTCCCATCCGGACACGGGACGAAGTCTTCAATCTTGTATCTTCATAGTCCAGGAGTCCGGCTGAAGGTATAGTCCGGCTACCCGAACACCCCCTAATCCAGGACTCCCTCACTCACTGTGTAGGAAATCCGCACTGGCGAATTCCTAACTCCTCAGTCAGAACAAATTCCTCAAAGACCAGAAGAACTTCGTCTCTGTCACTGAAGAATATGATTGGACTGTATGAGATTTCCAATGGCTTCACTCGAAGGGATTGGTAGGTGTAGGATTTTGAGTTGAGCATCACATGGAAATTTTTCCTTAGTATTTCCTCGACCCCCTTTAACAGTACGGTGTTTCCTATGACTCAAGAAAGAGAAAATGAAACTATGAAAACAAAGTCTTCACGCTTTATGTTCCTCGAATTAATACCAAGTCTTCAAGGTCACACCATTTTCTTCACTTTCAAAGTCTTCAGAATACCAAAGTCTTTAGACGAAGAACTTCATTTTTAGGGGTCGACTTTCTCTGTAAATATCAAACTCCTCATAGACTTATAGACCTGTGTACACTCATAAACACATTAGTCCCTTAACCTATAAGTCTTCAATACACCAAAATCACTAAGGGGCACTAGATGCACTTACAATCTCCCCCTTTTTGGTGATTGATGACAATATAGGTTAAGTTTTCAACGGGGATAAACATATGAAGTGTAACTACTAATATTGAGGAATTTGATTGCAAGATATAGAAGAACTCCCCCTGAAGATGTGCGTAGTGAGGAATTTGCTTTTGAAGCAATGCACACTTGAAGAGTTGAATCATGGAGATCTCCCCCTATATCTTGTAATTCATACACGCATTTGATATATAACAGTGAAGAATTTGAAATGCATGGTGAAATATGGTGACCGATGTAATTCAGCATGCGTGCAATAATATTAACGAGGAATAAGCATGTAAAAAAACGTATCAAGAGTATCAGAGCACCATCGGGTTTAAGTTTACAACTCGATCCAATAAAGTCGCAGAAGAACGAGAGTTGTAACTTAACAAAAAACGCCCATATAGAAAGACCCGCTTGAAGACTAACTCAAAATTCTCCCCCTTTGTCATCAAATGACCAAAAGGAACGAATATGAGGACTAACGCCCCTGAAGAATATCAAGTTGATGAAGGAGCGCCAGCGTTGTTGGGGTCATTTGTTGTAGTAGGGCACGCCGCAGTGTCGTCCGAGTCTTCATTTTCATCAGTGTCGCGCGATGAAGAATATGAGCTGGCCACCAGAGAAGGAACCTTGACCTTCTTGAATTTCTTCGGTGGAGGTGCAGACTAGTCAAAATCTTCTTTGAGACCCATGTTCTTCAGATCTTCTTCACCATACAGATGTGACAGGATTGCCCAGGTGCGACCGAAGACTTGATGGAGGTAGTAGTGGTTTTTCTTCACTGCATTGTGTGTGGCAGTCATGTTGTGAAGAAGTGAACCAAACTGACGCTTAACCCATTTGTGATTTCGATCCACCTTCTGGTGAAGACTAAGCAGAAGTTCACGGTCAGTCATCACGCGCGGAGCAGTGGCTTGAGGAGTGGACTTGGGTGCATTGGCAGAGTCATGTGTGGCAAAGTCATCATTGGTGGAATAAGATACAGCTTTGCGAAACTGACCATCCAATGGACGAATGCCTTCATCTATTACAGCTAGTGCCTTGCCCTTTCCATCAACTGAGGAATATGTCTGCTTGAGGACTTCAATTGGGGGCAAGTAGCTGAGGTGATTCTGGAAATCAGCTTTGTAGTTGAGTGAAGACCTTGTCCTAAGGAATCTCATAATCCAAGGTGCATAAGGCTTTATCTCAAACGGAGATAGTGCAACATTGGCCATAGTCCTCATGAAGAAATCGTGATAATTGAGTCACTTGGGATTTATATCTGTTGATCACTATGAGGAACTTGAAATATGAAAGAACAAAGATTTTTCCCTCAACTACGAGGGGAGGTGAGGAACTGCCATCTAGCTCTGCACTTGATTCACCTTGTGTTTTGAGTAAACTTGCGACACCTACACATGCTATTTATTCTGATATGTCGCATGTTATTGATGATGCCACTTCTGATATGCATGATGCTTATGATGAAACTACTTCTATGCTTATGTGCCATTAGGTGAATTTCTTGATTAACAACTAGCTAGGTTAGAGAGAATGAAATTACTGACACTGATAATATTGATGAAAGTGATGATGAAGATTCTCCTCGTAGATATGAATTGCCTGTTGTACCTGAGGGTTATGTTATGGATGAAAACCTGCTAGAGATCTTTTAGCTTGCAATGATAGATATGATCTTAAGAAACTGTTAGCTAAGCTAAAAGAAAAATCTTTGAATACTAGAATGAAATATGACCCTGCTTTTGCTACTTCACCTATCTGTATTTCTCATGAGGATTATGATTTCTCTATCAATCATGAGATAATTACTTTGGTTGAATCTGATTCTTTTTATGGCTATGAATCTGAAACAGTTGTGGCACATCTTACTAAATTGAACGATATAGCCACCCTATTCACTCATGAGGAAAAAATTCGTTACTACTATATCCTTAAGTTATTTCCGTTCTAATTAAAGGGTGATGCTAAAATATGCTTTAATTCTCTTGATCCTGGTTGTGTGCGTAGTCCCCAGGATATGATTTATTATTTCTCTGCTAAATATTCCTGCTCATAAAAAACAAGCTGCCTTAAGGGAAATATATAATTTTGTGCAAATTGAAGAAGAGAGTCTCCCACAAGCTTGGGGGAGGCTTCTCCGATTACTTAATGCTTTGCCTGATCATCCTCTCAGGAAAAATGAAATAATTGGTATCTTTTATAATGGACTAACCAATGCTTCCAGAGACCACATGGATAGTTGTGCTGGTTGTGTTTTCAAGGAAAGAACTGTTGATCAAGCTGAATTGCTATTGAATAATATGTTGAGTAATGATAATGATTGGACACCTGCTGAACCAACTCCTAAGCCAACTCCAAAGAAAAGGGGTATTTTATTTCTCAGTCCTGAAGATATGCAAGAGGCAAATAAATCTATGAAAGAAAAAGGTATTAAAGATGAAAATGTTAAGAATTTACCACCTATTGAAGAAATACATGGTCTTGATAAACTGACACAGGTTGTAAAGGTAAATTCTCTCTATACATTCAATAAGGTTGAAATCCCATCTACTAAGTTTGCTAGACAATGCTTGGATGAGTTTGATAATTTTATTGTTAAACAAGAAGACTTCAATGCTTATGTTGGTAGACAATTGAAATGTAATGCTTATATGATTGAAAACCTGAGTGCTTATATGTCTAGAGTTAAAGGCGAACTTAAACTTGTTCGTAAACATGCTTCTATGGTTACAACTCAAGTAGAACAAGTGCTTAAAGCTCAGAATGATTTGTGAGGGAGTCCTGGATTAGGGGGTCTCCGAACAGCCGGACTATCTCCATTGGCCGGACTGTTAGACTATGAAGATACAAGATTGAAAACTTCGTCTCTTGTCTAGATGGGACTCTACTTGGCGTGGAAGATAAGCTAGGCAATACGGATATGGATATCTCCTCCTTTGTAACCGACCTTGTGTAACCCTAACCCTCTACGGCGTCTATATAAACCGAAGGGTTTTAGTCCGTAGGACAACAACCATAACATACAATCATACCATAGGCTAGCTTCTAGGGTTTAGCCTCTCTGATCTCGTGGTAGATCTACTCTTCTACTACCCATATCATCAATATCAATCAAGCAGGGCATAGGGTTTTACCTCCATCAAGAGGGCCCAAACCTGGGTAAAACATTGTGTCCCCTGCCTCCTGTTACCATCCGGCCTAGACGCACAGTTCGGGACCCCCTACCCAAGATCCGCCGATTTTGACACCGACATTGGTGCTTTCATTGAGAGTTCCTCTGTGTCGTCGCCGTTAGGCTTGATGGCTCCTACTATCATCAATAGCGATGCGGTCCAGGGCAAGACTTTTCTCCCCGGACAGATCTTCGTATTCGGCGGCTTTGCACTGCGGGCTAATTCGCTTGGCCATCTGGAGCAGATTGAAAGCTACGCCCCTGGCCGTCAGGTCAGATTTGGAAGTTTGAACTACACAGCTGACATCCGCGGAGACTTGATCTTCGACGGATTCGAGCCACAGCCGGGCGCGCCGCACTGTCACGACAGGTATGACCTAGCTCTGCCGCCGAACAGTACCCCAGAGGCCGCGCCCGCATCAGCTCCGACCCTTAGCTCGGAGCCAACTGCGCCAATCGAGGACGAGTGGCTAGACACCGCCTTAGGGGCTGCAGTCTCAATGGCGATCGAGCCAAACACCAGACTAATCCTCTGCGAAGCTCGTGACTCCAAGGTGCCGGACTCTTTTTCGGACTCCGAACCGCCCGCACCCCTGCCAATCGAATCCGATTGGGCGCCGATCATGGAATTCACCACCGCGGATATCTTTCAACGCTCGCCCTTCGGCGACATTCTGAATTCACTAAGGTCTCTCTCTTTGTCAGGAGAGCCCTGGCCGGATTATGGCCAACAGGATTGGGATGCGGACGACAAAGAAATTCAATGCCCACCCACCACCCACTTCATAGCCACTGTCGATGATTTAACTGACATGCTCGACTTCGACTCCGAAGACATCGACGGTATGGACGACGATGTAGGAGATGAACATGAACCAGCGCCTATAGGGCACTGGAAAGCCACCTCATCATATGACATATACATGGTGGATACACCCAACGAAGGAAATGGCGACGAGATAGCGGAGGATGACCCCTCCAAGAAGCAACCCAAGCGCCGACGTCAGCGGCGCCGCTCTAAGTCCCGCCAAAGCAAAAGTGGTGATACCGGCACAGGAGACAATAACACTCCGGATAGTGTCGAAGACAACAACAATACCCTCCAGCAAGATTTAGAGCAGGAGGATGAAGGAGCCAGCTCTCCTGAGAGAGAGGCAGACGGAGAGGAGGAGGATGAAAATTACATGCCCCCCTCCGAAGACGAGGCAAGCCTCAGCGACGATGAATTCGCCGTACCAGAGGATCCCGTCGAACAAGAGCGCTTCAAGCGCCGGCTTATGGCCACGACAAATATCCTGAAGAAAAAGCAGTAGTAGCTTCAAGCTGATCAAGATCTGCTGGCTGACAGATGGACTGAAGTCCTCGCGGCCGAGGAATATAAACTCAAGCGCCCCTCCAAGAATTACCCAAAGTGCAGGTTACTACCCCGACTGGAGGAAGAAGCGTATGATACGGCTGATCGGCCACCTCGTGGCCGCGATAGAGAGGCATTCCAGCCAAAAGCTCAGCCTCCACCCCGACGCCATTCAAATAAAAAGGCATGGGGAGATACGCCAGACCTGCAATACATATTGGAGGACAAAGCAAAGCATGCAAGATCGATCTACGGATCACGACGGCGCACCACTCTGCGAGACGATAAACGTCACGCCGGATACAGTAAAAGCAAATTCGGCCGGGCTGAACACAGCGGGCAAGACCCATTCGAGCTGCGTCGCAATATAGCCCAATACAGAGGCGCCGCACACCCCTTATGCTTCACAGACGAAGTAATGGAACATCAATTCCCAGAAGGTTACAAACCTGTAAATATTGAATCATACGACGGCACAACAGATCCCGCAGTATGGATCGAGGATTTCCTCCTCCACATCCACATGGCCCGCGGTGATGACTTACACGCCATCAAATACCTCCCACTAAAGCTCAAAGGACCAGCGTTGCATTGGCTTAACAGCTTGCCAGCGGACTCCATTAGCTGTTGGGAAGATCTGGAAGCCGCATTCCTCGACAACTTTCAGGGCACTTATGTGCGACCACCAGACGCCGATGACTTGAGCCACATAATTCAGCAGCTAGAAGAGTCGGCCAGGCAATTCTGGACTCGGTTCCTTACAAAGAAAAATCAGATCGTCGACTGTCTGGATGTAGAGGCCTTAGTGGATTTCAAACACAACATCCGAGACGAGTGGCTAGCCCGGCACCTTGGTCAGGAAAAGCCAAAATCTATGGCAGCTCTCACGACGCTCATGACCCACTTTTGCGCGGGAGAAGACAGTTGGCTGGCTCGCAGTAATAACATATCAAAAAACCATGGTACCCCGAATACCAAGGACGGCAATAGCAGGTCATGTCGCAACAAACATAAGCGCCGTATTAACAGCGAAAACACTAAGAATACGGCAGTCAATGCCGGATTCAAAGGCTCTAAACCCGGTCAGCGGAAAAAGCCAGCCAAACAAAGTACGTCGGGTCCGTCTAGCTTGGACCGAATACTCGATCGCTCGTGTCAAATACACGGCACCCCAGACAAGCCAGCCAATCACACCAACAGGGATTGTCGGGTGTTCAAGCAGGCCGGCAAGTTAATTACCGAAAACAAGGACAAGGGGCCGCATAGCGATGATGAGGAAGAACCCCGGTAGCTGCACACCGGAGGTCAGAAGAGGTTTCCCCCGCAAGTGCGGTCGGTGAACATGATATACGCAACCCACATCCCCAAGAGGGAGCGGAAACATGCGCTCAGGGACGTATATGCGTTGAAGCCAGTCGCCCCAAAGTTCAACCCTTGGTCCTCCTGTCCGATCACCTTCGATCGCAGGGACCACCCCACTAGTATCCGTCATGGCGGATTGCCGCACTGGTCCTAGACCCAATCATTGACGGATTTCACCTCACTCGAGTCCTTATGGATGGCGGTAGCAGCCTGAACCTGCTTTATCAGGATACAGTGCGTAAAATGGGTATAGACCCCTCAAGGATCAAACCCACAAAAACGACCTTTAAAGGCGTCATTCCAGGTGTGGAGGCCCATTGCATAGGCTCAATTACACTGGAAGTGGTCTTCAGATCCCTGGATAACTTCCAAAGAGAAGAGTTAATCTTCGATATAGTCCCGTTCCGCAGTGGTTATCACGCGCTGCTCGGGCGAACCGCATTTGCTAGATTCAATGCGGTACCGCATTATGCATACCTCAAGCTCAAGATGCCAGGACCTCGCAGAGTTATTACAGTCAATGGAAACACAAAGCGCTCTCTCCGAACAGAGGAGCACACCGCGGCCCTCGCAGCAGAAGCGCAAAGCAGCCTCTCAAGGCAATCAACCAGTTTGGCGCTTCAAAGCCCGGACACCTTCAAGCGCGCTCGGGGCAATCGGCAAATAGACCGCCTGGCGCGATCTGAGCTCGCGTAGCAATACGGCGGCCACCCCAATCCCAGCCCAACGGCAAAACTCGTGCCACGCGTACATAATTACACATTAAAAATACCATGGGCACAGGTGGGGAGGGGGCACAACTGCGGCACGCCCCAAGACGCGGCTTAAACCGCACTAGGGGCTTCCCGTTTGGTTATTTTTCTTTTTTTAGGACCTTAATCTCTGGAAATACTGTCCGGCAGCACTATTGCCGAACACATGATGCAGCAACCAAGGAGGCAGAGAGCTACGTCATACCACGGAATTCCCAGGTTGATTACAGTAACGACCGAAATATTTGATTTAATATCATTCCTCAGCTTGCCCTTGGAAGGGACATAGTCCTACTCTTTGCTTATCGCACTATCTGTATCACTCTGCTTTAACGCAATTTTTTAATAAACAATGCATGACATTACGACTATTATTGCATTCTTGTTATATATATGTGTGTGTTCATTAATGATGCATTGCAACCGTACACCTTAGTACGGCCAATACACTAGGGGCTTACGTACCCCACAATGCGGTGTGAAAAGTCTGAACACTTTCACAAGTGCGGCACCCCGAACTTATAACATTATATGCATCAGCTCCGAATCATGTCTTTGGTTAAATGTTGGGTTTGCCCGACTCCTATGTTTTGGTACCTTACGTTCCGCTCTATCGGCTAAGGTAGCGCTAGGAGAACTACTGCGATTGTGCCCCGGTTCTGCTGGGTTCAGCACCTCAGTAGAGAAAGCTAAAACTGATTGTCATGATAAGGCGAGAGACTGGTCGCTGTTCGGCGAGGTTTTCGAGTCCCTAAAGACTTATGCCGCTTAGAGCGAGGGACCGGCCCTGTCCGGCTTAAAGTCGTGTATCGCGCCCCAAATACGGCCTTCCGAATACCAGGGGCTTCGCCGAAATTTAAAATTATAGAATTCTATGGCTAAGTGAGAGTGATAAAGCATTATTAGTCCGGTTGCCTTGTTCGCTGTGCTGAGCACCTCCCTCGAAGGACCCAAACATGGGAACAAGAGTGCTCAGGTTTATCCCAAACACCCCAGCACTCGTGGCATGGGGGCAGAAGCCGAGGACTAGCCATCTCTCAGATTGGATAAACATCCAAACAGAAGGTAATATTTTAAATTCAAACAAGTGTTGCATAGCGCATATGAAACAAGTTTTCATAAATACAGGATAAAGCGAGCAAGTCTCACTCAAATATTACATCTTTTGAACACTCATCCGCGATGAGACGGGCACCCGACAGAACACCCTCATAGTACATCTCGGGGTGGCGGTGCTCCTTGCCCTCCGGCAGCCCCTCCTTGATCCGCTTCACGGTGTCCAGCTTGACCCACTGCAATTTCACACGGGCGAAAGCCCGGCGTGCACCTTCAATGCAGACAGATCGCT
The DNA here is from genome assembly GCF_056163025.1 of Triticum urartu. Classification (NCBI taxonomy): domain Eukaryota; kingdom Viridiplantae; phylum Streptophyta; class Magnoliopsida; order Poales; family Poaceae; genus Triticum; species Triticum urartu. Next base: position 120,734,474 of record NC_141876.1, on the reverse strand, counting down.
TGACGACCTCCAGCCGCGGGCAGGCATCCACAAGCCGGCTCACCAGGATGAAGAAGCTGTTCGGAAGGGCATCGCCAGGCCACAGCCGGACTATAAAGCTCCTCATGGCCAGATCAGCCGCCTTATGTAGCTCGACCATCTGCTTCAGCTGGTCGCTCATTGGCACCGGTTGTTCAGCCTCAACATACTGAGACCAGAACAGCTTCTCCGTTGAGCTTCCATCCTCGGCCTGGTAAAATTGTGCGGCATCGGACACACTGCAGGGCAAATCTGCGAATGCTCCTGGAGAGCTCCGGAATCGGTTAAGTAATCGGTAGTTTACTTTTACATGCTTGCTTTGCATATAGAAAGCCTTACCCGCCGCTATCTTCTTCATCGCATCGATCTCCTGGAGGGCCTTTTGGGCTTAGGCCTTGGCACTTTTTGTGCTCTCGAGGGCGCGGCAAGCTCAGACTCCCGCGTCTTTGAGTCAAGCTCCAATGCCTCGTGCTTCGCCACGAGAGCCTGGAGCTCTTGCTGCACCTCGCCCACCCGAGCCTCGTGTTTCTCTCGCTCGGTGCGCTCCGCTATATCCTCGGCCTTGGTTAGCGCTTGCTTCAGGGTCGCCACCTCGGTCATGGCCCCTAGCAAATATACGATGATCCTGTCATTTTGCAATCGCATCTTCTTTTATATATACATATCCATAGACAGGGTATTACTTACCCTTGTTCTCCTCGAGCTGCCTCTTGGCAAGGCCGAGCTCTTTCCTGGACCCCTCGAGGTCCTGCTGTCACAGCCCTAGAATTTGCTTGCCATTAGTTGCCTTAAAGCATCCATGCATCATGTTTATTTTTTCAATTAAAGTTGAAATGGGGATTGTTGAAACCCTAGCATCAAAAGAATTCAACTAGGTTCAATAAAAATATTTTCAATGAGCCCAAATGCCCTGCAGAAAAGTTCATCATTTTTGAATTGGCTAAAAACCTCTACCAAAAATGATGAACATATTTTTAGGCCATTCTGGATTTTTGAATTAATTCATACTGTATTTGAATTGGAGCAAATAAATACTATAAATACTTTATAGCTCCAATAATTCTAATTTTTGATGAGGGGCTTTGGAATAATCCTTTTAGTCCCTGCAAAATATATCAGAAGCAACAAAATTAGTTTGGTTCAAAAACCAAATTAAAACAAATGTCAGAAATAGAAAACATAAACAAAATACAGAAAGGAGAGAGAAAGGAATTACATGGCGCTTACCTACAGCCCAGCGGCCCAGCTGTGCCGGCCCAGCCCACCTTGCCGAAGCGGTTGTGTTCAACCTCTGCCAGTAGGCAGAGGCAAGACAGCGCGCGCGTGCCCGAGGATGCCACGCCTCCTCCCTGCCTGCTTCACCCCCCGTGCCTTCTAGCGACGCCACGAAGATGCCCTAGAGCCTCCTCTCCCGCTCCCCACTATCTCTGGACCCCTTCCCCCCTCCTCTGCTCTTCCCCGCAGCACCACCGAACACGCCGTCGCCGCCGACACCGTTCACCGTGGCCACCGGGCCTCCCTCGTCCGTCCAGTGTGTCTAGTGGCTCCGTCGTCGTCGTTTTCGTCTGCCAAGCTGAAGGAACCAAGCAGATCTGCCCTAAGACGAGTGGCTCGTCATCGTTCCCCTTCTCGGATGCCGGAGATCTCCACCGACGCCCCGCCTGCTCCAGGCCTTCCCCGAGCCCGCTTCGGCGTCCCCTGCACTCGATGTGAGCTCCACCGCCTTTCCCCCTCCTCCCCGAGCTCGTTCCTGTCTTCTAGCCGTGCCAGCCGCCGTACCCGAGCACCGCCGTCCGCCATGGACGCCGGGCATGGCGCTGCCGTGTTGCTGCGCTCAGTCCGATGAGCCTAGCGAGCTCCTAGCTGCCCCAGGAGTCCGCATAGCCCCTCAGCCAGCCCCTAGCGCTCCGTAGCCTCGCTCCTCCCAAACCCGTAGCTCCGGCCGCCGCCCAAGTGGTCGCCGCCATCGACCCCGGCCTCCCTGTGCCCAGCTGCATGCACCCCTAGATGCGCGGGAGCACGGGCTCCCTCCTGGTGCCCTCAGCGCGACCAGTCGCGGCCTGTAGCACCGGCCCGACCAACTCCGACGAGATCACGCCGCTGCTGTGGTCGCCGGCGTCACCTGCTGACGTGGCGCCGGTTTATTTAGCACTAATAACCCCGCTAAACACCCCCAGGGCCACTGCCATGTGGGCCCCAGTGCATGTTTAGGTTAGATCAATTTTCTGTTTAGATTAGTGATAACCCTGTGGCCCACGTGTCGGCGTTGACTTTGACCTAGTCAGCATTTACTGGACCCACCTGTTTGTGGGACAAACCAATGTGAGTCACTGACATGCAGGTCCCACTGGTCAGGTTTGACCTGGACCGGGTCTGTTGCCCTGCTGAGGTCAGCATGATGCAATGCTGATGCAATAATAGGTTTTTCTGGATTTATTCTTACTCAGGAAATTCCAGAAAATAGTATAAACTTCTAAAATTCATAGTAAATCAACCGTAACTCCAAATGAAATAAATTATATATGAAAAATTATCAGAAAAATCCAAAGAATCTGAATATGGTATTTTCATGCATGTTTGAACAAGTTAACCTCACTGAATAGGACAATTCATGATTATGGAATAATTGGTAATTGATTTTGGAGTTGGAATTTGCTATAGGTTTGAATTCCACTTCAATGAATATGGCTAACTTTTGCACTAGGTCAATTCAGTACCTTAATATGACATATCATTCACATGTATGTGCATTGCATTGATTGCGGTTCCTTTTGTGTTTGCCGGTGGTTATTCCCTCTCGGTAGACGTTCGTTTCCGACGACGTGATCGATGACACCGATGAAGACATATACTATCTTCAGAAGTGCCAGGCAAGCAAAACCCCCTTGGTCATTCCGATACAATCCCACTTTCTCGCTCCTGCTCTCTTTTGAGGATTATCCTCATTGCTGCACAGAAGAATTACGTCCTGGAAGCACCGCTGGGTGCCAGGCCTGCTGCTGGAGCAACACCAGACGTTATGAACGTCTGGCAGAGCAAAGCTGATGACTACTCGATAGTTCAGTGTGCCATGCTTTACGGCTTAGAATCGGGACTTCAACGACGTTTTGAACATCATGGAGCATATGAGATGTTCCAAGAGTTGAAGTTAATATTTCAAGCAAATGCCCGGATTGAGAGATATGAAGTCTCCAATAAGTTCTATAGCTGCAAGATGGAGGAGAACAGTTCTGTCAGTGAGCATATACTCAAAATGTCTGGGTATAATAATCACTTGATTCAATTGGGAGTTAATCTTCCGGATGATTGCGTCATTGACAGAATTCTCCAATCACTGCCACCAAGCTACAAGAGCTTCGTGATGAACTATAATATGCAAGGGATGAACAAGACTACTCCCGAGCTCTTCGCAATGCTGAAAGCTGCGGAGGTAGAAATTAAAAAGGAGCATCAAGTGTTGATGGTTAACAAAACCACTAGTTTCAAGAAAAAGGGCAAAGGGAAGAAGAAGGGGAACTTCAAGAAGAACGGCAAACAAGTTGCTGCTCAGGAGAAGAAACCCAAGTATGGACCTAAGCCTGAAACTGAGTGCTTCTACTGCAAGCAGACTGGTCACTGGAAGCGGAACTGCCCCAAGTATTTGGCGGATAAGAAGGATGGCAAGGTGAACAAAGGTATATGTGATATACATGTTATTGATGTGTACCTTACTAGAGCTCGCAGTAGCACCTGGGTATTTGATACTGGTTCTGTTGCTAATATTTGCAACTCGAAACAGGGACTACTGAATAAGCGGGCACTGGCAAAGGACGAGGTGACGATGCGCGTGGGAAACGGTTCCAAAGTCGATGTGATCGCGGTCGGCACGCTACCTCTACATCTACCTTCGGGATTAATATTATACCTAAATAATTGTTATTTGGTGCCAGCGTTGAGCATGAAGATCTTGTTTAATGCGAGACGGTTATTCATTTAAATCAGAGAATAATGGTTGTTCTATTTATATGAGTAATATCTTTTATGGTCATGCACCCTTGAAGAGTGGTCTATTCTTATTGAATCTCGATAGTAGTAATACACATATTCATAATGTTGAAGCCAAAAGATGCAGAGTTGATAATGAAAGTGCAACTTATTTGTGGCACTGTCGTTTAGGTCATATCGGTATAAAGCGCATGAAGAAACTCCATACTGATGGACTTTTGGAACCACTTGATTATGAATCACTTGGTACTTGCGAACCGTGCCTCATGGGCAAGATGACTAAAACACCGTTCTCCGGTACTATGGAGAGAGCAGCAGATTTGTTGGAAATCATACATACCGATGTATGTGGTCCGATGAATATTGAGGCTCGTGGCGGATATCGTTATTTTCTCACCTTCACAGATGATTTAAGCAGATATGGGTATATCTACTTAATGAAACATAAATCTGAAACATTTGAAAAGTTCAAAGAATTTCAGAGTGAAGTTGAAAATCATCGTAACAAGAAAATAAAGTTTCTACGATCTGATCGTGGAGGAGAATATTTGAGTTACGAGTTTGGTGTACATTTGAAAAATTGTGGAATAGTTTCGCAACTCACGCTACCCGGAACACCACAGCGTAATGGTGTGTCCGAACGTCGTAATCGTACTTTACTAGATATGGTGCGATCTATGATGTCTCTTACTGATTTACCGCTATCGTTTTGGGGTTATGCTTTAGAGACGGCCGCATTCACGTTAAATAGGGCACCATCAAAATCCGTTGAGACGACGCCTTATGAACTGTGGTTTGGCAAGAAACCAAAGTTGTCGTTTCTTAAAGTTTGGGGCTGCGATGCTTATGTGAAAAAGCTTCAACCTGATAAGCTCGAACCCAAATCGGAGAAATGTGTCTTCATAGGATACCCAAAGGAAACTGTTGGGTACACCTTCTATCACAGATCCGAAGGCAAGACATTCGTTGCTAAGAATGGATCCTTTCTAGAGAAGGAGTTTCTCTCGAAAGAAGTGAGTGGGAGGAAAGTAGAACTTGACGAGGTAACTGTACCTGCTCCCTTACTGGAAAGTAGTTCATCACAGAAAACTGTTTCAGTGACACCTACACCAGTTAGTGAGGAAGCCAATGATAATGATCATGAAACTTCAGATCAAGATACTACTGAACCTCGTAGATCAACCAGAGTAAGATCCGCACTAGAGTGGTACGGTAATCCTGTTCTGGAAGTCATGATACTAGATCATGATGAACCTACGAACTATGAAGAAGCGATGGTGAGCCCAGATTCCGCAAAGTGGCTTGAAGCCATGAAATCTGAGATGGGATCCATGTACGAGAACAAAGTATGGACTTTGGTTGACTTGCCCGATGATCGGCAAGCAATTGAAAATAAATGGATCTTTAAGAAGTAGACTGACGCTGATGGTAATGTTACTGTCTACAAAGCTCGACTTGTCGCAAAAGGTTTTCGGCAAGTTCAAGGGATTGACTACGATGAGACCTTCTCACCCGTAGCGATGCTTAAGTCCGTCCAAATCATGTTAGCGATTGCCGCATTTTATGATTATGAAATTTGGCAGATGGATGTCAAAACTGCATTCCTGAATGGATTTCTGGAAGAAGAGTTGTATATGATACAACCGGAAGGTTTTGTCGATCCAAAGGGAGCTAACAAAGTGTGCAAGCTCCAGCGATCCATTTATGGACTGGTGCAAGCCTCTCGGAGTTGGAATAAACGTTTTGATAGTGTGATCAAAGCATTTGGTTTTATACAGACTTTCGGAGAAGCCTGTATTTACAAGAAAGTGAGTGGGAGCTCTGTAGCATTTCTGATATTATATGTGGATGACATATTGCTAATTGCAAATGATATAGAATTTCTGGATAGCATAAAGGGATACTTGAATAAAAGTTTTTCAATGAAAGACCTCGGTGAAGCTGCTTACATATTAGGCATTAAGATCTATAGAGATAGATCAAGACGCTTAATTGGACTTTCACAAAGCACATACCTTGACAAAATTTTGAAGAAGTTCAAAATGGATCAAGCAAAGAAAGGGTTCTTGCCTGTGTTACAAGGTGTGAAGTTGAGTAAGACTCAATGCCCGACCACTGCAGAAGGTAGAGAGAATATGAAAGATGTTCCCTATGCATCAGCCATAGGATCTATCATGTATGCAATGCTGTGTACCAGACCTGATGTGTGCCTTGCTATAAGTTTAGCAGGGAGGTACCAAAGTAATCCAGGAGTGGATCACTGGACAGCGGTCAAGAACATCCTGAAATACCTGAAAAGGACTAAGGATATGTTTCTCGTATATGGAGGTGACAAAGAGCTCACCGTAAAAGGTTACGTTGATGCAAGCTTTGACACTGATCCGGACGATTCTAAATCACAAACCAGATACGTGTTTACATTAAACGGTGGAGCTGTTAGTTGGTGCAGTTCTAAACAAAGCGTCGTAGCGGGATCTACATGTGAAGCGGAGTACATAGCTGCTTTGGAAGCAGCAAACGAAGGAGTCTGGATGAAGGAGTTCATATCCGATCTAGGTGTCATACCTAATGCATCGGGTCCAATGAAAATCTTTTGTGACAATACTGGTGCAATTGCCTTGGCAAAGGAATCCAGATTTCACAAAAGGACCAAACACATCAAGAGACGCTTCAATTCCATCCGGGATCTAGTCCAGGTGGGAGACATAGAGATTTGCAAGATACATACGGATCTGAATGTTGCAGACCCGTTGACTAAGCCTCTTCCACGAGCAAAACATGATCAGCACCAAAGCTCCATGGGTGTTAGAATCATTACAGTGTAATCTAGATTATTGACTCTAGTGCAAGTGGGAGACTGAAGGAAATATGCCCTAGAGGCAATAATTATTTATTTCCTTATAATCATGATAAATGTTTATTATTCATGCTAGAATTGTATTAACCGGAAACATAATACATGTGTGAATACATAGACAAACAAAGTGTCACTAGTATGCCTCTACTTGACTAGCTCGTTAATCAAAGATGGTTATGTTTCCTAACCATGAACAATGAGTTGTTATTTGATTAACGAGGTCACATCATTAGTTGAATGATCTGATTGACATGACCCATTCCATTAGCTTAGCACCCGATCGTTTAGTATGTTGCTATTGCTTTCTTCATGACTTATACATGTTCCTATGACTATGAGATTATGCAACTCCCGTTTACCGGAGGAACACTTTGGGTGCTACCAAACGTCACAACGTAACTGGGTGATTATAAAGGAGCATTACAGGTGTCTCCAAAGGCAGATGTTGGGTTGGCATATTTCGAGATTAGGATTTGTCACTCCGATTGTCGGAGAGGTATCTCTGGGCCCTCTCGGTAATACACATCACATAAGCCTTGCAAGCATTACAACTAATATGTTAGTTGTGAGATGATGTATTACGGAACGAGTAAAGAGACTTGCCGGTAACGAGATTGAACTAGGTATTGGATACCGACGATCGAATCTCGGGCAAGTAACATACCGATGACAAAGGGAACAACGTATGTTGTTATGCGGTCTGACCGATAAAGATCTTCGTAGAATATGTAGGAGCCAATATGGGCATCCAGGTCCCGCTATTGGTTATTGACCGGAGACGTGTCTCGGTCATGTCTACATTGTTCTCGAACCCGTAGGGTCCGCACGCTTAAGGTTACGATGACAGTTTCATTATGAGTTTATGCATTTTGATGTATCGAAGGTTGTTCGGAGTCCCGGATGTGATCACGGACATGACGAGGAGTCTTGAAATGGTCGAGACGTAAAGATTGATATATTGGAAGCCTATGTTTGGACATCGGAAGTGTTCCGGGTGAAATCGGGATTTTACCGGGTTACCGGGAGGTTACCGGAACCCCCCGGGAGCCATATGGGCCTTCATGGGCCTTAGTGGAAAGGTGAAAGGGCTGCCCACAAGGGCTGCGCGCCTCCTCCCTTCCCCTAGTCCTATTAGGACTAGGAGAGGTGGCCGGCCACCCTTCTCCCTCTTTCCCCCTCAGGGAATCCTAGTTGGAATAGGATTGGGGGGAGTCCTACTCCCGGAAGGAGTAGGACTCCTCCTGCGCCTCTCTCCCTGGCCGGCGCCCCTCTCCCCCCTTGGCTCCTTTATATACTGAGGTAGAGGCACCCTAGAACACACAAGTTGATCCACGTGATCTATTCCTTAGCCGTGTGCGGTGCCCCCTGCCACCATATACCTCGATAATACTGTAGCGGAGTTTAGGCAAAGCCCTGCTGCTGTAGTTCATCAAGATCGTCACCACGCCGTCGTGCTGAAGGAACTCTTCCCCGACACTCTGCTGGATCGGAGTCCGGGGATCGTCATCGAGCTGAACGTGTGCTCGAACTCGGAGGTGCCGTAGTTTCGGTGCTTGATCGGTTGGATCGTGAAGACGTACGACTACTTCCTCTACGTCGTGTCATCGCTTCCGCAGTCGGTCTGCGTTTGGTACGTAGACAACACTCTCCCCTCGTTGCTATGCATCACATGATCTTGCGTGAGCGTAGGAAATTTTTTGAAATTACCACGAAACCCAACAGTGGTATCCGAGCCTAGGTTATTTATGTTGATGTTATATGCACGAGTAGAACACAAGTGAGTTGTGGACGATACAAGTCATACTGCCTACCAGCATGTCATACTTTGATTCGGCGGTATTGTTGGACGAGACGACCCGGACCAACCTTACGCGTACGCTTACGCGAGACCGGTTCCCTCGACGTGCTTTGCACATAGATGGCCTGCGGGCGACTGTCTCTCCAACTTTAGTTGAACCAAGTATGGCTACGCCCGGTCCTTGCGAAGGTTAAAACGGAGTCTATTTGACAAACTATCGTTGTGGTTTTGATGCGTAGGTGAGATTGGTTCTTACTTAAGCCCGTAGCAGCCACGTAAAACATGCAACAACAAAGTAGAGGATGTCTAACTTGTTTTTGCAGGGCATGTTGTGACGTGATATGGTCAAGGCATGATGCTGAATTTTATTGTATGAGATGATCATGTTTTGTAACCGAGTTATCGGCAACTGGCAGGAGCCATATGGTTGTCGCTTTATTGTATGCAATGCAATCGCGATGTAATGCTTTACTTTATTACTAAACGGTAGTGATAGTCGTGGAAGCATAAGATTGGCGAGACGACAATGATGCTACGATGGAGATCAAGGTGTCGCGCCGGTGACGATGGTGATCATGACGGTGCTTCAGAGATGGAGATCACAAGCACAAGATGATGATGGCCATATCATATCACTTATATTGATTGCATGTGATGTTTATCTTTTTATGCATCTTATCTTTCTTTGATTGACGGTAGCATTATAAGATGATCTCTCACTAAATTATCAAGAAGTGTTCTCCCTGAGTATGCACCATTGCCAAAGTTCGTCGTGCCCAGACACCACGTGATGATCGGGTGTGATAAGCTCTACGTCCATCTACAACGGGTGCAAGCCAGTTTTGCACACGCAGAATACTCAGGTTAAACTTGACGAGCCTAGCGTATGCAGATATGGCCTCGGAACACGGAGACCGAAAGGTCGAGCGTGAATCATATAGTAGATATGATCAACATAAACGATGTTCACCATTGAAAACCACTCCATCTCACATGATGATCGGTTATGGTTTAGTTGATTTGGATCACGTAATCACTTAGAAGATTAGAGGGATGTCTATCTAAGTGGGAGTTCTTAAGTAATATGATTAATTGAACTTAAATTTATCATGAACTTAGTACCTGATAGTATCTTGCTTGTTTATGTTGATTGTAGATAGATGGCTCGTGCTGTTGCTCCGTTGAATTTTAATGCGTTCCTTGAGAAAGCAAAGTTGAAAGATGATGGTAGCAATTACACGGACTGGGTCCGTAATTTGAGGATTATCCTCATTGCTGCACAGAAGAATTACGTCCTGGAAGCACCGCTGGGTGCCAGGCCTGCTGCTGGAGCAACACCAGACGTTATGAACGTCTGGCAGAGCAAAGCTGATGACTACTCGATAGTTCAGTGTGCCATGCTTTACGGCTTAGAATCGGGACTTCAACGACGTTTTGAACGTCATGGAGCATATGAGATGTTCCAAGAGTTGAAGTTAATATTTCAAGCAAATGCCCGGATTGAGAGATATGAAGTCTCCAATAAGTTCTATAGCTGCAAGATGGAGGAGAACAGTTCTGTCAGTGAGCATATACTCAAAATGTCTGGGTATAATAATCACTTGATTCAATTGGGAGTTAATCTTCCGGATGATTGCGTCATTGACAGAATTCTCCAATCACTGCCACCAAGCTACAAGAGCTTTGTGATGAACTATAATATGCAAGGGATGAACAAGACTATTCCCGAGCTCTTCGCAATGCTGAAAGCTGCGGAGGTAGAAATCAAAAAGGAGCATCAAGTGTTGATGGTTAACAAAACCACTAGTTTCAAGAAAAAGGGCAAAGGGAAGAAGAAGGGGAACTTCAAGAAGAACGGCAAACAAGTTGCTGCTCAGGAGAAGAAACCCAAGTATGGACCTAAGCCTGAAACTGAGTGCTTCTACTGCAAGCAGACTGGTCACTGGAAGCGGAACTGCCCCAAGTATTTGGCGGATAAGAAGGATGGCAAGGTGAACAAAGGTATATGTGATATACATGTTATTGATGTGTACCTTACTAGAGCTCGCAGTAGCACCTGGGTATTTGATACTGGTTCTGTTGCTAATATTTGCAACTCGAAACAGGGACTACTGAATAAGCGGGCACTGGCAAAGGAAGAGGTGACGATGCGCGTGGGAAACGGTTCCAAAGTCGATGTGATCGCGGTCGGCACGCTACCTCTACATCTACCTTCGGGATTAATATTATACCTAAATAATTGTTATTTGGTGCCAGCGTTGAGCATGAACATTATATCTGGATCTTGTTTAATGCGAGACGGTTATTCATTTAAATCAGAGAATAATGGTTGTTCTATTTATATGAGTAATATCTTTTATGGTCATGCACCCTTGAAGAGTGGTCTATTCTTATTGAATCTCGATAGTAGTAATACACATATTCATAATGTTGAAGCCAAAAGATGCAGAGTTGATAATGAAAGTGCAACTTATTTGTGGCACTGTCGTTTAGGTCATATCGGTATAAAGCGCATGAAGAAACTCCATACTGATGGACTTTTGGAACCACTTGATTATGAATCACTTGGTACTTGCGAACCGTGCCTCATGGGCAAGATGACTAAAACACCGTTCTCCGGTACTATGGAGAGAGCAGCAGATTTGTTGGAAATCATACATACCGATGTATGTGGTCCGATGAATATTGAGGCTCGTGGCGGATATCGTTATTTTCTCACCTTCACAGATGATTTAAGCAGATATGGGTATATCTACTTAATGAAACATAAATTTGAAACATTTGAAAAGTTCAAAGAATTTCAGAGTGAAGTTGAAAATCATCGTAACAAGAAAATAAAGTTTCTACGATCTGATCGTGGAGGAGAATATTTGAGTTACGAGTTTGGTGTACATTTGAAAAATTGTGGAATAGTTTCGCAACTCACGCTACCCGGAACACCACAGCGTAATGGTGTGTCCGAACGTCGTAATCGTACTTTACTAGATATGGTGCGATCTATGATGTCTCTTACTGATTTACCGCTATCGTTTTGGGGTTATGCTTTAGAGACGGCCGCATTCACGTTAAATAGGGCACCATCAAAATCCGTTGAGACGACGCCTTATGAACTGTGGTTTGGCAAGAAACCAAAGTTGTCGTTTCTTAAAGTTTGGGGCTGCGATGCTTATGTGAAAAAGCTTCAACCTGATAAGCTCGAACCCAAATCGGAGAAATGTGTCTTCATAGGATACCCAAAGGAAACTGTTGGGTACACCTTCTATCACAGATCCGAAGGCAAGACATTCGTTGCTAAGAATGGATCCTTTCTAGAGAAGGAGTTTCTCTCGAAAGAAGTGAGTGGGAGGAAAGTAGAACTTGACGAGGTAACTGTACCTGCTCCCTTACTGGAAAGTAGTTCATCACAGAAAAATGTTTCAGTGACACCTACACCAGTTAGTGAGGAAGCCAATGATAATGATCATGAAACTTCAGATCAAGATACTACTGAACCTCGTAGATCAACCAGAGTAAGATCCGCACTAGAGTGGTACGGTAATCCTGTTCTGGAAGTCATGATACTAGATCATGATGAACCTACGAACTATGAAGAAGCGATGGTGAGCCCAGATTCCGCAAAGTGGCTTGAAGCCATGAAATCTGAGATGGGATCCATGTACGAGAACAAAGTATGGACTTTGGTTGACTTGCCCGATGATCGGCAAGCAATTGAAAATAAATGGATCTTTAAGAAGTAGACTGACGCTGATGGTAATGTTACTGTCTACAAAGCTCGACTTGTCGCAAAAGGTTTTCGGCAAGTTCAAGGGATTGACTACGATGAGACCTTCTCACCCGTAGTGATGCTTAAGTCCGTCCGAATCATGTTAGCGATTGCCGCATTTTATGATTATGAAATTTGGCAGATGGATGTCAAAACTGCATTCCTGAATGGATTTCTGGAAGAAGAGTTGTATATGATACAACCGGAAGGTTTTGTCGATCCAAAGGGAGCTAACAAAGTGTGCAAGCTCCAGCGATCCATTTATGGACTTGGGCAAGCCTCTCGGAGTTGGAATAAACGTTTTGATAGTGTGATCAAAGCATTTGGTTTTATACAGACTTTCGGAGAAGCCTGTATTTACAAGAAAGTGAGTGGGAGCTCTGTAGCATTTCTGATATTATATGTGGATGACATATTGCTAATTGCAAATGATATAGAATTTCTGGATAGCATAAAGGGATACTTGAATAAAAGTTTTTCAATGAAAGACCTCGGTGAAGCTGCTTACATATTAGGCATTAAGATCTATAGAGATAGATCAAGACGCTTAATTGGACTTTCACAAAGCACATACCTTGACAAAATTTTGAAGAAGTTCAAAATGGATCAAGCAAAGAAAGGGTTCTTGCCTGTGTTACAAGGTGTGAAGTTGAGTAAGACTCAATGCCCGACCACTGCAGAAGGTAGAGAGAATATGAAAGATGTTCCCTATGCATCAGCCATAGGATCTATCATGTATGCAATGCTGTGTACCAGACCTGATGTGTGCCTTCCTATAAGTTTAGCAGGGAGGTACCAAAGTAATCCAGGAGTGGATCACTGGACAGCGGTCAAGAACATCCTGAAATACCTGAAAAGGACTAAGGATATGTTTCTCGTATATGGAGGTGACAAAGAGCTCACCGTAAAAGGTTACGTTGATGCAAGCTTTGACACTGATCCGGACGATTCTAAATCGCAAACCAGATATGTGTTTACATTAAACGGTGGAGCTGTCAGTTGGTGCAGTTCTAAACAAAGCGTCGTAGCAGGATCTACATGTGAAGCGGAGTACATAGCTGCTTCGGAAGCAGCAAACGATGGAGTCTGGATGAAGGAGTTCATATCCGATCTAGGTGTCATACCTAATGCATCGGGTCCAATGAAAATCTTTTGTGACAATACTGGTGCAATTGCCTTGGCAAAGGAATCCAGATTTCACAAAAGGACCAAACACATCAAGAGACGCTTCAATTCCATCCGGGATCTAGTCCAGGTGGGAGACATAGAGATTTGCAAGATACATACGGATCTGAATGTTGCAGACCCGTTGACTAAGCCTCTTCCACGAGCAAAACATGATCAGCACCAAAGCTCCATGGGTGTTAGAATCATTACAGTGTAATCTAGATTATTGACTCTAGTGCAAGTGGGAGACTGAAGGAAATATGCCCTAGAGGCAATAATTATTTATTTCCTTATAATCATGATAAATGTTTATTATTCATGCTAGAATTGTATTAAGCGGAAACATAAAACATGTGTGAATACATAGACAAACAAAGTGTCACTAGTATGCCTCTACTTGACTAGCTCGTTAATCAAAGATGGTTATGTTTCCTAACCATGAACAATGAGTTGTTATTTGATTAACGAGGTCACATCATTAGTTGAATGATCTGATTGACATGACCCATTCCATTAGCTTAGCACCCGATCGTTTAGTATGTTGCTATTGCTTTCTTCATGACTTATACATGTTCCTATGACTATGAGATTATGCAACTCCCGTTTACCGGAGGAACACTTTGGGTGCTACCAAACGTCACAACGTAACTGGGTGATTATAAAGGAGCATTACAGGTGTCTCCAAAGGTAGATGTTGGGTTGGCGTATTTCGAGATTAGGATTTGTCACTCCGATTGTCGGAGAGGTATCTTTGGGCCCTCTCGGTAATACACATCACATAAGCCTTGCAAGCATTACAACTAATATGTTAGTTGTGAGATGATGTATTACGGAACGAGTAAAGAGACTTGCCGGTAACGAGATTGAACTAGGTATTGGATACCGACGATCGAATCTCGGGCAAGTAACATACCGATGACAAAGGGAACAACGTATGTTGTTATGCGTTCTGACCGATAAAGATCTTCGTAGAATATGTAGGAGCCAGTATGGGCATCCAGGTCCCGCTATTGGTTATTTACCGGAGACGTGTCTCGGTCATGTCTACATTGTTCTCGAACCCGTAGGGTCCGCACGCTTAAGGTTACGATGACAGTTTCATTATGAGTTTATGCATTTTGATGTACCGAAGGTTGTTCGGAGTCCCGGATGTGATCACGGACATGACGAGGAGTCTTGAAATGGTCGAGACGTAAAGATTGATATATTGGAAGCCTATGTTTGGACATCGGAAGTGTTCCGGGTGAAATCGGGATTTTACCGGGTTACCGGGAGGTTACCGGAACCCCCCGGGAGCCATATGGGCCTTCATGGGCCTTAGTGGAAAGGTGAAAGGGCTGCCCACAAGGGCTGCGCGCCTCCCCCCTTCCCCTAGTCCTATTAGGACTAGGAGAGGTGGCCGGCCACCCTTCTCCCTCTTTCCCCCTCGGGGAATCCTAGTTGGAATAGGATTGGGGGGGAGTCCTACTCCCGGAAGGAGTAGGACTCCTCCTGCGCCTCTCTCCCTGGCCGGCGCCCCTCTCCCCCCTTGGCTCCTTTATATACTGAGGTAGAGGCACCCTAGAACACACAAGTTGATCCACGTGATCTATTCCTTAGCCGTGTGCGGTGCCCCCTGCCACCATATACCTCGATAATACTGTAGCGGAGTTTAGGCGAAGCCCTGCTGCTGTAGTTCATCAAGATCGTCACCACGCCGTCGTGCTGAAGGAACTCTTCCCCGACACTTTGCTGGATCGGAGTCCGGGGATCGTCATCGAGCTGAACGTGTGCTCGAACTCGGAGGTGCTGTAGTTTCGGTGCTTGATCGGTTGGATCGTGAAGACGTACGACTACTTCCTCTACGTCGTGTCATCGCTTCCGCAGTCGGTCTGCGTTGGGTATGTAGACAACACTCTCCCCTCGTTGCTATGCATCACATGATCTTGCGTGAGTGTAGGAAAATTTTTGAAATTACTATGAAACCCTACAACTACCACACATTGGAATGCTAGTTTCTGGTGTTTGTAGGTAGTGTTAGTAGTCTACCAAGTGGCACCCGGTACAGGTGGGCTTGGGACAGACTAGGCACAGTGGCACGGTGTACCAAGTGGCACCCAGATGGTGGGCTTGGGAACCCTGCACACATCGTTTGGGGCCGTGAGCGACACCCCGGCCGGATCTCCTTGCGGATGGAACCCGAATAGGCGATAAACCTGGACTAGAGACTTGTTGGTTAGTCAGGTCGTGGCCGACTCCCTCGCCCGGCTTCCGCTTGAAGGTTGCCGAGGTACATGAGGTGTACAGGGCGATAAGTGGCGAGAGCGTGTGTGAAGAAGTACACCCCTGCGGGGTTATCATTATCTATTCGAATAGCCGGATTCCTCGGATATGGAAACTTGGACCCCTTGCATAGTTCATAGACAAGTGAAAGTGGATACTCTAAAACTCGCAAGATAAGCATGAGTGCTATGGATGGCCTTCTCGTAGGGAGACGGGAGCGGATCCATAGTGGTGTATTGTTATGGTGAATATGTGGACTCGTGTGCGCCACCTCAAAAGAGTTGCTTGCAGTCATAGTTCAGGTTAGCCACTGAGTCAAAGCTAGCTTGCTGCAGTTAAACTCCACCACCCCCTTTATTGATACCAATGCATATGTAGATAGTTTTGGTGTAAGTCTTGTTGGGTACATTTGTACTCACGTTTGCCTATTTCATGTTTTGCAAAGAGACGTCAGTCTCACTAGTAGTTCCGTGTGGACTTCGATGTTTAGCTTGATACCTCAGGTACGATCCTGTGTCCTTGGCAGGATCTTATAGATAGTCAGGCTTCTCAGCCTTTTTCATTTGTAGATGTCTGTACTCAGACATGTTAAGCTTCCGCATGTGTTTGACTTGTATGCTCTGAATGTTGAGTCATGAGACCCATGTTTGTAATATCTCGCTCCTCGGAGCCTAATGAATAAATACTCTGAGTCGTAGAGTCTTGTTGTGATGCCATGTTGTATTGCACATATTGAGCATATTGTGTGTATGATTGAAATGCTTGGTATGTGTGGGATCCGACAACCTAGTGGTTTATCCTTGGTAGCCTCTCTTATGGGGAAATGTAGTCTTGTGCTTCCATGAGCCATAGTAGTCCGCTACAGCCCGGTTCACCGGAGTCCTTCTAGCCCAGCACTACTGCTCCGGAACACTTGACTGGCCGGCATGTGATTCACTTCGTTCCTGTGTCTGTCCCTTCGGGGAAATGTCACGCGGTGACATCCGGAGTCCTGCCTAGCCTGCTACAGCCCGGTTCACCGGAGTCCTGTTAGCCCAGTGCTACAGCCCGGATTCGCACGCTGCTGACCGACATGCTCGATGTTGATTCATGTATGCCTGTTCTCGTAAGTTAGTGCCACTTGGGGTTCATGACTAGTCATGTCGGCCCGGGTTCTCTGTCATATGGATGCTAGCGACACTATCATATACATGAGCCAAAAGGCGCAAACGGTCCCGGGCCATGGTAAGGTGACACCCGTGGGAATACCGTGCGTGAGGCCGCAAAGTGATATGAGGTGTTACCGTCTAGATCGATGTGACTTGGAATCAGGGTCCTGACAGCTTTGGTATCAGAGCCTGACTGCCTGTAGGATTACCAAGCCAAGCTGGTCGAAGTCGTGTCTAGAAATGCTTTAGTTATATAAGGGAATTGATTGTGGATGGGAACATAAGGCTCTTTTTACTCCTTATCCTCATGACCTTCTGATCTGAGTCAACTAGAGACTTACAGGAATGATGGATTCGAGTCTCAGTTCAGTTCCTAGTATCTCCTGTGTTAGCAGTTGGTCTCGTAACCTTGCTATTGTGTTGCTGAGTGGTTATGCCACCATTTTGCAGGATGTCTCAAATCTTTTTGAGCATTTATAGCCGTTATGTTGTCCGAGTCACCCCAGGTCTCTAAATAGTTTGATGCATTTGCAAACCCCTTCTTTCCATTCTCGATGTTCCCTTGGGCCAGATTAAGCACACCAATTGGTTTGTTGAGGTATTCCATTGCCTCAACGTATATGTTGGAGATATTATTATGGCCCTAGATGTCTTAGAGAATCAACTAGTAATCTAGCAATGTTTTATATTCCTAGTGTGATGAATCTGGCCATTATTCTCGAAAGCATCCCGTGATGCCATTTAGTAGTAGGTATTCTACTCCTGGGTTCTTGACCCAAGATTCACTCTACCTACCTCGTGTTGATAGTGTTGCTCGTACCTTTAGGATATTAGTAACCTTTGTGATAGTCTTCGAGGTCCGTGGTATTTTCTTCTTCCAAATACCATGAATTGCTTATGGCAGAAGTTCTTTTGAACCAAAAGGTCACAACCAGTGTGCTCTTGATGAGTTCTCCATTCTACATTGTGAATCTGCCAGTTCTACCTTTCTGCATGGGTTATCCGGAAGAAATGTTGACCTTTGCTCGACATACTAATCTATGCATCCACAACTCAGAAAGATATATGTTCCTTTGAGTTGCCCCTCTCTCTAGTTGTATCCTAATCTCCGTCTATCATTTGATAGTAAAGAGCATGTCATGCACTCATGCTCATCGATATCTCATATTCTTATGGTCTGTCAAGCCATTCTATTCCGGAATGACAAGGAGAAACAAACTCCAGTACCTTGTCCACTTCGAGGATTGGGTCAAAGTAGTTGTATTCCGCAGATCAAATTGCCAATCCAGCCTTTGATCTGTTCTACCCTCGAGTATTACCATATTTTGTCAAGAATATCATAGGAATTGCACCATCTCTTATAAATTCTTGATGCAGTGATACTTCTCGCCATCATCATTCGCTCCTTGGTTCCGTGTTGTTGCAACCGGAATACCAACAAGTGTATTGTGATGTGCGAAATCAATACTCCTAGCAACGCTGTTGCTTGGTAGTTAATGGACAATACTCTCATTCTTAGCGTGCTGGTTATTGAATCATCATCCTAAGATTGATCGTGCTACCTAGGCCTTATTTCTGGTGCACTCTTTGATCAATGAGTTAGGTTTTGTCAAAGCCTTGCTATGTTTATCATATCGTCTTGCCCTGAAAAGCAAGATTGTTCTCGATCTTAATAACATATCGGTGGGTTGTGATTTTCCAAATATCTTCTTGGAAGTATCACCAGGTTGTCACCTGATCGCTATGTTGACTTCGTGATCAAGTTGGTTCCTTGTAGCCACGCCTTTTCTCCAAGAACCTGTGTTGGATATCCTTGAGCTAGTTGGTTAAGCTAAACAACAACTTGGAGAGTTGGAAGATAAGAGCTTGTCTGACCTAGTTCATGTTAAGGGATATCTTTGTGTGTGTGTGTGTCGAAGAAGGATGATATATTCATCAATTGGTCCTCGTGATCAGTTGTTGGATCTATTGTCTTGTCCAAACTTTGATTTGAGTGTGGGCTATCCTCAAATCAAATCAGAACCAACGATGTTTGTAATGTTGTCTTACTCATGTTTGATCCCTCGGGCATACATCATTACATCCTTTGGTCTGACCAATGCTATCACTGTGTTCGCCTAATTACGGAATTCCATCTATATGGCAATCTGGATGAATTGTTGTTGAGCCCATCGATAACATCCTTATCTTCTCCATGATTATATTGAACATCCAGCTAGTGTTGGAAATTTGTGAGCAATGCTTTCGTGATCCGTTCATGAAGCATATGTCCGGATGAAAGAAGTGACTTTCTCTAAGTTCACGTGCATTAGGTGTAAGTTGCCGCCATGAATTTGAGAAAGGATTGTTTTGTTTCCCTTGGAATCATCCCAAATCAGTCATGCATACATGCGAAGTATTCTATGGTTTGGTAGATTAATTACCTCCAGTCCATATGTGTTCCTAGCACACCAAGCCACTGATTGATTTGTTCAAGGAGAAGAAGTTCCTTTTTAAGAGCTAACCCGAGCTTAATCAAGGACTTCGTTATCCGCAATGATGGTTCCCCGCTTGAACTCGGTAGTGTTTCATTGTAAGACTACTACATGGTCATGCTTGTCTGGGACAGCGTGTTCACATGTTTGTAGCAGAACCAGCTCATGTTTTGGAGCTTACCACCGTAGTCCATTTCCCGAGAATCCTGCAATGTCATCTCGTCGATTTGTGTTGCAAACTTTCATTTTCTTCTAGACTCGATGGGTCTGGAATATCCTGTTACCAACCAGATCTGAATCCCAGGCAGATATGATGGTTGGAATTTTTCCAAGATCTATGATGTAAGTCCCCGACAAGGTTGATGTTCTGGCCGACACACCTAGCCAGAAGATCTATCATTGTAGTATCTTGATTGAGCTATTTGACCATCTTCTCCATGAGGATTTAGTGTGACCTATTCTTGAAGTTGTTCCTTAGGGATCCTTGTGCTCTCAGTTTCTTTGATGATTCTATAACCATTGGAACGTTGGAAACACACTCGATTGTTGAGTTCTTCCCCAGTTACCAGAATCATTCCCAGCATTTGCATTTTGTTCCCAGCTTGCACCTCAGTAGTTGTTGTTTAGGATCGTCTTCAAAAGTGGACTTACCATGGGTCCCATCCATTTCCGATGATAAGCTAAAAATCATCCATTGCGTTGTCTTCAACAAGGTAGTCCACATCATCCATCCTAGTCGGAGTATGCCATTCTTTCGAACCCCTTCCAACGATCGATTGTGATTACCTCAGGCTGGCATAAAGAGTTTCAATGATCTTTGTATCAAAAGTAATTCTTTTTGCCACTTAAGAGAAATGCTCTACGAGTCACCTTTCCCTAAGGTGTCCCGTTATGGAATCATGGCAATTACCTCCTCGCTACTTTGAAACCATGCACCATCCTACTCAAGCGTGGAATTGTTGCCTACCAATTTGAATATTCGGCTTCTATTCCTCTCGACCCCTCATTATGTGTATTTGTGTCTCACTCCATGAGTTGATCTTGAGTTGCTCGATCTTTGAGAAGATCGTTTCCCATAGAGTTTCCTTCCGTCGTTGTCGTGTTGGATGAAGATCTCGAAGACAAAGACGTCAAGAGCAATGTGATGCAATATATCAGTATCTTCGAGAAGGGCAGTTGGATCGAGAAGATCGTGTTAGCTTTGTGACCCCTCTGTCTTCTTACCTCATGCTTGAATCTCCGGACGAGATTCTTGTTTTAGTGGGGGTGAGTTGTCACAGCCCTAGAATTTGCTTGCCATTAGTTGCCTTAAAGCATCCATGCATCATGTTTATTTTTTCAATTAAAGTTGAAATGGGGATTGTTGAAACCCTAGCATCAAAAGAATTCAACTAGGTTCAATAAAAATATTTTCAATGAACCCAAATGCCCTGCAGAAAAGTTCATCATTTTTGAATTGGCTAAAAACCTCTGCCAAAAATGATGAACATATTTTTAGGCCATTCTGGATTTTGAATTAATTCATACTGTATTTGAATTGGAGCAAATAAATACTATAAATACTTTATAGCTCCAATAATTCTAATTTTTGTTGAGGGGCTTTGGAATAATCCTTTTAGTCCCTGCAAAATATATCAGAAGCAACAAAATTAGTTTGGTTCAAAAACCAAATTAAAACAAATGTCAGAAATAGAAAACATACACAAAATACAGAAAGGAGAGAGAAAGGAATTACCTGGCGCTTACCTACAGCCCGGCGGCCCAGCTATGCCGGCCCAACCCACCTGGCCGAAGCGGTTGTCTTCAACCTCTGCAAGTAGGCAGAGGCAAGACAGCGTGCGCGTGCCTGAGGACGCCACGCCTCCTCCCTGCCTGCTTCACCCCCCCCCCCCCCCCCCCCGTGCCTTCTAGCGACGCCACGGAGATGCCCTGGAGCCTCCTCTCCCGCTCCCCACTCTCCCTGGACCCCTTCCTCCCTCCTCTGCTCTTCCCCGCAGCAGCACCGAACATGCCGTCGCCGCCGACACCGTTCACCGCGGCCACCGGGCCTCCCTCGTCCGTCCAGTGTGTCTAGTGGCTCTGTCATCGTCGTTTTCGTCTGCCAAGCCGAAGGAACCAAGCAGATCTGCCCTAAGACGAGTGGCTCATCATCGTTCCCCTTCTCGAATGCCGGAGATCGTCGCCGACGCCCCGCCTACTCCAGGCCTTCCCCGAGCCCGCTTCGGTGTCCCCTGCACTCGATGTGAGCTCCGCCGCCTTTCCCCCTCCTCCCCGAGCTCGTTCCTGTCTTCTAGCCGTGCCAGCCGCCGTACCCGAGCGCCGCCGTCCGCCATGGACGCCGGGCATGGCGCTGCCGTGTTGCTGCGCTCAGTCCGACGAGCCTAGCGAGCTCCTAGCTGCCCCAGGAGTCCGCATAGCCCCTCAGCCAGCCCCTAGCGCTCCGTAGCCTCGCTCCGCCCAAACCCGTAGCTCCGGCCGCCGCCCAAGTGGTTGTCGCTGTCGACCCCGGCCTCCCTGTGCCCAGCTGCGTGCGCCCCTAGATGCGCGGGAGCACGGGCTCCCTCCTGGTGCCCTCAGCGCGACCAGTCGTGGCCTGTAGCGCCGCCTCGACCAACTCCGGCGAGATCACACCGCTGCTGTGGTCGCCAGCGTCACCTGCTGACGTGGTGCCGGTTTATTTAGCACTAATAACCCCGCTAAACACCCCAAGGGCCACTGCCATGTGGGCCCCAGTGCATGTTTAGGTTAGATCAATTTTCTGTTTAGATTAGTGACAACCCTGTGGCCCACGTGTCGACGTTGACTTTAACCTAGTCAGCGTTGACTGGACCCACCTGTCTGTGGGACTAACCAGTGTGAGTCACTGACATGCAGGTCCCACTGGTCAGGTTTGACCTGGACCGGGTCTGTTGACCTGCTGAGGTCAGCATGATGCAATGCTAATGCAATAATAGGTTTTTCTGGATTTATTCTTACTCAGGAAATTCCAGAAAATAGTATAAACTTCTAAAATTCATAGTAAATCAACCGTAACTCCAAACGAAATAAATTATATATGAAAAATTATCAGAAAAATCCAAAGAATCTGAATATGG
The DNA here is from genome assembly GCF_056163025.1 of Triticum urartu. Lineage (NCBI taxonomy): Eukaryota > Viridiplantae > Streptophyta > Magnoliopsida > Poales > Poaceae > Triticum > Triticum urartu. Next base: position 120,711,908 of record NC_141876.1, on the reverse strand, counting down.
TATTTTCATGCATGTCTGAACAAGTTAACCTCACTAAATAGGACAATTCATGATTATGGAATAATTGGTAATTCGTTTTGGAGTTGGAATTTGCTATAGGTTTTAATTCCACTTCAATGAATATGGCTAACTGTTGCACTAGGTCAATTCAGTACCTTAATATGACATATAATTCATATGTATGTGCATTGCATTGATTGAGGTTCCTTTTGTGTTTGCCGGTGGTTGTTCCCTCTCGGTAGACGATCGTTTCCGACGACGTGATCGATGACACCGATGAAGACATATACTATCTTCAAAAGTGCCAGGCAAGCAAAACCCCCTTGGTCATTCCGATACAATCCCACTCTCTCGCTCCTACTCTCTTTTACTGCATTAGGACAACAACATTTCAAATGTTACATGTTGCGGTAGTTGAACCCCTTTCCCCTGCATGACCTGTCATTGCCACAGTAAATAGATGAAACCCACTAGCATGAGTAGGAGTTGTTTGAGCCCTGATGTGCCTACTCATTCATGCTTGTTGTCATGCCTGCTACTGCTTAGAGTTGAGTCAGGTCTGATTCATCGGGGATGAATTGGAATGGTGATGAACATGTCCTACTATGTGTGAGCTAAGTGTGTGAACACGATTTGGTAAAAGGTAGCGGTGAGAGGCCATGTAGGAGTACATGGTGGGTTGTCTCATTGCAGCCGTCCTCAGGAACTGAGTTCTGTGTTTGGTGATCCATGAACAGTTACTACCACACATTGGAATGCTTAAGTGCCCCTCTCGACTTATTAATCAACCTGATCTCTGTCCAGGAGTTGCAACTAGTTTTTGGTCTTTGTAGGTAGTGTTAGTAGTCTACCAAGTGGCACCCGGTACAGGTGGGCTTGGGACAAACTAGGCACAGTGGCACGGTGTACCAAGTGGCACCCGGATGGTGGACTTGGGAACCCTGCACACATCGTTTGGGGCCGTGAGCGACACCCCGGCCGGATCTCCTTGCGGATGGAACCCGAATAGGCGATAAACCTGGACTAGAGACTTGTTGGTTAGTCAGGTCGTGGCCGACTCCCTCGCACGGCTTCCGCTTGAAGGTTGCTGAGGTACATGACGTGTACAGGGCAATAAGTGGCGAGAGCGTGTGTGAAGAAGTACACCCCTGCAGGGTTATCATTATCTATTCGAATAGCCGGATTCCTCGGATATGGAAACTTGGACCCCTTGCATAGTTCATAGACAAGTGAAAGTGGATACTCTAAAACTCGCAAGATAAGCGTGAGTGCTATGGATGGCCTTCTCGTAGGGAGACGGGAGCGGATCCATAGTGGTGTATTGATATGGTGAATATGTGGACTCATGTGCGCCACCTCAAAAGAGTTGCTTGCAATCGTAGTTCAGGTTAGCCACTGAGTCAAAGCTGGCTTGCTGCAGTTAAACTCCACCACCCCCTTTATTGATACCGATGCATATGTAGATAGTTTTGATGTAAGTCTTGCTGGGTACATTTGTACTCACGTTTGCCTATTTCATGTTTTGCAGAGAGACGTCAGTCTCGCTAGTAGTTCCGTGTGGACTTCAATGTTTAGCTTGATACCTCAGCTACGATCTTGTGTCCTCGGTAGGATCTGGTAGATAGTCAGGCTTCTCAGCCTTTTTCATTTGTAGATGTCTGTACTCAGACATGTTAAGCTTCCGCATGTGTTTGACTTGTATGCTCTGAATGTTGAGTCATGAGACTCATGTTTTTAATATCTCGCTCCTCGGAACCTAATGAATAAATACTCTGAGTCGTAGAGTCTTGTTGTGATGCCATGTTGTATTGCACATATTGAGCATATTGTGTGTGTGATTGAAATGCTTGGTATGTGTGGGATCCGACAACCTAGTGGTTTATCCTTGGTAGCCTCTCTTATGGGGAAATGTAGTCTTATGCTTCCATGAGCCACAGTAGTCCGCTACAGCCCGGTTCACCAGAGTCCTGCTAGCCCAGCACTACTGCTCCGGAACACTTGACTGGCCGGCATGTGATTCACTTCGTTCATGTGTCTGTCCCTTCGGGGAAATGTCACGCGGTGACATCCGGAGTCCTGCCTAGCCTGCTACAGCCCGGTTCACCGGAGTCCTGTTAGCCCAGTGCTACAGCCCGGATTCGCATGCTGCTGACCGACATGCTCGATGTTGATTCATGTATGCCTGTTCCCATAAGTTAGTGCCACTTTGGGTTCACGACTAGTCATGTCGGCCCGGGTTCTCTGTCATATGGATGCTAGCGACACTATCATATACATGAGCCAAAAGGCGCAAACGGTCCCGGGCCATGGTAAGGAGACACCCGTGGGAATACCGTGCGTGAGGACGCAAAGTGATATGAGGTGTTACCGGCTAGATCGATGTGACTTGGAATCGGGGTCCTGACACCTGCTTCAGTACGGCGACCTCTGCAGTCAGTGAGGCGGACGCCAGCAGTGAAGCCTGCATATGCATATTGACATACTTACATTAGACTCCTGCGATATTATTTGATCCTCTGTTCGGCTTTTCTTTGTGAACACCGAACAAAGCATCAGGGGCTACTGTCTATGCAGTAATATTTCTACTACATTTTAAAACACTTACCTCAAAGCCTGTTAGAAGGCTGGCACAGGCTTCAGTCAATCCGCTCTTGGCGGACTGAACCTTCTGGATCACCGCACTCATGATAGTGCGGTGCTCCTCGTCGATGGAAGCACTGCGAAGTGCTTCCAGTAGATTATCCGGTGCCTCTGGATGGACAGAGGTCACCGGCACAGGCGTCTTGCCCCTCTTAGAAGGAGGCCGCCTGCCCGAGCCCGGAACCGCTGGAGGGTCCAGCGCGGTGTTCGGTTGAGGGCCGAACTCGGAGCTCTCAGGGGCCCCGTCCCCTCGGCTCCTGGAGTCCGGAAGGTCGCCTTGAGGCGCCTCCAGGACTGTCTCCCCTCGACACGGTGCCTCTTGAGAAAGCACCTCGGCGTCGTCAGCAGGATGAGGGGAGGTGGCGGTCGGGACTGGATCGCTATCCATGTCCGACGAGCCCAGGGAGCCGTCCGATGATACATCGATGCTAGTTCGCGGTGGCCTGCATAATCATGTTCGGTGATTAGGGAAAGCAGTGCAACAAAGGAATGCTACGAGCTACTCTGGTATCCGAATACTTACGATCTCCCCAGGGGCTTGGCCCTGGGAAACCACTCGTCTTCGTCTTTGTCGGCGGCGGTGGAGCTGTCCGGAAGGAGAGTCCTTCCCTTCTTGGACCCTTCGCCCCCCCCCCCCCAGTTAGGGCGGCCTTCCTTTTCTTATCTCCCCCTGCAGGAGGGGGAGCATCTTCTTCTTGTTCCTCGTCTTCGGGGGAGGAGTGCGCCGCAGAGTCATCGGACGGTGAGTCCGACGACGCCTGGCGTCGGGAACTCTTTCGTGTTCCCTTGGCCTTCTTGGTCTTCTCCGGCACCATATAAGGAGCCGGAGTCAGCATCTTTGCCAGAAGAGCATATGCTGGCCCTTCGGGCAAAGGAGCCGGACAGTCGATCTGTCCGGCCGTCTCCTGCCAGTCCTGTCAAAGGTACGGGAGTTTAGATCCCGCATGGAGTCAACCTATAAAAAATAAGTATCCTGCGATAGGTAAAGCAGCTTACCGCTTTGTCTTGGCGCTTCGCGCTGAATCCACGATCCTCAGTAATGGGAGGGGGGACCTCGGTGCTTTTGAACAGCACCCTACAGGCATCTTCGTGAGTTGTGTCGAAAAGCCTGTTCAGAGTTCGGTGTCGCGCCGGGTCGAGCTCCCACAAGTTGAACTCCCATTGTTGGCACGGGAGAATCCGGCGGTGGAGCATGACCTGGACCACGTTGACAGGTTTGAGCTTCTTGTTCACCATGTTTTGAATACATGTTTGGAGTCCGGTCAGCTCTTCCAAACTACCCCAGGACAGGCCCTTCTATTTCCAGGAGGTGAGCCGCGTGGGGATGCCAGATCGGAACTCGGGGGTCGCTGCCCATGCAGGGTCGCGCGGCTCGGTGATGTAGAACCACCCCGATTGCCACCCCTTTATGGTTTCCACAAAGGAGCCCTCGAGCCATGTTACGTTGGGCATCTTGCCCACCATGGCGCCTCCGCACTCCGCCTGGCGGCCGCCCACCACCTTCGGCTTGACATTGAAGGTCTTCAACCATAAGCCGAAGTGGGGCTTGATGCGGAGGAAGGCCTCGCACACGACGATAAACGCCGAGATGTTGAGGATGAAGTTTGGGGCCAAAACATGGAAATCCAGGCCGTAATAGAACATGATCCCCCGGACGAATGGATGGAGAGGGAATCCCAGTCCGCGGAGGAAATGGGTGAGGAATACTACCCTCTCATGGGGCCTGGGGGTGGGGATGAGCTGCCCCTCATCTAGGAGCCGGTGCACGATGTCGTCGGGCAGGTATCCGGCTCTCCTCAGTTTCTTGATGTCTCCCTCCATAATGGAGGAGACCATCCACCTGCCTCCCACTCCGGACATGGTTGGAGAAGGTTGAGGTGGGAAGTGTGGACTTGGGTGCTAGAGCTCGAGTGTGCGAAAACGGATGAGCAAAGGAGGAAGAAGGCGTGGATAGGGAGGTGAATCCTTATCCCTTTATATGGGCGGACGAAACTAAGTGTTCCCACTTTCCTGGTAAAACTTGCTTATCCACCAAGCACCGTAATTGATGGCGCAGTTGGGTTACCCACGCCCGTATTGATGAGAATCCCGTAATAAGGGGACACGATTTCTGCTTTGACAAGACGTGTCGAAAAACTGCCTCGCTTTATGTGCGGGGCTGGTTAAAGGGAATGGTTCGAATAATCACCGGGCCATGACATAACGTCATACTGTCAAGACAAGTCAGCAAATTAGAATTGCGAAAATATTATTCTCTCTACGGTGGTATGTGGAACTTATTTTGCAGGGTCAGACACTATCCTCGTTTTCAAGTTCTTCTGTGATGTATTCGGAGAAGGAACCCGCCTTGCAATGCCGAAGACAATACTGCGCGCCGGACTCATCGTCATTGAAGCCTAGTTCAGGGGCTACTGAGGGAGTCCTAGATTAGGGGGTCTCCGGACAGCCGGACTATCTCCATTGGCCGGACTGTTAGACTATGAAGATACAAGATTGAAGACTTCGTCTCGTGTCCGGATGGGACTCTACTTGGCATGGAAGGCAAGCTAGGCAATACGGATATGGATATCTCCTCCTTTGTAACCGACCTTGTGTAACCCTAACCCTCTCCGGTGTCTATATAAACCGAAGGGTTTTAGTCTGTAGGACAACAACCATAACATACAATCATACCATAGGCTAGCTTCTAGGGTTTAGCCTCTCTCATCTCGTGGTAGATCTACTCTTGTACTACCCATATCATCAATATCAATCAAGCAAGATGTAGGGTTTTACCTCCATCAAGAGGGCCCGAACCTGGGTAAAACATTGTGTCCCCTGCCTCCTGTTACCATCCGACCTAGACGCACAGTTCGGGACCCCCTACCCGAGATCCGCCGGTTTTGACACCGACAATTTGCTCAATGAATTAAATAATAAGAAAAATGATAATGTTGTTACAGTTGTTACTAGAGGGGGTAAAATGACTCGGGAACCTTTGTATCCTGAGGGCCACCCTAAGATACTTGAGCAAGATTCTCAGAGAACTAATGTTGATGCACCTAGTTCTTCTAAGAAGAAGAAAAAGAAAAATGATAGGACTCTGCATGCTTCTAGTGAACCTGTTGTTGACACATCTGAGAATCCCAATGATATTTCTATTTATGATGCTAAAACGCAATCTGGTAATGAACATGAACCTAGTGATAATGTTAATGATGATGGTCATGTTCATTCTCAACCTAGCAATGACAATGATGTAGAGATTGAAGCTGTTGTTGATCTTGATAACCCACAATCAAAGAATCAATGTTATGATAAGAGAGACTTTGTTGCTAGGAAGCACGGTAAAAAAAGGGAACCATGGGTTCAGAAACCCATGCCTTTTCCTCCTAAACCATCCAAGAAAAAGGATGATGAGGATTTTGAGCACTTTGCTGAAATGATTAGACCTATCTTTTTGCGTATGCGTTTGACTGATATGCTTAAAATGAATCCTTATGCTAAGTATATGAAATATATTTTTACAAATAAAATAAAGATACCGGAAGCTGAAATTTCCACCATGCTTGATAATTACACTTTTAAGGGTGGAATACCCAAGAAACTTGGAGATCCAGGAGTACCAACTATACCATGCTCCATTAAAAGAAACTATGTTAAAACTGCTTTATGTGATCTTGGAGCCGGTGTTAGTGTTATGCCTATCTCTTTATACCGTAGACTTGATTTGAATAAGTTGACACCTACTGAAATATCTTTGCAAATGGACAATAAATCAACTGCTATACCAGTCGGTATTTGTGAGGATGTGCCTGTTGTGGTTGCAAACGTTACTATTTTAACGGACTTTGTTATCCTTGATATTCCCGAGGACGATAGTATGTCTATTATTCTTGGTAGACCCTTTTTGAATACTGCAGGGGCTGTTATTGATTGCAACAAAGGCAATGTCACTTTTCATGTTAATGCTAATGAGCATACAGTACACTTTCCGAGGAAACAACCTCAAGTCCACAGTATAAATTCTATTGGGAAAATTCCAACAATTACTATTGGAGGTTTTGAATTTCCTCTTTCTACTGTCAAGAAGAAATATGATATTCTTATTGTTGGGGACATGAATATCCCTGTTGAGGTAACTTAGTATTATTCGAAAATTCTCCGGTTTCATGCGATTCGGAAAGAGTTTGTTAACAAGACTTGATCAACCTTGTTAGTGGATTCCTTTTGATGAGCATGAGATGGATGAAGTTAGAAAGCACAATTCTCTGTACCCTCTTTTTACTTTATATTATTTAGATTAAATAAAGCGAAAATAGTATTTTCTGTCTGTTTATTGAACTATCCTTGCAATAAAAATACCCTGAAAATGAAAGTTCTCCAAATGTCCTGAAAATTTTAGATGATTTTTTGTAGAATATTTAAGAATTATTGGCACTGAGAACACACCTGGGGGCCACACCACCTGGCCACGAGGGTCCAGGGCGCGCCCACCCCCTGGGGCGCACCCCCCTGCCTCGTGGACCCCACGTGGGTCCCCTCCACTTATTCCAGCACCCACACACTTCGTCTTCCTCTAGAAAAATCCTCCCACAGCTCAAACCCGAGTTCTAGCTCATCTTGCTGTCATTTTCGATCTCCTAGCTCAAAGCTCCATTCACAAAACTGCTTTGGGGGATTGTTCTTCGGTATGTGACTCCTCCAATGGTTCAATTAGTTTTTGTTATAGTGCTTTATTTATTGCAAATTTTTGCTGCTTAGGTGACCCTGTTCTTGAGCTTGCATGTCAAATTTATGTGGTCAAAAGTAGTTTTAATGCATGATATGGCCTATAGGAACTTGTGGGAGTAGTTGCTATCAATCTTGTTGAGTTTGGTTCACTTTTATTTTGAGTCACTAAAAAATATAGAAATTTTTCAGAGAAAAAAATGATGAAGAGATTGCTGAGGGGCCCTTCGAGCCAAAGCTCGAAGGATAAGCAAAGTGAAGAGAATAAGAAGCCCAAATACAATCTCCCTCGCACTACGGAGGTTCGGCCGTGCGAATGGCCTTGTGATGAGTTCTTGAGAGCGGCTGGGATTTATGAGGACTTTTATTATTTGGCTGAGAATGCAGGCCTCATCGACTTCCTCCACGACCAGCGCGAACAGTATCTCCTCCTCACTAATATTTTCGTGTAAAATTTTACTTTCATGCTAAGAAATCACCACCTTCAGTGGAATTTCACTTATATGATGAGGTTAAGGACATGTCACTATATGATTTTTGTCGGGTCTATAAGATACCCTTTGCGGGCAGCATAGAGGAACCACATTGTAATGATGTGGAGGGGTTTATTGATACAATTGTTGTAGGCAAAACGAGGAGGGTTTCCGATGCAAGAATTACTAGCATACATTTTCCTTTTCTACGTTACTTTGCTATATTTGCTAGTAGATGCTTAATTGGTCGCGTGAACAGTGGAAATCTCAGTGCTCTTGATATTGTTATTTTGCGCCATGCTTTGTTTCGGGATACCACTTTCAGTTTAGGCACTATTGTTGCTAAACGATTAAATCTGAACCGTACAAAGGGCCCCATCTTCAGAGCCATCTTTGCTTCGTGCCTTGCTGCACACTTTGGGATACCTATTAGGCATTATGAGAAAGAGGAAATGTTGTTGCCCCCTATTTTGCTAGATTATAAGAGTATGGTAGCACATGATTTTATTGTTAAAGGTAAGAAGAAGATGCTTAAGTATAACTTGATATTTGATAAAAACTACTGTGAGATTATTATCTTGCCTGTGCCCTCTTTGTTTAACATATTTTCAGGCACGTACCTCGTTTTGTCGGAGGCCGTTTATGCATACTGGAGCCTGACACCAGCTCCAAAGCCTGAGCCGGAGCCATCCCTTAACCCTTATCGACAGTCTGTTTATCATTGGGATCCGGAGGAGATTGCCAACCAGTGGCACCCAGAGGACACTCCTCCGTACACCGGAGAGGGCAGCTTTGAGCCGTGGCCATAGACCAACTTAGGCCAAAAGCCTAAGCTTGGGGGAGTACGTATTTCTCACCGACGTTACATTCATGTTCACACACTCATGCCAGTTGACGGTGCTCATACTTTTTCATTTTACTATCCATGCTAGTTTAATTTTCTTTTCCAGCATTCTTCTTGTGTGTTTGAAAAACCTTAAGAAAAAACAAAAAAATAGTTGTAGCTTTTAGCTAGTTTACTTTCCATGCCTATAGTAGTAATAATTAAAAATAAAACCAAAAAAAGATTTCTCGTTCTTCTTTTGCTTGTTGGGAGCTTTCCCGTGTAAATAGTTCTGTTCCTTTTCTTTTCTTTGGGGGTCGAGAGGAGAGGACCATGATGAAAATGTTGAGTGGCTCTCATATGCATTATTGTTGATCTAACCAAGAGCCTGTATTACCTTGTCTTCTCCTGTGTATTAAATGCTTGCAGATTCCAGCTTAGTCCAATGCATGTGCACTATTATTATTATCCACACCGTTCGGTTGTGCAAGTGAAAGGCAATAATGACGATATATGATGGACTGATTGAGATGAGAGAAGCTCGCATGAACTCGACCTATCTTGTTTTCGTAAATATGATTAGTTCATAGTTCCTGATTCAGCCTATTATGAATGAAACATGTTTGTAATGACAATTAGAGATTATACTTGCTCATGCCATGCTTAATTAGCTAGGAGTTTATAATGGTTTACCTTGCGTGCCAACATGCTATTAAAATGGTTGTCATGTGGTATGATAGGGTGGTATCCTCCTCTGAACGATCCGAGTGGCTTGACTTGGCACATGTTCACACATGTAGTTGAAACAAAATCAACATAGCCTCCATGATATTTATGTTCATGGTGAATTATATCCTACTCATGCTTGCACTCGGTGTTGATTAATTTTAATGCATGTTCATAATTGTTGTCGCTCTCTAGTTGGTCGCTTCCCATTTCTAGTTGTCACTTGTACTAAGCGAGAATACTGCTTGTGCATCCACTTCCATAAACCCCAAAATTTATTCCATATGAGTCCACCATACCTTCCTATATGCGGTATCTACCTGCCGTTCCAAGTAAATTTGTATGTGCCGAACTCTAAACCTTCAAATGAAATTCTGTTTTGTATGCTCGAATAGCTCATGTATCAACTAGGGTTGTCTATATCTTCCATGCTAGGTGGGTTATTCTCACGAGGAGTGGACTCCGCTCCACATTCATGAGAAAATGGCTAGTAACCGGGATGCCCAGTCACATGCTTAAATTAAAATAATTGCAAACAAAACTCCTCCGGGATTGTTGTTAGTTGGAGGCACCCGTTGTTTCGAACAAGCCATGGATTGATGTTTGTTGGTGGTGGGGGAGTATAAACTTTACCATTCTGTTTGGGAACCGCCTATAATGTGTGTAGCATGGAAGATATCGAGATCTCTTGGTTGTTATGTTGACAATGAAAGTATACCACTCAAAATATTATTCATCTCTATTTCAAAAATCGAGCTCGGGCACCTCTACAAATCCCTGCTTCCCTATCCGAAGGGCCTATCTATTTACTTTTATGTTGAGTCATCATCCTCTTATTAAAAAGCACTAGTTGGAGAGTACCTCTGTCATTTGCATCCATTAGTATTAGTTTACATTGAGTATGACTGTGACTGGATCTCTTTTACCATGAATTACAATGTTTAGTAAGTCCTTGATCTACAGAGGTGCTCTGCATTTATGTTTTGCGGTCTCAAAAAGGGCTAGCGAGATACCGTCTTGTTATATCATATTATGATTGTTTTGAGAAAGTGTTGTCATCCGAGATTTACTATTATTGCTCGCTAGTTGATTATGCCATTGATATGAGTAAACATGAGACCTAAATGTTATTGTGAATATGGTTAGTTCATAATCTTTGCTGAAAACTTGAATGTTGGCTTTACATATTTACAACAACAAGATCAAACAGAGTTTGTAAAAGTTTTTTTATCACTTCCAGTTTGTCAACTGAATTGCTTGAGGAAAAGCAAAGGTTTAAGCTTGGGGGAGTTGATACGTCTCCATCATATCTACTTTTCCAAACACTTTTGACCTTGTTTTGGACTCTAACTTGCATGATTTGAATGGAACTAACCCGGACTGACACTGTTTTCAGCAGACTTGCCATGGTGTTATTTTTGTGCAGAAATAAGAGTTCTCGGAATGACCTGAAACTTCACGGAGAATATTTTTGGAATTTATAAAAAATACTGGCGAAAGAATCTACACCAGGGGGCCCACACCCTGTCCACGAGGGTGGGGGCGCGCCCACCCCCCTAGGGCACGCCCCCTATCTCGTGGGCCCCCTGAGGCTCCACCGACCTCAACTCCAACTCTATATATTCACGTTCGGGGAGAAAAAATCAGAGAGAAGGATTCACCGCGTTTTATGATACGGAGCCGCCGCCATGCCCTAATCTCTCTCGAGAGGGCTGATCTGGAGTCTGTTCGGGGCTCCGGAGAGGGGAATCCGTCGCCATCGTCATCATCAACCTTCCTCCATCACCAATTTCATGATGCTCACCGCCATGCGTGAGTAATTCCATCATAGGCTTGCTGGACGGTGATGGGTTCAATGAGATTTATCATGTAATTGAGTTAGTTTTGTTAGGGTTTGATCCCTAGTATCCATTATGTTCTGAGATTGATGTTGCTATGACTTTCCTATGCTTAATGCTTGTCACTAGGGCCCGAGTGCCATGATTTCAAATCTGAACCTATTATGTTTCCATGAATACATGTGAGTTCTTGATCCTATTTTGCATGTCAATAGTCACCTACTATGTGTTATGATCCGGTAACCCCGAAGTGACAATAATCGGGACCACTCCCGGTGATGACTATAGTTTGAGGAGTTCATCTATTCACTAAGTGTTAATGCTTTGTTCCGGTACTCTATTAAAAGGAGGCCTTAATATCCCTTAGATTCCAATAGGACCCCGCTGCCACGGGAGGGTAGGACAAAATATGTCATGCAAGTTATTTTCCATAAGCACGTATGACTATATTCGGAATACATGCATGCCTACATTACACTGATGAACTGGAGCTAGCTAGTTCTATGTCACCCTATGTTATAACTGTTGCATGAGGAATCACATCCGACATAATTATCCATCACTGATCCATTGCCTACGAGCTTTTCACATATTGATCTTTGTTTAGTTACTTTTCCGTTGCCACTGTTACAATCACTACAAAACCAATACTGTTACTTTTGCCACCGTTACCGTTACTTCCATGTTATGTTGCTACTAAATACTTTGTTGCAGATATTAAGTCTTTCAGGTGTGGTTGAATTGACAACTCAACTAGTAATACTTGAGAATATTCTTTGGCTCCCCTTGTGCCGAATCAATAAATTTGGCTTGAATACTCTACCCTCGAAAACTGTTGCGATCTCCTACACTTGTCGGTTATCACTTGCATATCTTCAGGACTGAGATATAGTATACCCCTCTTCTTCAAAGTGGGTTTAGGCGGTGGTTCAGGGAGAGTCCAATCATCATAATTTTTCAATATGTTATTCAATAATTCCTCAGCTTGTCCAATGATACGTCCATTTTGCATCATGCTTTTATATCGATATTTATGGCATTATGGACTGTTATTTCACCTTATATCACAATACTTATGGCTATTCTCTCTTATTTTACAAGGTTTACATAAAGAGGGAGAATGCCGGCAGCTAGAATTCTGGTCTGGAAAAGGAGCAAATATTAGAGACCTATTCTGCGCAACTCCAAAAGTCATGAAACTCCACGGAACGTCTTAAAAGAAATAAAGAAAAATCCACGCCAAATATGAAGGCCAGGGGGGCCCACACCCTTCTCACGAGGGTGGGGGCGCCCCCCCTAGGGCGCGGCCCCTACCTCGTGGGCCCCCTGGTGGCTCTTCGATGCCCATCTTCTCCTATATGAGGTCTTTTGATGAGAAAAAAATAAGAAGGAACTTTTCGGGACGAGACTCCGCCGCCACGAGGCGGAACCTTGGCGGATCCAATCTAGATCTCCGGCAGAGCTGTTCTGCCAGGGAACCTTCCCTCCGGGAGGGGGAAATCATCACCATCGTCATCACCAACGCTCCTCTCATCGGGAGAGGGCAATCTCCATCAACATCTTCACCAGCACCATCTCATCTCCAAACCCTAGTTCATCTCTTGTATCCAATTCTTGTCTCAAAGTCCAGGATTGGTGCTAGTAGGTTGCTAGTAGTGTTGATTACTCCTTGTAGTTGATGCTAGTTGGCTTATTTGGTGGAAGATCATATGTTCAGATCCTATATGCATATTATTACCCCTTTGATTATGAACATGAATATGCTTTGTGAGTAATTACGTTCGTTCCTGAGGACAATGGAGAAGTCTTGCTATGAGTAGTCATGTGAATTTGGTATTCGTTTGATATTTTGATAAGATGTATGTTGTCTAGCCTCTAGTGGTGTTATGTGAACGTCGACTACATAACACTTCACCATTATTTGGGCCTATAGGAAGGCATTGGGAAGTAATAAGTAGATGATGGGTTGCTAGAGTGACAGAAGCTTAAACCCTAGTTTATGCGTTGCTTCGTAAGGGGCTGATTTGGATCCATATGTTTCATGCTATGGTAGGTTTACCTTAATACTTTTGTTATAGTTGCGGATGCTTGCAATAGAGGTTAATCATAAGTGGGATGCTTGTTCAAGTAAGAACAACACCCAAGCACTGGTCCACCCACATATCAAATTATCAAAGTATCGAACGCGAATCATATGAACGTGATGAAAACTAGCTTGACGATATTCCCATGTGTCCTCGGGAGCGCTTTTCCTATTATAAGAGTTTGTTCTGGCTTGTCCTTTGCTACAAAAGGAATTGGGCCACCTTGCTGCAATTTATTTACTTTTGTTACTTGTTGCTCGTTACAATTTATCCTATCACAGAACTATCTGTTACCACTTATTTCAGTACTTGCAGAGAATACCTTGCTGAAAACCGCTTATCATTTCCTTCTGCTCCTCGTTGGGTTCGACACTCTTACTTATCAAAAGGACTACGATAGATCCCCTATACTTGTGGGTCATCATCCAACAGTTCGTTCCCTGAAAACACAACCAACACAACTATCTAGGAAATCCCTAGAAGCATCGGTCAGTCCATTATAGAAGATATCAAGTATTTCATTTTTCGTAAGAGATGATTAGGCAAAGCATTAAGTAACTAGCAAAGCCTCTCCCAAGCTTGTGGGAGACTCTCTTCTTTAATTTGAACAAAGTTAAATATTTCCTATAAAGCAGCTTGTTTCTTATGAGGAGGGAAATATTTCTAGAGAAGTAATAAATCATATCCTGGGACTACGCACACAACCAGGAGCAAGAGTATTGTACCAAGCTTTAGCATCACCCTTTAATGAGAAAGGAAATAATTTGAGAATAAAGTAATAGCGAGTTTTCACATCATGAGTAAAAAGGGTGGCTATGTCATTCAACTTAGTAAGATGTGCCACAACAGTTTCAGTTTCATAACCATGGAAAGGATCAGATTCAACCAAAGTAATTAACTCTTGGCCGGCATAGAATTCATAATCCTTATCATCAATAAAGACTGGTGAAGTAGCAAACTTAGGATCATATTTCATTCTAGCATTTAGAGATTTTTCTTTATACTTGCATAATAATTTCTCTAGATCATCTCTATCCTTACAAGAAAGAATATCTCTAGTTGTCTCCTCATTCATAACATAACCTTCCGGTACCTTAGGAAATTCATATCTAGGAAGTCTAGTTCTAGCAGGTGTTTCAGGAGCTTCAGTCTCAAGCTCATCATCAGATTCAACAACATCATGTTGTATTACTCTAGCAATTTGTTTATCAAGAAATTCACCAAGTGGCACATCATCATTATGAAGCAAGGTACTAGCATCATCATAAGCATTATCCATAGCAGAAGTAGCATCATCAATAACTTGCGACATATCAGAATTGATAGCATGTGGTGGTGTTGCAAGTTTACTTATAACAGAAGGTGAATCTAAAGCGGAACTGGATGGCAGTTCCTTACCTTCCCTCTTATTTGAGGGAAAAATCTTAGTCTTAGCATCCTTTAGATTCTTCATAATGATAAATTGATAATAATACCAAGTGACTCAACAAATATAGCTATGCTCCCCGACAACGGCGCCAAAAAAAGGTCTTGATAACCCACAAGTATAGGGGATCGCAACAGTTTTCAAGGGTAGAGTATTCAACCCAATTTTATAGATTCGACACAAGGGGAGCCAAAGAATATTTAAAGGTATTAGCAGCTGAGTTGTCAATTCAAAACCACCTGCAGATTAATTATCTGCAGCAACATGATCAGTAGCAAAGTAATATGGTAGTTTTGATAATAGTGACAACAGTAATGGTAATGGTAACAGTGATAACAACAGTTTTGTAACAAGTGCAACAGTAGCGATAGCAGTAGTAAGTTAGCAAGAATAATATAAGATAAATTCGTAGGCATTGGATCGGTGACTTGTTGGATGATATTCATCATGAGACAGTTATAACCTAGGGCAATACTGCACTAGCTCCAGTTCATCAATATAATGTAGGCATGTATTTCGTAAATAGTCATATGTGCTTGTCGAAAGAACTTGCATGACATCTTTTGTCCTACCCTCCCATGGCAACGGGGTCCTATTGAAAATTAAGGGATATTAAGGCCTCCTTTTAATAGAGAACTGGAACAAAGCATTAACACATGATGAATACATGAACTCCTCAAACTACGGTCATCACCAGGTGTAACGCCCCGGACACACCCACCGGTGGTCGTTACTCCTGGCGGGATCTAGACTGGCCCCACAGATCAATACTAGTCTTTTTTGCGCACTTTATCCTCACTCGTGCGCACCCGGGAGCAACTTCCCGGTCGGTCAGCCATCCTGAAACTACTCCAAGCTGAGCACGCTTAACTTTGGAGTTTTGTCCGAATGGGCTTCCGGAAAAGAAGGAATTCCTTATTGATATGAGTAGTCTATCATCCCTAATAAGCCAGGCTATCACATACACCCCACTTAGAGGAACCGACGTCCTCGTCGAGCCACAGGAACGTTCCCTCTTGGTACATACGTCTGTGCATCCAGTCCGGTACATGTGCCATGCCGGGTGCCACGACGGGTCACAAACATCATGAACAACATGACCGAGCACATGTCCGCAAACATCCGTGTAACCGCGAGGGTCGGCTCTGATACCAACTTGTAACACCCCGGACACACCCGCCGGTGGTCGTTACTCCTGGCGGGATCTAGACTGGCCCCACAGATCAATAGTAGTCTTTTCTGCGCACTTTATCCTCACTCGTGTGCACCCGGGAGCAACTTCCCGGTCGGTCACCCATCCTGAAACTACTCCAAGCTGAGCACACTTAACTTTGGAGTTTTGTCCGAATGGGCTTCCGAAAAGAAGGAATTCCTTATTGATATGAGTAGTCTATCATCCCTAATAAGCCAGGCTATCACACCGGGAGTGGTCCCGACTATTGTCACTCCGGGGTTGCCGGATCATAACACGTAGTAGGTGACTATAACTTGCAAGATCAGATCTAGAACATGGATATAATGGTGATAACGTAAACGGTTCAGATCTGAAATCATAACACCCGGGCCCAAAGTGACAAGCATTAAGCTTGGCAAAGTCATAGCAACATCAATCTTAGAACATAGTGGATACTAGGGATCAAGCCCTAACAAAATTAAATCGATTACATGATGAATCCCATCCAACTCCTCACCGACCAGCGAGCCTATGAAGGAATTACTCACTCCCGGTGGGGAGCATCATGGAATTGGCGATGGAGAAGGGTTGGTGATGACGAAGAACGAAGATCCCCCTCTCCGGAGCCCCAAACGGACTCCAGATCTGGCCTCCCGATGAAGAACAGGAGGTGACGACGACTCCGTCTCGTGGATCACGATAATTCTTTCTTCCTGATTTTTTTCTAGAAAAATAGGTATTTATGGCGTTGGAATCAGGATCTGTGGGGCCACCAGGTACGGACAACCCACCTGGGCGTGCCAGGAGGGGGCGCCCTGGTGGGTTGTGCCGACCTAGGTCCCCCCCTCCGGTGGTTCTTGGATCCAGAAATTCTTGTTTATTGTATAAAAATCCTCGTAAAGTTTCATTCCATTCTGAGAGCTTTTCTTTCTGCACAAAAACAACACCATGGTAGTTCTGCTGAAAACAGCGTCAGTCCAGGGTTAATTTCATTCAAATCATGCAAATTAGAGTCCAAAACAAGAGGAAAAGCATTAGAAAAAGTAGATACGTTGGCGGCATATCAGGCCCCTTTAAGCTAGGATCTCTAGCAAGCTTTTGTTAAGGAAACAATTCCAACTTTTGACGGGATCAAATCAAACAACCTTGAGCTGAACACTCATAATAAAAGCATGCATGGGTATGAGGCCTTAATACTTACAACCATGTATTCATGTTGGATCCAACTATGATCTTAATTTGTGCATTGGAAGTCACCCATCGAGATATTCTTGTTACGAACCGAAGTGGAGGATGTGTCCAAATTACGTCTTGATCATCACACATCTTGCATCAAGAGTCAGTTGTCCAACCGAAGGTCCTATCCATCCCGCAGGGTTGCCTGATAATTAAGATTGCAATAATCAGACAAGAGCTTTGGGTATTTAATGACTACACCTCTTGAATCTATAGATGTAGGATCCATGTTACCATACTAATCCTTTCTGTCACTGGTTTTTAGAATAACACTTCACGGTATCCCTTCCCTTAGCCTCTCTGTGGGTCACTCTCCATGATCCTGGGTACCTGCAGGGATGAAGAATGCAGAGGAGACAAGATACATCTACAGAACAATTTTATTTCACACATAGGGGACATTAATTCAAAGCCATTCCATTGATCCCCACAACAAATATAGAGGTTTGCATGGCTCTTGCCTCGACACATACCTTACCGAACTACTCACACGTGGGGATCGGATCACACGAAGAACACATCATGGAGATTGATTGATTGATAATATGTCTTACAATGAATGTTGTGTGCGACGCACGATTACAAGTATGATCTAGTGGAAGAGCAACTATGGTGGTGATGGCGGCTATGGAGATGGAAATGGTGGCGGCTAGGTTTGATGGAGATGGATGAGAATGACTCTGTTCTGGCTTTGCTCGAGGATGTTATGTTGACATTTTAGCCTCGACCCCTTTATAGAAGTTTTTCAGGTCGATTAGAGGCCTCGGTTTCCATGTCATATAACCGCTCATGCGAGTGGTCATGGTCGCATGAAACACCATATTTTGCGATGAGGCTTCGGGTGCGTCTCCTCATGATTTCTTCTATTCCCCTCTTCACTCTTTTCCATGTTCTTACTTGGTTTCATCCATATTTAGCCCATTTCATGTGGAAACACAATAAAGAGAGGATTTGTGGAATCATATGCATTCATTAGTCAATAGTGGCAATGTCGGAGCGAATATGTCAGTTTAAATGAAATATCTCGGTTTAAGCAAAGAGTAGAGGAGTGTAAAAATATCACTCATCGAACTGCCGCGATGTGCTTCAGTCGGAGGGGAAGGGGACGATGATGGCCTACGATTGGGTAAGACACCGACTGTGTACGCTGGCGTCGCCTCGGTGGTGGCCTTCATGGGACCCAAGCGGCGGCGGTGGCCTTCTCCCCGATGATGGCGGCGACCGCGGACGTGCTGGCCATCGTTTCGTCCATCTCCGCGAAGCCGGCTTTTTTCTCCACCGGCATGGCGCGGTTACATGTACCTTGGCAGTGGATGGCGCAGTCCCGAGCACGGGAGGAGCCGTACAACACGACGTCGCCCACGGCATCCATGATGCACGTGCCGCCGTGATCCCCGTGTGCCGGCCTGGAGCAGCTCGGCACTCCATGGCAAGCCGGCTTGGAGCGGCGAGTTGCTGAACAACGTGCCGGTTGGGAGCTTTTCCATCCGCGGGCTGGCCTACAACGGCCTGGATCATCGAGGGTGGTGGAGCAAAGCGTTGACTGGCTCGTATTCGGCGGGCACGATGGGCCACCCAGCCGGCTTGTATGCCAGAGAACTCCTCTTCTTGCTCGCCGGATGCCATGAAGATAGTGGAGAAAATGGTGCAACGAGCAGATGGGAGCGGAGTGTGGTGCGATTTTAGCCGACGTCTGGCACCGTTTAAATAGCGAGCGAACAGCCGGATCCAATAAGCGTTGTGTTTAATGACGGGCGGCTCGCGAACGGACATGTGTCTGGAGTAGGTTTCTCAGCGCATTCACGGGTTTAATGGGAGAAGGTAAGCAATTTGTGGCTGTTGAATGCGACGATGATGCATGTTCAGTTTGGCGTGCAACAGACGACGCTTTATCGGTCAACGCGCCACTTCAATGCCGGCAGTGAGAGGTCGCGTCCGTCTATGCTGCCCTCCTATCCGGTCAAATCGCGGTATCAATGACGGCCGCTGCATACTTTGGACCGGCATGAATGTTGCCCGACAAGTAGCGCAGGCGTAGGATGAAAAGCGCAGAGGCGGGTCGGGATTTTTTGTGAGCCAGAGCGGTCAGACGCGGGCGCGGCAGCTGTCTAGACACCCACAAAGTCTCACATTTGTCACCGATTTACGGGAGAAAATACATTCAAATCGTTCTGCAGGCCAATACATACCCGTGTTGGATAGCTTCCGCTATCCATACCGCATGATCCGGACATATGCTGACAGTTTGATGGTGGACGTTGAAGATGCCCTTAGTCACAACTTAGATTTTGCATAGATATAGTGCACGGTGGACCGGTGAGATTGCCCTGGTAAATCTGCGTTCGGTTGCTGCTCGGTGGGTGGATCGATCAATCGTTGTCTCGAGAAGCAGAGTGCGTGTATTTTCTCGGTCCGGTGACGTTGTAAAATTCCTTTTAAGTTCGTGATTGAGACATGCAGTGATGGGGTAGCTTACGAGTAATAATCTATGTAACACGCTGCCATATGTAAAAGAGAGTCCTCGCAAAGAAGTATCTGTACCGGATGAGGATTTAGAGCTCTCGGCTGCTCCGCACCCTTATACGTATAATACCAGGAAAAATACCAAGAAATTTGAAAAAAAAAATCTGGGGTTTTGGGATATCAAACGTTGGTTCCCGATGTACTTTCGTCTGAAATTTGGTGAAAAAAATACCAGAAAACGTATTCATGACAAAAAAGACAAAAAATTTCTATATATAGCAAAACACTGTTTGGGTACATTTTTTTCGGGCAGTAATTCCTTCGCCATGGATACGTCTTTTAGTATTTTTTCATGAAATTTCACGTGAAAGTAGATTGGAAAACCAGGTTTGACATCCCAAAAATTTGGATTTTTTTTTATTTTTGGAGAATTTTTTTCATATAGAGGTGCGGAGCGCCGGAGAGCTTCTGGGTATTTTCTAAAATATTAGTTGTTGTTGGATATGCCCATCCAACGGTCAAGAGATGGAGGTTTTTCTAAAAAAAATATTCATTCATCAATAGTGATGTCAACTGGTGGCTTAAACTGGCCGTATAGGCCCACCGTAGCACGCACCAGCACCACGCCGTGGCAAAATTAATAAATTTGACCTATGGACAAAATCAAATCACAGAATGAACTGCTCGTAAAACTATTTCACGCGGCTGACTTTTTTGTGTGACGCCCGACACGAAGGCGTCACACTACACTGTGCAACGCCTCGCAGATAGGCGCTACACGCCTGGCCAGCGTCGCACCCATGTGATCCGAAAATTACTAAGTCAGTGTGCAGCGCCTGAGAGCTAGGCGCCACACTATACAGTGTAGCGCCTAGCTTCTAGGCGTTGCATTAGTGGTTGCTTCATTTTGTAGTGCAGCGCCTGAGAGCTAGGCGCCACACTATACAGTGCCGCGCCTAGCTCGTAGGCTCTGCACAATGACTTAGCAATTTTTAGGCAGTTTGGGATGCAACGTTGGCCAGGCGTGTAGCGCCTATCTGTGAGGCGTTGCACAATGTAGTGTGACGCCTTCGTGTCGGGCGTCATACAAAAAGGTCAGCCGCGTGAAATAGTTTCACGAACAGTTCATTCTGTGATTTGATTTTGTCCACAGGTCAAATTTGCCCCACGCCGCACGGACCGGCAACTCCGCCTCCGCTCACTCGCCACGTGTCGCTGTCTTGATGCGTCATTCGGCGTAGGGCCGTGCCCCACTTGGACCACCCCATCCCATCCTCTGATCTGCTCCCGCCTGATCGACATCCCACACCACACGGATGCACCGTACACGGCTCAGGACGACGCAGTAGCGGCTAGTAGACAGTGTCATCAAGCACGAGGTCTAGCTCGTCGTGTGCACCGGCGAGCACCAGCCGCCAGGGAACAAAGCCGCCAATCAACGGTCAGCGCACGCCTCTATTTCATTGATCAGAATCATCAGATGATCGTTCGTATATCCAGCACAAGCACGCCGTTTAGGTTCAGTGTATATGCATGTCTACTGACAGTTATTCCGTTTTGGGTACCGCGTGTTTGCCACATGCATTAGAGTAGAGTCGCTTATTTAAAACCAAAAATTTAAAACACATTTGATTCAGACTATAGTTCGATTTCATTCCAAATATTTTTGGAGGGAAAAGTTGTCGCCATGCTACTTACATTGACTAGTTAGCGTGTACGTGCAACGCACGTCTTCACAAATCACAGTACATGTCGAAGAAATGCATAAAAATGGATGTGTCTAAAACTAAAATGCGTATAGATACATCCATTACTCCGACAAGTATTTACGGACAAGTTTGACCTCGATGGCCACTGCGTCGATAAGCATGTAGAGTGCTGGCTCCGATGTCGAGCTCGTGAAGGCTCAAACTGACCCTGCAGCTTGCACCGAAGAAAGATGGAAATAAGTTCGATCCTTGTAATAGCATACAGATACCTGGGGTAAATACTTTAAAGTATTCTTGTTCATAAAGTGGATTCATTTTCAAATATAGGTGGACAAAGTACACAAGAAGCTTCATATCTCACTGGACAATTATGTGACCATGACGGCAAAATGTTCATAGGATTTCTCAGGTTTGGCATCCATCCAAGAATATTCAGAGTTCCAGTCAGGTCAGAGCTACACTTAACGCACTGGGCTAGCTAAAGCTCAGAAACATGGCATCTTTGATGGTTCAACAGGTCAAAAGGTAAAGATTTGAAATTAAGATTCAAGATCAAATTATTTTTTTCATTTGTCACATACTTTTGTGGTAATTTCAGCATAAGAGGTGTGATGTACTGTTCGACCCCATTTTTCAGTAACCATCACTAAAGTTCCAAAATGAGAGACATTTGAGAACTGCTTCTTTTCTTAGCAGAAAGTCTCAAGTTACGTGTGACCTACCTAGTCCAGTAGATGTTGAAGGCCTGCTTGTAGATCACCGGCAGGTTGGTGTCATGGAGAAAGTTAAGGCCCTTGGGCCGACGGCGATCTTCATCCTTATCATCCGCAGGAGGGAGCCATTTATACGTGAAGGAAATAGGATGTTTCAGGTCAGTTTCCTCATCCACATTGACCAAGAGTTGTACTAACTTACAAGTACCAAGAAGCTGGTCGGACAAGTAAATTTTCAATCCAAAATATCCAGTATCCCTTTTTAGTAAATATCGAATATTTACATTCATCTGATTTTAAAAAGAGAAAGTGTAGTCCCTTTGGAAGGGAGAGAGAGCTCAGCTATCCTCTTGACTTGTGACTTATGGAAAAGAAAGTTCAGGGGACAAGAACAGTTCATTATCAATGGACCAGATGGCACTCGTACGTGCTCAGAATTCTGAATTACTCTTACAAATCCATAGTAAGTGTCATGGTTTTAGTTCAAATTTTAATTAAAACCACGACACTTATTTTGTATTGGAGAGAGTAACATTTTTCTTTATCTTGCTGGTCTCAGGAACCACCAAACATACTAATACTTGGAATGATCAACTGACAGAAAGCAGTGAAGAACTCACTTTTGAAGAGGTGCGTCTCAAGGCTCCCAACGCTCATGAATTTGTACACCAACATCCGGTGTTCATGCTCGTAGCACTACCCAACCAATTTCACCAGGTTCTTCTGCCTTAGTTGCCCAAGAAAGAAAACTTCAGCCTACAACAACAGAACCATATAAGCTAGTCATTCATCAGCCAGGCTTCAAAATTGATCTACCAATGATCTGATCATGCTGGCGCGTGCATTGCACTCTATTTCACACTCACCAATATAATGAATATGTACAGAGCATTATAATCAATATAATGAATGCCATAAATCCCTGAATTCCATCTGTTAAACAAGCAATTTATGTGCCATCCATCGAGTTTTGCACATCGGGAAAGACATCTAACTATGTATAGATTTAAGTGAATAGAAAAACACTGCAACGACAAACTGGCTCTTTGTAATGAAGGATACGTACCACTGTAATGGGTATACAGGAAAAGAAAGGAACATTCTATCTGTTGAGAATGAAGAAATTCACAATTACTAACTATTTTCTTATAAAAACTTAACCACAAGGCAACATATCAAAATTTACAGCTTCAGTCAAATTGCAAATCCATGATTACAGAAGAAAAATAGTAGTACTAATACTATAAAGCAGCCAAAAAATGATATTGAAGTGGACTTTCTGATGCCAATGTAAAGCATCGCATGCTATTTAGACAGAACACAGACATGACACTGCAGATGATACCTTGGCACAGTCTCCAAGCTAGGTCATGATACTATGAGCAGCTTCAAACATCTCACCAAGTGTCTGTCAGCGTGACCTATCCAGAATTGAAAAAAAAGAAACAAAAAGAAGATGGTTCTGTTCAAGGTGTACATGTTAGATGAAGAAACAAAAGCTTCAATGGATAAGGCATTGCACCTTAGTCGCATAGCATGATGCACCAAAAAGTTCCAAGCCATCAGCAATGACTCTCCTCTCCTTTAATCTTGGCTATGTCAGAAGCAAGCTGTACACAATCACAAGAGGCGACCAGCAGCAACGCACTTAAACCCGAATGAAGCTATATCAAGAAACAAATATAAAAAATGAGAAGCAACAACAGCAGCTCAAGAAATATAAATAAAAACAACTCTATAGACAGAAGCCCGGTTGGTGTTGAAGCACCCAAAGGAAATTTTACTTAGATGTAACCACATCAGGTAAGAAGAAAATTACCTCGCACTCTATTGAATCAAAGTGTAGTATTGAATTATCCTCACTGAAGAAGCCAAGTCCTCCATCTGGACAAGGGCCTGCAGTAACAGCAACACCTAAACTAAATATGCGGCTGTCTTGTCCGGTCAGATCCTAGTTTGCACCATTGTCATGGAATAAATTGACATCAAACATTACAGAGAAGCGATAATTTACATGCATTAAGAAAAGTCATTGTTGATTTTATCATGCAGTGTGGTAGTATATTCAGAGCAATGAGGCCAGCAACATCATAAATACGGAGTACTAACCAAAATTCACATGAAAGCAATTGCCATGGGATTTCTAACAAGTGAGTATATGTCTGGAGAGTCAGAAGCATGGGCCAGCGACACCATAGAGTCAGTAGCATGGGGAAGGATGCCCAACACATGACTGAAGAACAAAGTGCAAGGAAGAAAGACGAACAGACTAACAGATGACTGGATCAGCTACCCATGTTGATGTCGCTTCATCGACGGCAAGCAACTGCATGTCTTCGACTGTAGCATTTGCACATAAATCACGCATTGATCTAGGACAATCACTTCACATCCATTTAAAATTAAACATGATTAATCAAGGATCAAGCCACTCACCTTGCGGCTAGAATCCACCAGCACCATCTCTCCAGGTTACTGCACATGAAGAATTAATCACTTCCCCAAAGTGAGAATTTCTGCATACCTTATACACGAGGCTCCTAACATTTCGGTAAAAAAAACCCAACTATATATGGCATATAATGCTAGTTGGGAGAGAATTATACCAACATATGTTGCTGAAAGGTTTATTTACCTTTCACATAGGTCGTAGTAATAGTGCAACAGTACAATGGTCATATGTGAAATGCCCAAAGCTCAAAAGAGAATATATTTGTTTTGTTCATGAATCAAATAACCATACATGTTTTAAATGTATTAAAACCATTACTACTGTCCAGAAAGAACCTTGTGAACCGATCTATAAGTCCAGCTGGTGCAGTAATTGACTAATTTTCAGAGCACACTTGTCAGTAGGCACACCAACTTCTGCCAAAATAGAAAATCTCTTGAATCGTGTACTTCTGAAAGCATGCTTGGCAGTAGCCATACCTCGTTAATTCTCCAATATCTAATAATCGTTTTGCAAACAGAAATATCAATAGAAAAAACAAAAAAAATCAATAAATCATGAGATAATAAAAGGTTATGATAAAAAAAGTGAGAACCAATTCATAACATGAATTCATGAAAACTTCACCATTTAGCTACAACACGAAATTCAAAAACATCTTCACTGTTGTGTCCCTGATAAAAATCAGGAATAAATTTCATTAGATCACAAGATCAAGGTGAGAAGAAACAGCCCTTTTGAAAATTCTAATCCCGGAAATAAAGACCACCTACTTGGTGCATCCATCACTTCCCAGTCCGACAAAATCAACTACAACTTCATACAAAATAGGTTTCTTCACAGAAAGAATCTTCCCTCCGCCCTTGTGTGGACACATGAGAGAAGTTTACAAGCTCATGCGAGCACACATTCAAATTATGTAAAACTAATTTTACTATTGTATGGATAAAACGGAAAACTTTTGACAAATAACCTAACTCTCAAATCTGCACTGCTCGTCTGGAGACGCAATGATTCAGCATAAGTTTTTTTTATCCACAACCGGACAAGAAAAGGTGAAAAAGAACTCCAAAATTTCGGTAATTGGTTACAGTTTTACATTAAAAGCTGAAAACTTGATAAGGGTATTATTCAGAAGGGTAAACATAGCAGTCAGACTCAGTTCTGTAGAAGCTCAAAAGAGTGAGAGGAAGACTAAAAAACACATGTGCGTAGAGAAGCGAAGACAATGGAATTGTTTGGAAATAAGGACAATACCTGAAGCAAAAAATGATGGTACAATAGGTGGCACCAAAATGGCTTAAGAAGTATGGAACATTATCATGTTGGTCTCAAATATGCAGATTAGAGATGTATAATACTCTAAATATCCGGATGCTTTATAATATAAAGCGGGGGTAAACCCTTTATCAGAATACTCTAAATATAGTTGAACATATCTGTCGGGTAGAAAATTCAGAGAACATGGTAATCCCTTACTCAAATGTAACATTGCACGTGTGATTAGTTGAAAGTATCTCTTATACCAAGGAAGAATATCTGCACCTTATGTCTTCAGGCTAACTTATGACTGGTTGAGATATCTCTTATGAGGAATCATTCTGGAGAAGCCTGCAACATAAGCGTTATGCCAGTACCACCAGCGAACTGAAGTCATAGAAATCAACCTTAGTTCGTAGATTTGATTTGGCAGGCGAGGCAGAGCTGGTCGCCAGGGCGGAGATCGCCACAGCGGGCGTCGTCGACGGCGGGGGACATGGCGGCCAAGATGCAAAAGGATTGCTCGATTGACCGCACGGCTGGTCCTGCCCTTGCACGACTGCTCCTGCCGCCTCCCCTTGCGCGTGCAGGTCGGCATCGATTGTGCCCTCGCCGGCGGGCTGCGGCGAACGGGCGCGGCGCTGCCGGAGGAGCGGAGGCAGCCCGGCGAGACTGTGCTGGGGAAGGCGTGGCCGGGCGCGCCTCTGCCGGAGGTCACCGCATCCAGCGCCAGGGATGGGTCGGCGCCGCCATCAGATGGGATCATCGGCGGCGGCAGTCCGCGGTCGCGTCCGTGGGGCAGCAGAGGATCTGCGGGGAGCGGCCGAGCGGGGGATCTGCGGGAGGCGTGGGTAGCAGAGGAGGAGTAGCGAAGGTCATGGGTTCGTGCGGGCAGTTTTGTTCAGGACGAAGGAACGGGGAGGATTAGTCGTGCGGGTCCTTCTGCTTACTGCGTGATTAGTGGCTTGCTAGTATTAAACATAGAAAAACTACGGACCATTAGATGTTCATGATGGATGGTTGCGATTGTTTGGATCTGCCGCTCTCTTCCTTTTATAGTGGTAGTAGATGGACCATATTTGGTTAAACAGTCTACCAGTTTTAGCTACAGCTACCACCATCGCCACGGCCACGGCTAGTGTAGAATGCGGCAATGCGGGCTTCGACGATCCAGAAATGCGCTTCTGCGGCGGTGGCCCAGCCCGACCATCCATTTGCGGCGGCGGGTGTGGGCGCAGTCCCGAGGGCCCAAATCTGCTGCTCCATTTTCGTAGCTTTCTATAGAGCCACGTTCATCTGGCCCCTTAAGGGTTTAAAGGATCTGCCATGTGCTTCTCCTCCTCATCATCCCCAAAATTGAAGACGAGGGGGAGCTTCTCCAGGTGCGTCATTGAAGACGAGGATGGGATTGGAGCTGGACGAGATGAGAATGTGAGGCACCAAGGAGAGGGAGGGTGACAACCTATTATAGGCTCCTGCCAGCACCATTAAGGAGGCAGTTGGGAAGGCAGCAGGCGGGCGGCGACGGGTGGTCAAAGGGTGTGTCTCCTAGTGAGAAACGTTGTTGCGGCTAGCTCGGGCGCTTCACGGGTGCACAGATTATCACGTCTGCTCACAATTCCTCCCAGCATGCTCACTCGCAAGATAGGAGATGATGCCCGTGATGGCCATCCGACGGCACGCCACGAAAATCTAAGGGAGCGTGCATGCATTAAAGGTCGGGTTCCCGTCGCGGTGTTGCATGGAAGCCGAGTTGCTTAAAATATCGTGTGCGGCGTGAGCAGGAAAAGCTAAAACTATGCTCCTATGCTGATGGTTGGATATGGAGCAACCTCCAAACGGGCCTCCACTGCCTGCCTCCAATTTTGGAATCATCATGTAAAAGAGATTATTGTCAGTCCTATGGAACCATCGTGTTGCTATTGGTTATACATTGTATGATCATAAGAGTATTAGTGTATGGGAATGTGCTACGCAACAAAAAATTATCCTACACGATCACACCCAGAAACTCTATGAAGATGACGGTAACGATCAAAATCACGGATGAGAAGAGTAGTGGAAGCTATGAAGAGTCGGTGCAGCGCAACGGTTTCCCGCAGCTAGGTTTCACCTCCCAGCCATGAGAAAGTTCTCCGAGATGAGAGTCAAAGTGTACAATCCCTCTGAGGTATCCACGCATTCCGTAGTAGTAGTCCGGTAGAGCTTCGACGTCCAGGTAGAAGAACTCCGAGAAAACTAGAGAGAGAAAGCCTAGCGGCGCTTCTGTCTAATTAGGAGTCTAATCTATTAAACCAATTAGACCAAGATTAGAGCCCGTCTAATTGGAAGCCTAAACACTTAGGCCAATTAGACCGGTAGAGTGTGGAGCTATGCAGGAGGGATCCCCTTTGGATTGATGTGTTGCAATAGGGAGCCCTCCACACATATATATAGGTGGAGAGAGAGGAGGGGGCGCCCAAGGAGGGGGAGTCATACTCCTCCAATTAGAGCAAGGAGGGAAGGACTCCCTCTCCTTGCCTAATTCAGCCCTTCCATATGGAAGTGGCACCCCATGTGGGACCTATGGGGCCCACTAAGGGGGTCATCTCATGACATCTCTCCACAACTTTCTTCCACAAATTAAATCCCGGATGTCTCCGAAACCCATTCCAAGACCCCTAAAAACTTTCCATATATAGATCCGAATTTTCCAAAATCATGTTATACCTTTCCGGAATTCATAGAACCCTCCTGTAACTATCCGAAACACTTTCAGAACTATCCAAAACTATTTCGGAGCTCATTTACCCATTTCTCATTTCTCCGGTAACCATGACTATTCCCCGTTAAATGTGTGACCCTACAAGTTTAGAAATAAGAGGACACTTTCCGGTCAATAGTTAATAGAGGGATCTGGACACCCTTAATAACTTCCGCATATTCATGAATTACTCAAACGAACCTTTGTTTACGAATACCATTCCCTTTGCTTCGCGAACATTTACAAAACCCGAGGTGAGATAATTGGTATCCTCGCAATCAACTCCTTGATTACTATACCAATTATCCTCATTATTGGTTTTGCTCTATTTACTCGGGTCCATGTTCCGGTATAGCGTGATCATAATCACAAGTGTCTGGCAAGATGGTTTTTTAGAAATCTAGGCCCACTTTATTAAGTCTCAGAAATGTTCATGGGTACAAGATTTTGATCGTGGGGAATCCCCAACCACAAATGACGGTCTACTCCTAAATTACATGAGTACTTAGCTAGATTGTGTGCCTCAAAATTAAACCACCTATGTTCATGGATGAAAGTACATGAAAGAAAAAGTCTCGAGCGGCTGATGATCTCCTTGATAACTGCACCATGCCTTCCACCTGTGAGTTGATGAATATCGTTAATTACTCCAAGGCAATCCGAGACGACGTGAAGATGCTGGATGCCCAAATCCTCAGAGAGGGCAAGAGATTCCCTCACAACATATGCTTCCAAAGTTGTTTGGTCATTCATCTGAGAAACTAACGTCGAGGACCCCATGTAGATGCCATCATGGTTCCTGCACACCGCCACCGAAATGCCCAGCTTGCCATGGTTAGCTACAACTCCATCAACATTGAATTTGAAAGTGCTTTCAGGTGGAGCCATTCATCGTTCAGTACTATCTGTTGAGTGCCCTGTTGACTGTCTCGGAGCTGCATCCGGCTCCAGGGCCTCTGTGATGCCCCCGATTCAATCGTACACTAATCATACACGCAAATGTGTACGATCAAGATTAGGGACTCATGGGAAGATATCACAATACAACTCTACAGATAAAATAAGTCATACAAGCATCATATTATAAGACAGGGGCCTCGAGGGCTCGAATACAAGAGCTCGATCATAGACGAGTCGGTGGAAGCAACAATATCTGAGTACAAACATAAGTAAACAAGTCTGCCTTAAGAAGGCTAGCACAAACTGGGATACATATCGAAGGAGGCATAGGCCTCCTGCATGGAACCTCCTAAACTACTCCTAGTCGTCATTAGCAGCCTACACGTAGTAGTAGGCACCTCCAGAGTAGTAGGAGTCGTCGTCGACGGTGGCGTCTGGCTCCTGGACTCCAACTTCTGGTCGCAACAAAAGGGTATAGAAAGGGGAAAAGGGGGGGAGCAAAGCAACCGTGAGTACTCATCCAAAGTACTCGCAAACAAGGAGCTACACTACATATGCATTGGTATCAATGAAAGGGGTAGTATATGTGGAGTGAACTGCAGAATGCCGGAATAAGAGGGGGATAGCTAGTCCTATCGAAGACTACGCTTCTGGCCGTCTCCATCTTGCAGCATGTAGAAGAGAGTAGATGGTAAGTTCACCAAGTATCATCGCATAACATAATCCTACTCGGTGATCCTCCCCTCGTCGCCCTGTGAGAGAGCGATCACCAGGCTGTATCTGGCACTTGGAAGGGTGTATTTTATTAAGTATCCGGTTCTAGTTGTCATAAGGTCAAGGTACAACTCCGGGTCGTCCTTTTACCGAGGGACACGGCTATTCGAATAGATAAACCTCCCTGCAGGGGTGCGCCACATTTCCCAACACGCTCGATCCCCTTTGGCCGGACACACTTTCCTGGGTCATGCCCGGCCTCGGAAGATCAACACGTCGCAGCCCCTCCTAGGCACAACAGAGAGGTCATCGCGCCAGTATAAATCCTAAGCGTCGGGGGGGAGGGTCTGGGCCAATCACCCATTGCACACCTGCATGTTGCATACGCGGCCGGTGAGCAGACCTAGCAACCTCCATTACAAAGGAAGTTGCGTTACGCAGTCCAACCCGGCGTGCGCCACTCAGTCGCTCACGTCACGAAGGCTTCGGCTGATACCACGACATTGAGTGCCCATAACTGTTCCCGCGTAGTTGGTTAGTGCATATAGGCCAGTGGCCATACTCAGATCAAATACCAAGATCTCGTTAAGCGTGTTATCTTGAAGTAACCGCGAACGCCGACTAGGGCCAGGCCCACCTCTCTCCTGGGTGGTCTCAACCTACCATGTCGCTCCGCCACAAAGATCCACCTAGAGGGCCGTCGGGACAAAGGTCCTTTCAGCCCCCAATCTATGAATCACTCGCGGGTACTCTACGAGCCGACCCGTCTTTAGTCATCACATGTATCATGTATATGTATATAGGTATATACCCGTGATCACCTCCCTAGTGATCACAGCCCGATAGTATAGCACGACAGACGGACAAGAATGTAGGGCCACTGATGATAAACTAGCATCCTATACTAAGCATTTAGGAATGCAGGTAAGGTATCAACAACTGTAGCAACAATGACAGGCTATGCAACAGAATAGGATTAACGGAAAGCAGTAACATGCTACACTACTCTAATGCAAGCAGTAGAGAGAAGAATAGGCGATATCTGGTGATCAGGGGGGGCTTGCCTGGTTGCTTTGGCAAGTAGGGGTCGTCAACAACGTAGTCGATCGGGGCACCAGCAGCAGGCGTTAGTCTCGTAGTCTACCGGAGAGAAGAGGGGGAAGAAACAATGAATACAATGCAAACAGATGCATATCGATGCATGACATGACGAGTAACGGTGCTAGGTGTGCCTTAACGCAGTAGGAGATGATACGGCGAAGGGGAAAACAACCGGGAAAGTATCCCCGGTGTTTCGCGTTTTCGGAGAGATGAACCAGAGGGGGGAAAGTTGCGTGTTCGCTATGCTAGGGATGTGTGGCGGACGAACGGGATGCGTATTCGGATTCCTCTCGTCGTTTTGAGCAACTTTCATGTACAAAGTTTTTCCATCCGAGCTACGGTTTATTTTATATTAATTTTAAAAGATTTAAATCATTTTTAGCATTTATTTAATTATTTTAATTCAACATTATCCAGAATAGTGCTTGCTGATGTCATCATGACGTCAGCAGTCAACGTTGGCCATTGACCTGGTCAACCTGACATGTGGGTCCCACCTATCAGGGACTGTTTAGCTAATTAGCAGTAGTTAATTAGATTAATTAGTTATTATGTTAATTGATCATAATTAGTTAATTTTAAATAAAATTAATTAAGTGAATTATTTAGCTAATTAATAAATAAATATTTATTTTTTATTTATTTTTAATTTTTTATTATATTTTTTAAT
Source organism: Triticum urartu (assembly GCF_056163025.1). NCBI lineage: Eukaryota > Viridiplantae > Streptophyta > Magnoliopsida > Poales > Poaceae > Triticum > Triticum urartu. The sequence goes on along the minus strand of NC_141876.1, from coordinate 120,680,053 downwards.
CATTTTCTGGGGCCGTGGGGCCATGCGTCATAGGGCCAGGGGGCCTTAGCGGGGCGGGCTACCGGGTGCGGGCGCACCCGAGCGGGCACTCGCCCGCAGAGCAGGACGAGGCCGTCGGGGCACCGACGGCGGGGCAAGCCGGCGCGGCCAACCGGTGCCACGACGAGCGGAGGCGAGGGATGGCGCCAACGCGGCCAGTGGCGCGCGGGCGGGCGCGGTGGCGCGGCCGCAGGAGGAGGAGAGGGCGGAGGCCAGGCGCGGCAAGGCACGGGGCCATGGGGCGCTGGCCGGAGCGGGACGCGGGGAGGCGGCCAGCGCCGCGACAGAGAGGGCAGCGCAGCAGCGGCGGCAGAGTAACAGCAGCAGGAGCAGAGCGCGGCAGTCGCCACGACAGCGACGGATGGCTCCAGCGAGCGGTGGCTGCGTGGCGCGCACGGGCGCGTGCGGGGGGGGGGACGAGCGGGCGACACGACGGCGCGGAGCTCGGGCGACAGCAGGAGAGCACAACGGGACGCGGCGGGAGCTAGCGGGTGCAGGCAACGGGCGCGGCGTGGAGAGAACGGGGACCGGAGGAGAAGAATCTCACGGGAGGTGTAGGGTCCGAGGCAGTGGGGGTCGAGGTGGAGGACAGAGACGACGGGGACGGAGAGGAAGCAGTCCGGCGGGGAGGAGGAGGCAGGCCGGCGAGGTTGCTCCGGTGATGGCGAGGTGGCCGGGGCGGCGGGAGACCGGGGGGACGATGGGATCGGGCTCCTCCCGATCCAGATCCAGTCGAGGGAGTATGGGAGTGGGGTGTGGGGCGATGAGAGAGTAGGTTAGGGTTTCAGGGGCGTGGGGGTTATGGAGTGAGGGTGGGCTGGCCGGTTGGCCCTTTGCCCAATTGGGCTGGCCAGCTGGGCCACAGATGGCCCAGTGGGAGGGCTCTGCCTTTTTCTCTTTTTTATTTTTTTATTTTTATTTTTTCCTTTTCTATTTTAATTCAATTTAAAATATTTAAGTCTTCAAAACATGTTTCTTCATAATAATTACCAGTGCAATATTTGGCATTCACCGAATATTTTTGTTTCAATGTTTGAAAACTGTTGTTGTTTGCCATATCTTGAATTGATTTTTGAATTGGTTTTGAACTAACGAAAGATTAGCAACAGTAACGGAGGTGACGTGGCATTATTAGCAGAGTTTCATTGTAGGTTAATTATCCGGGCGTTACAGCCTCCCCCAGATCACGCAAGTACGTATTTATGAATTCAACTGTTTGTATAGGCCCCTAAAAGATCGATTCATACACAACTTTCCTTCGTGCATACCATATCGCCCATAGTGTGATGACCAGCCTCGTGGACCGTTCATGATTAAGATTCTCATGCAAATTGAACACCTAATTTTTTGCACTAGGTTCCATATTATCAGATATTTTATCAACAAGAACGTCATCTGACAAAGCCCATATGCACCTAGCCATAGTGCAGCTCAAAAGTGCGTGTCTCCACGAGTCCTCGGCTCTGCATAGAGGACAAGTATCAACTTCTATCATTTTTCTTCGAAGCAACACACCAAAAGTTAGCAGTGAGTGATGTGCCAATCTCCACAGAAAAACTTTCGGCGGGAATTTTGGTCTTCCACAACGATGACCATGCACTCTCTTCTTTGGTACCATCAAAGGATTCGCCATAGCCCTCAAGCCAAAACTCTTGCTGAGTTTTAGTCCTGATGATGAATTTGTAGGCCGAGCTCACTTAAAAAACTCCCTTACTGTTCGGATGCCACGCCGAGTAGTCATCAATATTCTGTGTGCAAACCAGGATTTTCAAAATTTCCTCGGCATCATTGGGCAAGAAGATGTTGCGTATTAGCTGCTCAATCCAGCTTGATGTAGCTGGCTCCATAAGATCTGCAACCCTCTCCGGTGGATTCTGTACAAGAGATTAAATTGGCCGAAGATAGGAATTTTTAGGGATCCAATTGTCTGACCAAATAAAAGTCTCTTGTTCATTTCCAGTTCTTCGAATCAAACCTTGCTTCAGGATATCCATGCCCTCTAGAATTGGATGCCACACCTGGGAGGGTTTTGTGCCAAGTTCTGCATTAAGGATAGTAGTCTTAGGGAAGTAGAATGATTTCAATATTCTCGCGCTAAGAGAGTTGGGCTCTTGATTAATCCTCCATGACTGCCTAGCAAGTAGGGCGAGGTTAAAAATTTCCATGTCCCTAAATCCTAACCCGCCCTAATATATGGGCCTTGTCATAACTTCCCAAGAAACCCATGCTGGTTTTCTTTTACCCTCTTTGAATCCCCACCAAAACTTCCTGATAATGGAGTTTATGTGTTCACAAAATCCTTGTGGTAGTTTAAAACATGCCATCGAATATACTGGGATTGCTTGAGCAACAACCTTGATTAAAACATCCTTACCACCTGATGATAAAAGCTTTCCCACCCATCCCTTGACCTTCTCACAGATTCTATCACTTAGATATTTGAAAGTCCCCATCTTGGAATGCCCAACATCCGTAGGCATTACCAAACCTTTCACTAAGAGATTCATTTGGGACATGCAAATGATCCTTTACTGCAGTCCGAACAATATTAGGACATCCTTACTGAAGAAGATGGACAATTTATCCATGTTAATTCTCTGTCCAGATACCCTGCAGTATGATTCTAGTAGGTTTGATACCTCTTCAGCTCCATTAACACTTGCCTTGAAAGATAGCAGGCTATCATCCGCGAATAAAAGGTGGAAATACGTCTGGAAAGATGATAATAACAATGTAACACCAAGTGGGCCCATAGAGTATCTCTCTATCATGAGAGGAGCAAATCCCTGTCTTGAACTATTAATACTGAGACATATGTTTCCGGTATACCCATAAGTCACCTTTATTCACATCTAGTTACATAGTGATGTTGGTAACCACAAAAGTAACCATCCGGCATGTTGGCATACAATATACTCATGGTCTAAGGAACTCACTAATCATGAACAAGTTATATGAAATACTAACAAGATAACATCTCTCAGTAATTCATAAATTCGATCTATCCAACACCATTTTCCCAATAACAATGTGTTCTCATTACTGGTAGCATCCTTGTTACAATAACAATGCTCATGATCAGGAAAACAAGTCATCATCAATACATGAGGTAGTCTTAATGGCATGACTAGGAATCATATTGGTGTTTATGTTTCAGCATATATATTTGGGTTTCCCTCTGAATTTCATATTCAAGAACTAATACAATTATAGCACGAATATACAACTTAATAATGGACATGTAATACAAATATTATTGCCTCTAGGGCATACTTCCAATAGTCTCCCATTTGCACTAGAGTCAATAATCTAGTTACATAAGTTCTCTAACACCAATGGCATCCCAGTGTTGCTCATGCTTTTCTGGTGGTACAGGCTTCGTCGGCGGATTACCGGAGGGGAGAGTCATTGCTACTTCCTGAGCTTGTGTTGCTATTTCCCTTGAGGAGGAAAGGGTAATGCAGCAAAGTAGAGATAAATATTCCCCTCAGTTAAGAACCATGGTATCAATCCAGTAGGAGGAACAAGCAAGTCTCCAATAGATGCACCTGCACAAACTAACAAACACTTGCACACAACGCGAAAAAGGGCTTGTCAATCCCTTAACGGCCATGAACAAGAGTGAGACCTAATAGAGATAGATATAAAAGATAAATAAAAGGCAAAATAAAGTAAAGGTAAATAAATTACAGCAAGGTATTTTTTGGGGTTTTTGGTTTTATAGATCTGAAAATAAATGATGGAAAATAGACCCGGTGGCCATAGGATTCACTAGAGGCTTCTCTCTTGAAAGAAAACATACAATGGGTGAACAAATTACTGTTGAGCAATTGATAGAAAAGCGCATAGTTATGACGATATGTAAGGCAATGATCATGAATATAAGCATCATGCCAGTGACAAGTAGACCGACTCCTGCCTGCATCTACTACTATTACTCCACACATCGACCGACTCCTGCCTGCATCTAGAGTATTAAGTTCAAGAGAATAGAGTAACACATTAAGCAAGATGACATGATGTAGAGGGATAAACTCAAGCAAGATGATATAAACCCCATCTTTTTATCCTTAATGGCAACAATACAATACGTGCCTCGCAACCCCTATTGTCACTTGGTGAGGACACCGCAAGATTGAACCCATCACAAAGCACCTCTCCCATTACAAAAAATAGATCAATCTAGTTGGCCAAACCAAATCAATGGATCAGAGAGAAATACAAAGCTATCTTAATCATGCATAAAAGAGTTTAGAGAAGACTCAAATAATATTCATAGATAATCTGATCATAAATCCACAATTCATTGGATCTTAACAAACACACTACAAAGGAAGATTACATCGGATAGAACTCCAAGAACATCGAGGAGAACATTGTATTAAAGATCAAAGAGAGAGAAGAAGCCATCTAGCTACTAGCTATGGACATGTAGGTCTGTGGTAAACTACCCACACATCATCGAAAGGGCAGCAAGGTTGGTGTAGAGGCCCTCTGTGATCGAACCCCCCTCCGGTGGAGTGCCAGAAAAGGCCCCAAGATGGGATCTCACAAGAACAGAAGCTTGCGGCGGCAGAAAAGTATTTTTGTGGACGCTTCTGGTGTAGAGGGAATATTTGGGTATTTATGGAGCAAGAATTAGGGTTAGGAGGTCTACGGGGGGCCCACAAGCCTTGGGGCGCGCCCCTACGGCTTGTGGCCTCCTCTTAGGGCTTCTGGACTCCTCTCCAAGTCTCCTGGGTTTCTTCTAGTCCAAGAAAAACCATTGTAAAGTTTTATTCCATTTGGACTCCATTTGATATTCCTTTATGTAAAAGTCAAAAACAAGGAAACACAGCAATTGGCACTGGGCACTAGGTTAATAGGTTAGTCCCAAAAAATGATATAAAATAGCATATAAAACATCCGAGATGGATAATATAATAGCACGGAACAATAAAAATTATAGATACGTTGGAGACATATTAGTCATCATGGGAGGCCTCTTCATCATCCTTGCTGCCTCAATGGTGATATGTGAGCAGTTCACCCTCGGGGCCGAGGGTTTGTACCGGTAGCTATGTGTTCTCTCTCTCTCTCTCTCTCTCTCTCTGTGTGTGTTCTTGATTTGACACGATCTTGATGTATCATGAGCTTTATCAATATAGTTGGATCTTATGATGTTCTTCCCTCTGTATCTCTTTTGTGATGAATAGAGTCTTGCTCTTTGAGTTTTTTTTATGTTGGATTGAATACTTTGGGTTTGACATCCCTCGATGCATGTCTTAACTTGCGGAGACTCATGGTGGCATTAGGGTGTTCTAGGTGACATAAGGGTTAATTGATACATATCATATGGTGTTGTCGTAGTACAATCTCTAGGACTATTCGTGTCACTTGGGGTGGTTCAATAGATTGATTGGAAACACAACTTTGAGGTGGTTTGCTACCTCCGCAATTCCATCCTACTTTCTCCAATATAAATAGAAACTTTGGAGTGATTGTTTACTGCACTTTGAGGGATTATCATGTGGTCCAATTAAGTTAATGACATTGAGGCATTGCACTAGAGAAAGTACGAACCCTAGGCCTTGTTTCTAAGAATTGAGACACCATTTTCACACACTTTTGTTAAATGCTACCTTGTTGTTTTTATTTATTCAGATTATAAAAGCTATTTCCACCGTCCATATTACACATCTATCATCACCTCTTCGCCGAACTAGTGCACCTATACAAATGACAATTGTATTGCGTGTCTTGGGGACACAAGAGATTATTTGTATTTGATTACAGGATTGTTTGAAAGAGGACCATCTTCATCCTACACCTCCTATGGGTTGATAAGTCTTAGGTCATCCACTTGAGGGAAAATTGCTGTTGTACTACAAACTCTTCGCTTGGAGACCCAGCAAAGTCTACAGGAATAAAGTTGTGTAGTAGACATGAAGCTATTTCTAGCGCCGTTGCTGGGGAGGTGAGTGCTTGAAGGTATCTTCTTTAGAACTTGCAATTGAATCTTTTGGTTTCTTTTTTTGACTAGTTTGGTATATAAAACAAAACTACAAAAACATGGAAGTGAAGTTGTGCCAAATTGCTTATGTTTATAAAGTTTTTGTTCAAAACGTGCAATATGAAAATTGCTATGAAGTGGTAAAAGAAGAATTTAATACAATGTTTAATGTGAGTTCCCTGAATGATAAGCATGATTGCAATGTCACAGTTGAGCATGAACGGTATTGCAATGCTTGAAAACAAGGCCTAGTGTTCATACTTTCGCTAGTGCAATCTCTCAACAGTGCTAACATAATTGAATCATATAACAATCCCTCAACTTGCGACAAAGAATCACTCCAATGTTCTTATCTAGTGGAGACCATAAGATGAAATTGTTTGTAGGGTATGAAACCACCTGAAAGTTATTCTTTCTGATCAACCTATTGAGCTATTCATATAAGTGTCACGAACAGCCCTAGAGTCCGTACTAAAATAACACCATATGATACACATCAACCAACTCTACTGTCACATAGATATACTCCAATGTCACCACAAGTATCTATGAGTCAATTATACGATATGCATCAAACAACTTCAGATTCATAATATTCAATCCAACAAAGAACTTCAAAGAGTGCCCCAAGATTTCTACCAGAGAAAGTAGGACGAAAATGTGCATCAACCCCTATGCATATATTACCACAACGTCACCTCAGGAATCCACGAGTTGAGTGCCAAACCATACATCAAGTGAACCAATATAATACCCCATTATCACCACGGGTATTCATATGCAAGACATACATCAAGTGTTCTCATATCCAACAAGTATTTGATCCAATAATAATGAAACTTCAAAGGTAAAAACTCAATTAGTCACAACAAGATAGAGAGGGGAAACCACCATATGATCCAACTATATTAACAAAGCTCGCGGTACATCAAGATCGTGACAAATCAAGAACATGGGAGAGAGAGATCAAACACATAGCTACTTCTGCATAACCCTAGCCTCGAGGGTGAACTACTCCCTCCTCATCATGGTGGCCGGCGGGATGATGACGATGGCCTCCGGTGATGATTTCCCCCTCCAGGAGGGTGCCGGAACAGGGCTCCAGATGGTATTTTGAAGGTACAGAGGCATGCGACAGCGGAGTCCAAGTTATAGGGTTATTTCTGGTGGTTTCTCTATTTATAGGATTTTTTGGTGTCGGTCTCATGCTAAGATGGGCCAAAGGGTGCCTGAGGGAGTCCTAGATTAAGGGGTCCTCGGGCGTCTGGACTATGTAACATGGGCCAGACTAATGGGCTATGAAGATATAAGACAGAAGACTTCCTCCTGTGTACGGGTGGGACTCTCCTTTCCATGGATGGCAAGCTTGGCATTCGGATATGTAGATTCCTTCCTTTGTAAACCAACTCTGTACAACCCTAGGCCCCTCCGGTGTCTATATAAACCAGAGGGTTTAGTCCATAGGGGCAATCACAATCATACAGTCTAGACTTCTAGGGTTTAGCCACAACGATCTCGTGGTAGATCAACTCTTGTAATCCTCATACTCATCAAGATCAATCAAGCAGGACGTAGGGTATTACCTCCATCAAGAGGGCCCGGACCTGGGTAAAACATCGTGTCCCCTGCCTCCTGTTACCATCAACCTTAGACGCACAGTTCGGGACCCCCTACCCGAGATCCGCCGGTTTTGACACCGACATTGGTGCTTTCATTGAGAGTTCTGCTGCATCGTCACCAGAAGGTTCGATGGCTCCATCAATCATCTACAACAATGCTGCCCTTGGGGAGGATTGATATGTCTCCAACGTATCTATAATTTTTGATTGTTCCATGCTATTATATTATCCATATAGGATGTTTTATATGCATTTATATGCTATTTTATATGATTTTTGGGACTAACCTATTAACCTAGAGCCCAGTGCCAGTTTCTATTTTTTCCTTGTTTTAGAGTATCGTAGAAAAGGAAAACCAAATGGAGTCCAATTGACCTGAAGCTAGACGGAGATTTTGTTTGGACCAGAAGAAGGCCATGGAGTAAAAGAGTTAGGCCAGAAGAGTCCCGGGCTGCCCACGAGGGTGGAGGCGCGCCCACCCCCTGGGCGCGCCCCCTGCCTCGTGGACAGCTCAGAGACCCCCCTGACTTGTTCCTGACTCCAACACCTCTTATATAACCCAAAACTTCCAGAAATAAACCTAGATCGGGAGTTCCGCCGCCAGAAGCCTCCGTAGCCACCGAAAACCAATCTAGATCCGTTCCGGCACCCTGTCGGAGGGGGGGAATCCCTCTCCGGTGGCCATCTTCATCATCCCGGTGCTCTCCATGACGAGGAGGGAGTAGTTCACCCTCGGGGCTGAGGGTATGTACCAATAGCTATGTGCTTGATCTCTCTCTCTCTCTCGTGTTCTTGAGGTGGTACGATCTTGATGTATCACGAGCTTTGCTATTATAGTTGGATCTTGTGATGTTTCTCCCCCCTCTACTCTCTTGTGATGAATTGAGTTTTCCCTTTGAAGTTATCTTATCGGATTGAGTCTTTAAGGATTTGAGAACACTTGATGTATGTCTTGCATGTGCTTATCTGTGGTGACAATGGGATATCACGTGATCCACTTGATGTATGTTTTGGTGATCAAATTGCGAGTTCCTTGACCTCGTGAACTTATGCATAGAGGTTGGCACACGTTTTCGTCTTGACTCTCTGGTAGAAACTTTGGGGCACTCTTTGAAGTTCTTTGTGTTGGTTGAATAGATGAATTTGAGATTGTGTGATGCATATCATATAATCATACCCACGGATACTTGAGGTGACATTGGAGTATCTAGGTGACATTAGGGTTTTGGTTGGTTTGTGCCTTAAGGTGTTATTCTACTACGAACTTTTGAATAGATTGATCAGAAAGAATAACTTTGAGGTGGTTTCGTACCCTACCATAATCTCTTCGTTTGTTCTCCGCTATTAGTGACTTTGGAGTGACTCTTTGTTGCATGTTGAGGGATAGTTATATGATCCAATTATGTTATGATTGTTGAGAGAACTTGCACTAGTGAAAGTATAAACCCTATGCCTTGTTTTAACTCATTGCAATACCATTTACGCTCACTTTTATCATTAGTTACCTTGCTGTTTTTATATTTTCAGATTACAAAGACCTTTATCTATCATCCATATTGCACTTGTATCACCATCTCTTCGCCGAACTAGTGCACCTATACAATTTACCATTGTATTGGGTGTGTTGGGGACATAAGAGACTCTTTATTATTTGATTGCAGGCTTGCTTGAGAGAGACCATCTTCATCCTACGCCTCCCACGGATTGATAAACCTTAGGTCATGGTCATCCACTTGAGGGAAATTTGCTACTGTCCTACAAACCTCTGCACTTGGAGGCCCAACAATGTCTACAACAAGAAGGTTGTGTAGTAGACACCAAGGTTTTCCTCCCCGGTCAGATCTTTGTGCTCGGTGGCTTCGCACTATGGGCCAACTTGCTTGGCCATCTAGAGCAGATCGACAGCTACGCCCCAGGTCACTAGATTAGTTTGGGAAACTTGGCTTATGTCGCTGACATCTGAGGAGACTTGATCTTCCAAGGATTCACAACCCCAACCTCCGCTCTGGCCTTAGAGCCAGAGCGCGTCGCCAGGTCCGAAGACGAGATTTCTAAACCCGCCGGACTATCTGTGGCCACTAAGCCCAGTACGGGAGAGCCGGAGGAAGCAGTGTCGCTGGCAACCATCACAAAGCCGGACTCTTCCCCGGACACTAGCTCTAAACTCTCGAAGTCCGCATCGTGTGAGCTCGGCCAAGGAATCCCCTTCCCGCCGTACTCCACGGATTCTCTTCTCCTTGGCCAAACCTCGCCTTTAAGCGAGGCTCTGGACTTGATGTGATCCCTCGTCATTACGAGGGAGCAACATCGAACTACGCCCAGCCCGGACTAGGGGTTGAAAACAGGGAATTTTACGTCCCACCCACCACCCACTTCATCGCCACTGTCGAGGACTTAACTGACATGCTCGATTACGGCTCCGAAGACATTGACGGTATGGACGACGATGCTGGAGAAGAGCAAGCCCAAAACCCGCCGTTTATCGGACACTGGACGGCCACCTCTTCGTATGACGTGTACATGGTGGATACACCCAAGGAGGGTGATGGCGATAATGAGAAAAATCCAGTAGAGGATAAACCTCCCGAGATACAACCAAAACAGCGAAGGCGCCGCTCTAAATCACGCCGCAGCAAAGACAACAATACTGGCACAAGAGACAACAATACTCCGGACGATGCCGAAGACCAAGAAAACCCCGTCAAGCAAAACTCTGAACAAGACGATCGGGAGGATGGGCAAGTTAGCCCTGATGAATAGGCCGCAAACGAAGACTCGGAGGACAGTAATTACCTTCCACTCTGCGAGGACGAGGTGAGCTCGGCGACAAAGACTTTATCGTGCCTGAGGAACCTCTCGAACAGGAGCGCCTTAAGCAACATCTAATAGCCAGTAAAAGGAGTCTGAAATAGAAACAGCAACAACTTCAACCTGATCAAGATACACTCAACGACAAATGGACTAATGTCCTGGCAGCCGAGGAATACGGCCTCGTGCACCCAACCAAAAGTTACCCAAAGTGCAAACTTCTACCTCAATTCGATGACGAGGCACTTGAGCCCGTACCAGCAACACGTAATGCAGCTGACCGACCACCACGTGGCCGGGACAAAACGGCAACTCAAGCCGATCACCGGTCCATACTGTCTCGTCATAAAGGTAGAGACACAACGGCTCAGGGATACACATATGACCTGCGGCAGGACCTAAAGAATAGAGCAGGTCTGGCCAGGTCGATCTACGGATCGCGGGGGCGTGCCCCGGCGCGCAAAGATGGCTATCAAGACAAAAATGACAAGCATAATCACGCCCGGGCCGAAAGCCACAGACGAACTCCATCCAAACTACGTCGCTACCTGGCCCGATATAGAGGCGCCGCACACCCCTCTACTTCACTGATGAAGTAATGGAGCATGAATTCCCAGAAGGGTTTAAACCTGTAAATATCGAATCATATGATGGAACAACAGATCCCGCGGTATGGATTGAGGACTTTCTTCTCCATATTCATACGGCCCGCAGTGATGATCTTCATGCCATCAAATACCTCCCGCTAAAACTCAAGGGACCAGCTCGGCACTGGTTGAACAACCTGCCCAAAAACTCCATTGGTAGCTGGGAGGACTTGGAAGACGCCTTTCGCGACAACTTACAAGGCACATACATCCGACCTCCGGATGCCGACGACTTAAGTCACATAGTTCAGCAGCCCGGAGAATCAGCCATGAAATTCTGGGCAAGGTTCCTAACTAAAAAGAACCAGATCGTCGACTGCCCGGATGCCGAAGCCCTAGCGTTCTTTAAGCATAGCATCTGCAACGAATGGCTCGCCCGACACCTCGACCAAGAAAATCCGAAGTCCATGGTGGCCCTCACGGCACTTATGACCCGCTTTTGTGCGGGCGAAGATAGTTGGCTAGCCCGTAGCAATCATAATGCAAGCGAACCTGGCACCTCTGAAGCCAAGAACAACAACGGCAAGTCCCAACGCGACAGGCATAAGCGTCGAAAAAATGGTGACAATACTGATGACACGGCGGTCAACGCCGGATTCAGTGGCTCCAAGTCTAGTCAGCGGAAGAAGCCATATAAAAGGAACAATCCAGGCTCTTCCAGCTTGGACCACGTACTCGATCGTCCATGTCAGATCCACAATACCCCGGATAAACTAGCCAATCATACCCACCGGAGTTGTTGGGTCTTTAAACAGACAAGCAAGTTAAATGCCGAACACAAGGAGAAGGGGTCGCAAAGCGAGAATGACGACGAGGAGCCCCGTCCACCGAACACAGGGGGACAGAAGAAGTTTCCCCCCAGGTTAAAACGGTGAACATGATATACGTTACCCATATCCACAAGAGGGAGCGCAAACATGCGCTCAGGGACGTCTATGCGATAAAGCCAGTCGCCCCAAAATTCAACCCATGGTCGTCCTGCCCGATCACCTTTGATCGCATGGACCATTAGACCAGTATCTTTCATGGCGGTTTAGCCGCACTGGTCCTTGACCCAATTATTGATGGATTCCACCTCACGCGAGTCCTCATGGACGGTGGCAGCAGCCTCAACCTGCTCTATCAGGATACAGTCCGCAAAATAGGTGTCACACCCTAGCTAGTTCAAGCATTAGAGTGTGCATCATGTTTAAATTTCTCTTAAATTTGAAATGGGGAAAGCAGAAACCCCCAACACCCCCCTGGAAACAACTAGGGTTTACTAAAATTATTTTCAATGAACCTGAAATGCCCTTCTAAAAAGTTCACCCTCCTTGTCTTGGGTTAAAACCTCTGGCAAAATTGGTGCACAATTTTCTAGGTCAACAGAAGGTCATTAAATTAAATCATAAGTATTTGAATCTGGGCATTTAAATGCTATAAAATAATTTAAATGCTCAAATAATCCTGGAAATAAATGTTTGCTGTTGGAAATAATCTAAATAGAGCCCACAATTATTTTCAGGATTTTTGGAAATGTTTTAGTATTTTATTTAAAGCCCAACAGTTGTAGTTAATTAGAAAAACAGAAACAAATAAAAAGAGAGAGAGAGAGAGGGAAGCCCACCCGGGCCTTACCTGTGCTGGCCCAGCCACCTGGCTCGGCCCAGCCTACTGGCTCTGCCAGTCGTCGTCCTCCTCGCGCCAGAAGGACATGGAGCGCGTGGCCGGCGCCCGCGGCCACACGCCGGCCACCTCCTGCTTCCGCCGACGCCTGGAGACGCCTAGGGGTGCCACGCGACCCCCACGTCCCCCTCTCATCCTCGCTCACTCTCCCCTCGTCTCCCTCACCCTCTCCCACACCATGGCCGACGAGCTTGTCGTCGTCTCACTGCCGTAGTCGCGCTCTCCGTCACCCCCTCACCTCTCTGACCTGTCCAGAAGCTCCGCCGCGACGCCCTCGCCCTCCCCACCGAGCCACGCATCGCCGCCATCGGATCGTCTTCAACCTCGGTACCCGCCGGACGCCGTTCATCGATTCGCCTTGCTCCGGTCGCCCCCGAGCCCACTGAGCTGCTCATCGACCTCCCTGTGAGCTCCGCCGCCTTTCCCCTCTTCTTTCCCACGCGTTTGCACCCTCTAGGCCATAGTTCCACCATGGCCGAAGCTCGTCTCCGCTCGAGCTCGTCGCCGGCGTCGCTCCGGCGACCATTTGGTCCTCCCGTGCTATGCAACGTGCTTGCCGCATCGCGTAGTGCCTCGCTAGCACTTCAGTTTCCGTGTTTGCACGCCGCAGCCCACTCCCCGCACATGGCTGAACTCCGGCCGCCGCCTTGGAGCTCACCGTCGTCGTCTCCGGCCACCGTAGGCCCGGCCTCCACCACCACTAGATGCGCGACTGCAAGAGCTCTCCAACGAGCCCAAGAACGGCCTCGCCCGTGCCCTGTGGGTGTTTTCCGAGCTGCGCCACCGTCTCGGGCCTCGCCGGCGTCGAGTCGCCGGCGAGTTTGACCCAGTTTGACTCCTGGGTGGGCCCAGGTAGACCCCCCTGAGTCTATGACAGGTGGGGCCGGTCTGCTGACTAATTTAGGATTAGTTTTAATTAATTTTAATTAAATCAGTCACTGACATGTGGGCCCAGGCCCCACTGACAGCTAATTAGTGTTAATCTAATCCTGTTAATTAGCTGAGAGGCTGACAGAAGGGGCCCACCAGTCAGGTTTGACCTGGGCTGGCGCCTTTGACCTGCTGAGGTCAGCATGACACAATGCTGACGCAGTAATGCATTTTCTGGATTTATTTTTATTCAGGAATCTCCAGAAAATAGTTAAAACTTCTAAAAATCATAGAAAATCAACCATAGCTCCAAATGCAAAGATTTATATATGAAAAATGATCAGAAAAATTCAATCTATCCATCTGTAATGGTTTCATGCATGACAAAACAAGTTTACCTTGCTATTTAAGCAGAATAAGGAAATGCACTATTAAGGCCATGTTTAATGAGCTAATATTTGAATCTTTGATTCAAATGAGTTCATTACTTTATGTTATAGCTTGCATTAGGCCAAGACACATTCATATTGCCATGTCATAGCATGCATCATATTGTTGCATATCGTCATGTGTTGATTGTGTTCCGATGTGTTCTTCGTGGTAGGTTCTGCCTCCGAGGATATTCACGAGTATCCAACTGAAGGGCAGTATCCCACTACCACTCCATCAGGCAAGCAACCATTGATCATTCCGATACAAACCCATGTTCTCGCTTCTGCTCTTGTTTACTGCATTAAGACAACGCGATTCAAACTGCTGTGTGCTACGGTAGTTGAACCCTTATCCTCTGCATGACCTGTCATTGCCACAGTAACTAGATGAAACCCACTAGCATGTGTAGGAGTTGATTGAGCCATGTATGTGATTCCTACCTTGCTATGCCTGCTATGCTTAGAGTTGTGTCAGGTCTGGTTCATCTGGGTGATGGGCCAGAGTGAAATGCTTATGCCGGTAATGTGAGGGATGTGTTGAACATGTTTTGGTAAAGGTATCGATGAGAGGCCATGTAGGAGTACATGGTGGGTTGTTTCATTGAGGCCGTCCCTAAGAACTGAGATCTGTATGTGTGATTTAAGATTCAGCTACTACCATGCATTGGGATCCTTAATTGACCCTCTTGGCTTCTTAACCACCCTAGTACTCTGTCCAGGAGTTGCAAATAGTTTCTGGTGTTTGTAGGTTATGTGTTGGCGGCCGTGTGTAGCGCTGACCCTAGGGGTGGGCTATGTTGCGGTAGATACACCGTGGCACGGTATACCGAGTCACCCGTTTGGTGTCTCGGGATCCCTGTTCACATCGTTCGGGGCCGTATGTGGAAACCTCGGCCGGACTCCCTACGGATGTAACCTGGATAGGCGATAAACCTGGACTAGAGACTTAAGTGTTTAGGTAGGCCGTGGCCGACACCCTCGCTGGGCTTCCGCTTGAAGGTTGCCGAGTACATGTCGTGTAAACGGCGGTAAGTGGTGAAAGCGTGTATGAAGAAGTACACCCCTGCAGGGTATAAAACTATTCGAATAGCCGCGTCCGCGGTAAAGGACTACTTGGTTGCCTATACAGTTCATAGACAAGTTAATGGGTACTAATAAAAGACTCAAGATAAGTGTGAGTACCGAGGATGGCCCTCTCGTAGGATGACGAGGGAGGATCCCCGGTGGAGTATTGTGTTGGTGAGTAGTGGACTCGTGTGCGAAAACTATTTTACTAATGAAGTTCCGTAGGATAGCTTAGCCAAGAGTCAAAGCTGGCTTGCTGCATTAACCCCACCACCTTCTTGAGAATAAGCATGTATAGTAGGTTCTGATGTAAGACTTGCTGAGTACCTTTGTACTCATGTTTGCTTAATTACTGTTTTAAGACGACAACACCGCCCCCTCCGATGGGTTCTACGTAGACCTTGACGTCGACGAGTGACTAGCCACCCAGGTGGTGATCCTGGCCATGGAGGGCCCTATGTAGATAGATAGGCTTCGAGAAGCCTTCTTTCTTTCTAGAGTCTGTACTCAGACTAGTTGCTTCCGCATGTGCTTGTATGTTTGTATGACTTGAGTGTCGGGTCATGTGACCCCTATCTATATGAACATGTTATGTATGGCTCCCTGGAGCCTTTAAATAAAGTACTTGAGTTGTAGAGTTTTGTTGTGATGCCATGTTGTATGTACTCATATCGGGCATATTGTGTGTATGATTGAAATGCTTGGTATGAGTGGGATCCGACAATCTAGTTGTTTATCCTTGGCAGACTTTCTTATGGGGAAATGTAGTCTAGTGTTCCTCGAGCCATAGTAGTCCGCTACAGCCCGGTTCACCGGAGTCCTGCTAGCCTAGCACTACTGCTCAAGACACTTGACTGGCCGGCATGTGTTTCACTTCGTTCCTATGTCTGTCCCTTCGGGGAAATGTCACGCTGTGACTTCCGGAGTCCTGCTTAGCCTGCTACAGCCCGGGTTCCCCAGAGTCCTGTTAGCCCAGTGCTACAGCTCGGAATCAATCGCTGATGACCGACATGCTCGATGTGATTCATGTATGCCTGTCTCCATAGGTCTGTGCCGCTTTGGGTTCATGACTAGCCATGTCGGCCCGGGTTCTCTGTCATATGGATGCTAGCGACACTATCATATACGTGAGCCAAAAGGTGCAAACGGTCCCGGGCCATGGTAAGGCGACACCCGTGGGATACCGTGCGTGAGGCCGCAAAGTGATATGAGGTGTTACCAACTAGATCGATGTGACTTGGATCGGGGTCCTGACAGCGTTGGTATCAGAGCTGGACTGCCTGTAGGTTCATTGAGCCAAACTGGTCGATGTCGAGTCTAGAAATGCTTTAGTTATATGTAGGGGAATTGATTGTGGGAGGGAACGTAAGGCTCTTTTACTCCTTTACCCTATGCCTCTGATCTGAGTCATTCTCTTCTCATTGAACGTGGGTTAAGGACTAGGCTCTCTCCTTCTATCAGGTTCACGTGTTACTAATCCGTAGTAGCTTATAGGATTGATGCTACAAACCCCAGTTTAGTTTCTACTATTTTAGTATGTTGCTAATTGGATCAGAATCTTGATATGATGTTGTTGAGTGGTATTGCGAACTGTTGTGGATGTCTCAAATCTTTTTCTGAGCATTTACAGATGTTATGCTGTCCAATTTTCCCTAGAAATTCTGATGTCTTTGCATTGTGGTTGTGCTTTCAGATGGCCAACCGTGTTCAAAACCAAGTGGTTCGCCTGACCCGGTGCCTCGACGTGCCCGGTCATACTGCTATGTTAGTCCGGGTAATGATCGAGACGGGCTACCGTTGGTATCCTGAATACACCGTCGAAGAGCAGTTCCGCGACTTTAATCAAAGCCAATATCTCTGCACCGTCAGGATATTTCCTTCTTATCCAGGATCTACCGAGCCCCTTCACTGTTCCTATGGACTCGGGGTTACTGTTGAGATGGCTGTGCAGGATGCTGCCTATTCCATGATGACCATCTTGCGAGTCCGGACTGGCCTGCTTCGGAACACCGACTTCCGTTACATGCCAGCTTCACTTCCGGGAGCGCAAGGGTATCTTCAGGCTATCTATGCTGACTCCACTCAGGAGGACTCATTAACTCGTACCACTGCCGAGATGCTCGAAGATAAGGACCGAGAGAATCGGGCCTTGAGGCTGGAGCTTTTCAATACCCGTGCTGATCATTGGGCCACATTGACTCGGTTTGCACCTGCGGTGCAAGCTGGATGTATGGATACAAGGGATCTGTATCCTATGAGATCAGCTCTGCCAGACATGGTGGATTGGCGTGATGTGGGAGGCATCACCCCACCCCGTGGTCCCCGCAGGCCACCGTTTGTTGGTCCAAGACCTCATCCTAGCCCCTATGGTCCATAGGCTCCTCAGGACCGTCTGTTCATGGATGGTCACGTTGAACTTCCAGGCTATGGAGGTGACTTCTATGAGGACTACTACGGAGCTGTCTGAGTTAGTAGTAGTACCACTAGTATTGTAGTAGTTGTATCTCCACTGTCCTGCGAGACTTGTGGGATATGACTTTGTGTGTAATCAAATCCGGAGGTGTAGACAAATACTGTATAGGAGCTTGGAATGCCTCCGATGAGATGTAACGTCTTTCAGCATAGTTGTACTGTAGCCTGGGCTTGTACTAAACTATGTATGATGTGTATGACCGTTGGTATATATATGGCAGTTTTATATTACCATGACATACGGATGAACATCTCTGCATTCCGCGTTATCCATTACATTCTGCACTCCTTGCTAAGTTTGAGCCATCCTTATCTAAACCATTGTCTTGTTTTCTCCTAGGATGGTCAACACCCGCAGCAACCCTGCTGCCTCAGAGCAGGGGGAAGCCAGTGCAGCTAGAGGTGAAAATCTGCCTCACCCGCCTTCTCTGGCCGAAGTAATGCTGGAGGCGGAAAGAAACAAGCGTGAGACTAACCGCCTGCTAGAGAGGATTGAGCAGAACACTGCATGCCACCCACGAAATGACTTGGTGTCAATCAATGACTTTATCAAGCTGTACCCACCAAAGTTTAACCATTCCGTCGAACCCCTCGACGCGGATGACTGGCTTCGCAGCATCACTCACAAGCTACGTTCTGCCAACGTAGCCGAAGCCGACAAGGTTACCTATGCTGCCTATCACCTCGAAGGCCCTGCTAGCCTTTGGTGGGAAAACTTCGAAGCTATGCACCCGGTCGGCCAAGTTACTACTTGGGCTGAGTTCTGTGAGGCTTTCCGCGAGCATCACATTCCGGAAGGTCTCATGGATCGCAAGAGGGAGGAGTTCTACAACTTCACCCAAGGAAGACTGACTGTGGATGCTTACAGTCAGGAATTTGGAAATCTGGCACGCTATGCTCCCGAAGAGGTATCTACTGACGCTAAGAAGCAAGAAAGGTTCCGCAAGGGACTTAGCCCTAAGCTTCGCCGCGATCTTCGTCTGCACGAGTGCACCTCCTTTCAGAAGTTTGTCAATAAAGCCATCAGTGCTGAGACAGGCCAGACTGATTATGACGCTTCATGCAAGCACTCCCGTGACTTTGGCTCTTCATCCGGCTCTGGAGCTCAGAAGCGCCGGGTGTGGATCCCAAGCACGGCACTGCCACCCAGGTTCATCCCGAGGCCATCCTTTGAGGTGCCTCGTCCCAACCAGCAATTTGCACCACCCAAGCCCTATGGTGGCCCCGCTGCTAATGCTGCTCCACGCCCCAATGTGGTGACATGCTTTAAGTGTGGAGAGCCGGGTCACTATAGCTGAGAGTGTCCCCAGAACAACAACCCCAATCAAACTGGAAAGTCCGTTGGCCGTGGTAAGCCCGCGGGAAAAACATTCTACGCCAAGCCGGCCACCACTGCACGTGGCCATGTCAACTATGTTTCAGCCGAGGAGGCTCATGAGGATCCCAACGTCGTCCTTGGTACACTCCTTGTTAACTGCCATCCGGCATCTGTTCTTTTCGATACTGGAGCATCTCATTCATTCATATCCGAGAGCTATGCTCGATTGCATAACATGACATTCTGTGACATGCCCACTTCCATGGTAATTCAAACTCCGGGTTCCAAATGGCAAACTTCTAGAGTAAGTCATGGGAACGAAATTCTTGTCGATAGACTTGTCTTCCTTGCATCCTTGATAGCTCTCAAGTCCACGGACATAAACATCATCTTGGGTATGGACTGGATGTCAGCTCATTACGCTAAGATTGATTGTGCCACTAGAACCGTTCAGCTTACTCACCCATCGGGCAAGACAGTCAATGTCTTAACTCGAGTGGCCAAGCGCCAGCTTTACTCCCTAAATGCCAACCCCCTTCCAGACCTTGAGGATGTTCCGATAGTCCGAGACTTTTCGGATGTCTTTCCAGAAGAACTGCCAGGTGTTCCACCTGACAGGGATGTTGAGTTTGTGATAGACCTTGTTCCAGGAACCGTGCCAATTTCTACAAGACCCTACAAGATGGCACCCTTAGAACTAGCCGAGCTTAAGAACCAACTCGATGAGTCCTTGAAAAAGGGTTTCATCCATCCTAGTTCCTCTCCTTGGGCTTGCCCCGTCCTCTTCGTCAAGAAGAAGGATGTAACGGATCGAATGGTTGTGGACTACCGCCCTGTCAACCTGGTCACCATCAAGAACAAATACCCGCTTCCTAGGATTAACGATCTGTATGATCAGCTCGCTGGATCCTCAGTCTTTTCCAAGATGGATTTGAGGTTGGGCTACCATCAAATCAAAATCAGAAACGGGGACATTCCCAAAACGGCCTTTGTTACTCGTTATGGCCAATACGAGTACACCGTCATGTCCTTCGGTTTAACCAATGCCCCAGCTACCTTCTCTCGGTTAATGAACTCGGTTTTCATGGAGTACTTGGATAAATTCGTCGTGGTATACCTCGATGACATACTCATCTACTCCAAGAATGAAGAGGAACATGCCGAACATCTAAGGCTGGTATTGATGAAACTTCGGGAGCATCGCCTTTATGCCAAATTCTCCAAGTGTGAATTTTGGTTGCCAGAAGTGACCTATCTAGGCCATGTAATCTCTGGCAAGGGTATTGCTGTCAATCCCGAGCGAGTTCAAGCCATCCTTGATTGGACTCCACCTGAGACGGTCAAGCAAGTTCGGAGTTTCCTTGGCTTAGCGAGCTATTGCCGCCGCTTCATCGAGAATTTCTCCAAGGTTGCTAAACCTCTAACTGAACTCCTCAAGAAAGATAAAAAGTTCGAGTGGACTCCACAGTGCGACTTCAGCTTTCAGGAACTGAAAAGATGCCTAACATCTGCTCCCGTACTAGTACCACCAGATTTCTCCAAGGACTTTATTATCTATTGCGACGCCTCGCGACAAGGACTAGGTTGCATACTCATGCAGGATCGTCAGGTAATTGCCTATGCTTCACGGCAATTACACCCACATGAGGAAAATTATCCCACACATGATCTAGAGCTTGCAGCTGTAGTCCATGCACTTAAAACCTGGCGACATTACCTCCTCGGTAATCGTTGCAAGATCTTCACCGATCACCAAAGTTTGAAATATATCTTCACCCAACCAGACTTGAATCTCAGGCAAAGACGTTGGGTTGAGTTGATCTCGGATTACGACTTAGGAATAACTTACACCCCGGGCAAAGCCAATGTCATGGATGATGCACTAAGCCGTAAATCCTATTGTAACAACCTGATGTTACAACAGAGTCAACCACCTCTCCATGAGGAATTCCGTAAGCTTAACCTTCACATTGTTCCTCGAGGATTCCTATCCACCCTGGTGGCGAAACCTACCCTTATGGATCAAATCATAACCGCCCAGCGGTATGATAAGGGCATATCCCGGATTAAGGAAAACATCGCTAGCGGAGTTGCTAAATGTTTCTCCATGGATGAGCGAGGTGCTGTCTTCTTCGAGAACCGTTTGGTGGTTCCCAAGAAACAACATCTGCGCCAGTTGATCCTTAAGGAAGCTCATGAATCCCCTCTCACCATTCATCCCGGTAGTACTAAAATGTATCAAGACCTACGCCAGAGGTTTTGGTGGACTAGGATGAAGAGAGAAATCGCTCAATACATTGCTAATTGCGACGTTTGTCATCGTGTTAAAGCAGAGCATCAACGGCCTGCTGGCACTCTTCAACCTTTGGCTATTCACGAATGGAAATGGGATAAAATTAGTATGGATTTCATCACTGGGTTTCCCAGGACCAAGAGAGGGAATAATGCCATCTTTGTCGTGATCGACTGTCTTTCCAAAGTAGCCCACTTTCTACCTGTTCGTGAGAGTATCACCGCTAGCCAGCTAGCCGATTTATACATCTCCCGAATAGTGTCTCTTCATGGTGTTCCATTGGAAATTAACTCAGACCGTGGGAGTCTCTTCACCTCTCGATTTTGGGAAAGTTTCCAAAATGCTATGGGAACTCGTCTCTCTTTTAGTACTGCCTTCCATCCTCAATCAAGTGGTCAAGTAGAGCGAGTCAATCAAATTCTGGAAGATATGCTCCGAGCTTCTGTCATCTCGTTCGGAATGAGTTGGGAGAAATGCCTTCCATTCGCGGAGTTTGCTTATAACAATAGTTATCAAGCCAGCTTGGGCAAGGCTCCTTTTGAAGTTCTCTATGGACGAAAATGTTGAACGCCTCATACTACGTTCCCCTACAGCGCCCCCCTCTCCTTAGACTGAAGGAAATATACCCTAGAGGCAATAATAAAGTTATTATTTATTTCCTTATATCATGATAAATGTTTATTATTCATGCTAGAATTGTATTAACCGGAAACATAATACATGTGTGAATACATAGACAAACAAAGTGTCACTAGTATGCCTCTACTTGACTAGCTCGTTAATCAAAGATGGTTATGTTTCCAAACCATGAACAATGAGTTGTTATTTGGTTAACGGGATCACATCATTAAGTGAATGATCTGATTGACATGACCCATTCCATTAGCTTAGCACCCGATCGTTTAGTATGTTGCTATTGCTTTCTTCATGACTTATACATGTTCCTATGACTATGAGATTATGCAACTCCCGTTTGCCGGAGGAACACTTTGTGTGCTACCAAACGTCACAACATAACTGGGTGATTATAAAGGAGCTCTACAGGTGTCTCCAAAGGTAAATGTTGGGTTGGCGTATTTCGAGATTAGGATTTGTCACTCTGATTGTCGGAGAGGTATCTCTAGGCCCTCTCGGTAATGCACATCACTTAAAGCCTTGCAAGCATTGCAACTAATGAGTTAGTTGCGGGATGATGTATTACAGAACGAGTAAAGAGACTTGCCGGTAACGAGATTGAACTAGGTATTGGAATACCGACGATCGAATCTCGGGCAAGTAACATACCGATGACAAAGGGAACAACGTATGTTGTTATGCGGTCTGACCGATAAAGATCTTCGTAGAATATGTAGGAGCCAATATGGGCATCCAGGTCCCACTATTGGTTATTGACCGGAGACATGTCTCGGTCATGTCTGCATTGTTCTCGAACCCGTAGGGTCCGCACGCTTAAGGTTACGATGATAGTTATATTATGAGTTTATGAATTTTGATGTACCGAAGGTTGTTCAGAGTCCCGGATGTGATCACGGACATGACGAGGAGTCTCAAAATGGTCGAGACATAAAGATTGATATATTGGAAGCCTATGTTTGGATATCGGAAGTGTTCCGGGTGAAATCGGGATTTTACCGGAGTACCGGGAGGTTACCGGAACCCCCCGGGGAGCTAGATGGGCCTTAATGGGCCTTGGTGGAAAAGAGAAGAGGCAGCCCATAGTGGGCCGCACGCCCCTCCCCTCCCTTGGTCCGAATTGGACAAGGAGAGGGGGCCGGCCCCTCTCTCTCTTTTCCCCCCTCCGCGAGTCCTATTCCAACTAGGATTGGGGGGGGGGGAATCCTACTCCCAGAGGGAGTAGGACTCTCCTGGCGCGCCCCATGTGGCCGGCCAGCCTCCCCCCTTTGCTCCTTTATATACTGAGGCAGAGGCACCCTAGAGACACACAAGTTGATCCACGTGATCTTATTCTTAGCCGTGTGCGGCGCCCCCTGCCACCATAGTCCTCGATAATATTGTAGCGGTGCTTAGGCGAAGCCCTGCAGCAGTAGTGCATCAAGATCGTCACTGCGCCGTCATGCTGACGGAACTCTTCCCTGACACTTTGCTGGATCGGAGTCCGGGGATCGTCATCGAGCTGAACTTGTGCTAAAACTCGGAGGTGCCGTAGTTTCGGTGCTTGATCGGTCGGGCCGTGAAGACGTACGACTACATCAACCAAACGCTTCCGTTGTCGATCTACAAGGTATGTAGATCACACTCTCCCCTCTCGTTGCTATGCATCACCATGATCTTGCGTGTGCGTAGGAAAATTTTGAAATTACTACGTTCCCCTACAGTGGCATCCGAGCCTAGGTTTTATATGTTGATGTTATATGCACGAGTAGAACACAAGTGAGTTGTGGGCGATATAAGTCATACTGCTTACCAACATGTCATACTTTGGTTCGGCGGTATTGTTGGATGAAGCGGCCCAGACCGACATTACGCGTACGCTTACGCGAGACCGGTTCTCCCGACGTGCTTTGCATAGAGGTGGCTTGCGGGTGACAGTTTCTCCAACTTTAGTTGAACCGAGTGTGGCTACGCCCAGTCCTTGCGAAGGTTAAAACAGCACCAACTTGACAAACTATCATTGTGGTTTTGATGCGTAGGTAAGATTGGTTCTTGCTTAAGCCCGTAGCAGCCACGTAAAACTTGCAACAACAAAGTAGAGGACGTCTAACTTGTTTTTGCAGGGCATGTTGTGATGTGATATGGTCAAGACATGATGCTGAATTTGATTGTATGAGATGATCATGTTTTGTAACCGAGTTATCAGCAACTGGCAGGAGCCATATGGTTGTCGCTTTATTGTATGCAATGCAATCGCGATGTAATGCTTTACTTTATCACTAAACGGTAGCGATAGTCGTAGAAGCACAAGCTTGGCGAGGCGACAATGATGCTACGATGGAGATCAAGGTGGCACACCGGTGACGATGGTGATCACGACGGTGCTTCGGAGATGGAGATCACAAGCACAAGATGATGATGGCCATATCATATCACTTATATTGATTGCATGTGATGTTTATCTTTTATGCATCTTATCTTGCTTTGATTGACGGTAGCATTATAAGATGATCTCTCACTAATTATCAAGAAGTGTTCTCCCTGAGTATGCACTGTTGCGAAAGTTCTTCGTGCTGAGACACCACGTGATGATCGGGTGTGATAGGCTCTACGTTCAAATACAACGGGTGCAAAACAGTTGCACACGCGGAATACTCAGGTTATACTTGACGAGCCAAGCATATACAGATATGGCCTCGGAACACGGAGACCGAAAGGTCGAGCGTGAATCATATAGTAGATATGATCAACATAATGATGTCCACCAATGAAACTACTCCATCTCACGTGATGATCGGACATTGTTTAGTTGATTTGGATCATGTAATCACTTAGAGGATTAGAGGGATGTCTATCTAAGTGGGAGTTCTTTAAGTAAATTAATTGAACTTAAATTTATCATGAAACTTAGTACCTGATAAGTATCTTGCTTGTTTATGCTTGTTTGTAGATAGATGGCTCGTGCTGTTGTTCCGTTGAATTTTAATGCGTTCCTTGAGAAAGCAAAGTTGAAAGATGATGGTAGCAATTACACGGACTGGGTCTGTAACTTGAGGATTATCCTCATTGCTGCACAGAAGAATTACGTCCTGGAAGCACCGCTGGGTGCCAGGCCTGCTGCAGGAGCAACGCCGGATGTTATGAACGTCTGGCAGAGCAAAGCTGATGACTACTCGATAGTTCAGTGTGCCATGCTTTACGGCTTAGAATCGGGACTTCAACGATGTTTTGAACGTCATGGAGCATATGAGATGTTCCAGGAGTGGAAGTTAATATTTCAAGCAAATGCCCGGATTGAGAGATATGAAGTCTCCAATAAGTTCTATAGCTGCAAGATGGAGGAGAATAGTTCTGTCAGTGAGCATATACTCAAAATGTCTGGGTATAATAATCTCTTGATTCAATTGGGAGTTAATCTTCCAGATGATTGCGTCATTGACAGAATTCTCCAATCACTGCCACCAAGCTACAAGAGCTTCATGATGAACTATATGCGAGGGATGAACAAGACTATTCCCGAGCTCTTCGCAATGCTAAAAGCTGCGGAGGTAGAAATCAAGAAGGAGCATCAAGTGTTGATGGTCAGCAAGACCACTAGTTTCAAGAAAAAGGGCAAAGGGAAGAAGAAGGGGAACTTCAAAAAGAACAGCAAACAAGTTGCTACTCAAGAGAAGAAACCCAAACCTGGACCTAAGCCTGAAACTGAGTGCTTCTACCGCAAGCAGACTGGTCACTCGAAGCGGAACTGCCCCAAGTATTTGGCGGATAAGAAGGATGGCAAGGTGAACAAAGGTATATGTGATATACATGTTATTGATGTGTACCTTACTAATGCTCGCAGTAGCACCTGGGTATTTGATACTGGTTCTGTTGCTAATATTTGCAACTCGAAACAGGGACTACGGATCAAGGGAAGATTGGCTAAGGACGAGGTGACGATGCACGTGGGAAACGGTTCCAAAGTCGATGTGATCGCAGTCGGCACGCTACCTCTACATCTACCTTTGGGATTAATATTAGACCTAAATAATTGTTATTTGGTGCCAGCGTTAAGCATGAACATTATATCTGGATCTTGTTTGATGCGAGACGGTTATTCATTTAAATCTGAGAATAATGGTTGTTCTATTTATATGAGTAATATCTTTTATGGTCATGCACCCTTGAAGAGTGGTCTATTCTTGTTGAATCTCGATAGTAGTAACACACATATTCATAATGTTGAAACCAAAAGATGCAGAGTTGATAATGATAGTGCGAAATATTTGTGGCACTGCCGTTTAGGTCATATCGGTGTAAAACGCATGAAGAAACTCCATACTGATGGACTTTTGGAACCACTTGATTATGAATCACTTGGTACTTGCGAACCGTGCCTCATGGGCAAGATGACCAAAACACCGTTCTCCGGTACTATGGAGAGAGCAACAGATTTGTTGGAAATCATACATACAGATGTATGTGGTCCGATGAATATTGAGGCTCGTGGCGGATATCGTTATTTTCTCACCTTCACAGATGACTTAAGCAGATATGGGTATATCTACTTAATGAAACATAAGTCTGAAACGTTTGAAAAGTTCAAAGAATTTCAGAGTGAAGTTGAAAATCATCGTAACAAGAAAATAAAGTTTCTACGATCTGATCGTGGAGGAGAATATTTGAGTTACGAGTTTGGTGTACATTTGAAAAATTGTGGAATAGTTTCGCAACTCACGCCACCCGGAACACCACAGCGTAATGGTCTGTCCGAACGTCGTAATCGTACTTTACTAGATATGGTGCGATCTATGATGTCTCTTACTGATTTACCGCTATCGTTTTGGGGATACGCTCTAGAGACAGCTGCATTCACGTTAAATAGGGCACCATCAAAATCCGTTGAGATGACGCCTTATGAACTGTGGTTTGGCAAGAAACCAAAGTTGTCGTTTCTGAAAATTTGGGGCGGCGATGCTTATGTGAAAAAGCTTCAACCTGATAAGCTCGAACCCAAATCGGAGAAATGTGTCTTCATAGGATATCCAAAGGAGACTATTGGATACACCTTCTACCACAGATCCGAAGGCAAGACTTTTGTTGCTAAATTCGGAAACTTTCTGGAGAAGGAGTTTCTCTCGAAAGAAGTGAGTGGGAAGAAAGTAGAACTTGACGAGGTAACAGTACCTGCTCCCTTATTGGAAAGTAGTACATCACAGAAAACTGTTTCTGCGACACCTACACCAGTTAGTGAGGAAGCTAATGATGATGATCATGAAACTTCAGAACAAGATACTACTGAACCTCGTAGATCAACTAGAGTAAGATCAGCGCCAGAGTGGTACGGTAATCCTGTTCTGGAAGTCATGCTACTAGATCATGATGAACCTACGAACTATGAAGAAGCGATGGTGAGCCCAGATTCCGCAAAGTGGCTTGAAGCCATGAAATCTGAGATGGGATCCATGTATGAGAACAAAGTATGGACTTTGGTTGACTTGCCCGATGATCGGCAAGCAAATGAGAATAAATGGATCTTCAAGAAGAAGACTGACGCTGACGGTAATATTACTGTCTACAAAGCTCTACTTGTCGCAAAAGGTATTCGGCAAGCTCAAGGGATTGACTACGATGAGACCTTCTCACCCGTAGCGATGCTTAAGTCTGTCCGAATCATGTTAGCAATTGCCGCATTTTATGATTATGAAATTTCGCAGATGGATGTCAAAACTGCATTCCTGAATGGATTTCTGGAAGAAGAGTTGTATATGATGCAACCAGAAGGTTTTGTCGATCCAAAGGGAGCTAACAAAGTGTGCAAGCTCCAGCAATCCATTTATGGACTGGTGTAAGCCTCTCGGAGTTGGAATAAATGTTTTGATAGTGTGATCAAAGCATTTCGTTTTATACAGACTTTTGGAGAAGCCTGTATTTACAAGAAAGTGAGTGGGAGCTCTGTAGCATTTCTGATATTATATGTGGATGACATATTACTAATTGGAAATGATGTAGAATTTCTGGATAGCATAAAGGGATACTTGAATAAGAGTTTTTCAATGAAAGACCTCGGTGAAGTTGCTTACATATTAGGCATTAAGATCTATAGAGATAGATCAAGACGCTTAATTGGACTTTCACAA
The DNA here is from genome assembly GCF_056163025.1 of Triticum urartu. Classification (NCBI taxonomy): domain Eukaryota; kingdom Viridiplantae; phylum Streptophyta; class Magnoliopsida; order Poales; family Poaceae; genus Triticum; species Triticum urartu. The sequence continues at coordinate 120,652,103 of NC_141876.1, read as the reverse complement.
ACCACATACCTTGACAAAGTTTTGAAAAAGTTCAAAATGGATCAAGCAAAGAAAGGATTCTTGCCTATGTTACAAGGTGTGAAGTTGAGTAAGACTCAATGCCCGACCACTGCAGAAGATAGAGAGAATATGAAATATGTTCCCTATGCATCAGCCATAGGATCTATCATGTATGCAATGATGTGTACCAGACCTGATGTGTGCCTTGCTATAAGTCTAGCAGGGAGGTACCAAAGTAATCTAGGAGTGGATCACTGGACAGCGGTCAAGAACATCTTGAAATACCTGAAAAGGACTAAGGATATGTTTCTCATATATGGAGGTGACAAAGAACTCATCGTAAAAGGTTACGTTGATGCAAGCTTTGACACTGATCCGGACGATTCTAAATCGCAAATCGGATACGTGTTTACATTAAACGGTGGAGCTGTCAGTTGGTGCAGTTCTAAACAAAGCGTTGTAGCGGGATCTACATGTGAAGCGGAGTACATAGCTGCTTCAGAAGCAGCAAATGAAGGAGTCTGGATGAAGGAGTTCATATCCGATCTAGGTGTCATACCTAGTGCATCGGGTCCAATGAAAATCTTTTGTGACAATACTGGTGCAATTGCCTTGGCAAAGGAATCCAGATTTCACAAGAGAACCAAGCACATCAAGAGACGCTTCAATTCCATCCGGGATCTAGTCCAGGTGGGAGACATAGAGATTTGCAAGATACATACGGAACTGAATATTGCAGACCCGTTGACTAAGCCTCTTCTACGAGCAAAACATGATCAGCACCAAGGCTCCATGGGTGTTAGAATCATTGCTGTGTAATCTAGATTATTGACTCTAGTGCAAGTGGGAGACTGAAGGAAATATGCCCTAGAGGCAATAATAAAGTTATTATTTATTTCCTTATATCATGATAAATGTTTATTATTCATGCTAGAATTGTATTAACCGGAAACATAATACATGTGTGAATACATAGACAAACAAAGTGTCACTAGTATGCCTCTACTTGACTAGCTCGTTAATCAAAGATGGTTATGTTTCCAAACCATGAACAATGAGTTGTTATTTGATTAACGGGATCACATCATTAAGTGAATGATCTGATTGACATGACCCATTCCATTAGCTTAGCACCCGATCATTTAGTATGTTGCTATTGCTTTCTTCATGACTTATACATGTTCCTGTGACTATGAGATTATGCAACTCCCGTTTGCCGGAGGAACACTTTGTGTTCTACCAAACGTCACAACGTAACTGGGTGATTATAAAGGAGCTCTACAGGTGTCTCCAAAGGTAAATGTTGGGTTGGCGTATTTCGAGATTAGGATTTGTCACTCCGATTGTCGGAGAGGTATCTCTGGGCCCTCTCGGTAATGCACATCACTTAAAGCCTTGCAAGCATTGCAACTAATGAGTTAGTTGCGGGATGATGTATTACAGAACGAGTAAAGAGACTTGCCGGTAACGAGATTGAACTAGGTATTGGAATACCGACGATCGAATCTCGGGCAAGTAACATACCGATGACAAAGGGAACAACGTATGTTGTTATGCGGTCTGACCGATAAAGATCTTCGTAGAATATGTAGGAGCCAATATGGGCATCCAGGTCCCGCTATTGGTTATTGACCGGAGACATGTCTCGGTCATGTCTGCATTGTTCTCGAACCCGTAGGCTCCGCACTCTTAAGGTTACGATGACAGTTATATTATGAGTTTATGCATTTTGATGTACCGAAGGCTGTTCGGAGTCCCGGATGTGATCACGGACATGATGAGGAGTCTCAAAATGGTCGAGACATAAATTGATATATTGGAAGCCTATGTTTGGATATCGGAAGTGTTCCGGGTGAAACCGGGATTTTACCGGAGTACCGGGAGGTTACCGGAACCCCCCGGGGAGCTAGATGGGCCTTAATGGGCCTTGGTGGAAAAGAGAAGAGGCAGCCCATAGTGGGACGCGCGCCCCTCCCCTCCCTTGGTCCGAATTGGACAAGGAGAGGGGGCCGACCCCTCTCTCTCTTTTCCCCCCTCCGCGAGTCCTATTCCAACTAGGATTGGGGGGGGGGAATCCTACTCCCAGAGGGAGTAGGACTCTCCTGGCGCGCCCCATGTGGCCGGCCAGCCTCCCCCCTTTGGTCCTTTATATACTGAGGCAGAGGCACCCTAGAGACACACAAGTTGATCCACATGATCTTATTCTTAGCCGTGTGCGGCACCCCCTGCCACCATAGTCCTCGATAATATTGTAGCGGTGCTTAGGCGAAGCCCTGCAGCAGTAGTGCATCAAGATCGTCACCGCGCCGTCGTGCTGACGGAACTCTTCCCCGACACTTTGCTGGATCGGAGTCCGGGGATTGTCATCGAGCTGAACGTGTGCTAAAACTCGGAGGTGCCGTAGTTTCAGTGCTTGATCGTCATCGAGCTGAACTTGATTGTGGTCCATCATGCGGCTCCCACACATACTTTTCCTTTTCCTTTTTACCATTTTTTGGTCTCTTCTCTACAGGCCTCTCGACGGCCCGAGCATCGGTCCTTTTGAAGGACGGATATACCAAGGCGGCAGACAGCACAAACGTGTGGGAGAATCTCTAGATGTTCTTCTTGACGATCATTCTACCTGTTTTCAGGACCCGCACACAGCTCCCCCTTGGTCTTGGCATGTTAAATAGCCCTGTTGCTTATCGCACTATTTGTACAAATACGCTTTGATGTATTAATCAAATTATAATGGAAACAATTTGCGTGCCAACCTACGTGGCACTAGCTCACTACTTCATTTTATTTCGCTATTCTTATCGATTGCACCCGTACACTTTGGTACGCTTCAATTCGCCAGGGGTTTCATTATGCTCCATACTACGACAACAAAGTCCGAACAACTTTTACAGTACAGTTCGACACCCCGAATTTTAGCATTATATGCATCAGCTCCGAATCATGTCTTTGGTCAATAGTTGGGTTGCCCGGCTCCTGTGCTTGCTACCTTACGTTCCATCCTATCGGCTAGGGTAGTAAAGGGAGAACTATTGCGATTATGTTTCTGGTTTATCCGAGCAAACACCTCAGTAGAGAAAAGCCGAAAACTGACTGTCATGATATGACGAGAGCTGGTCAGCTATTCAGAGGTTAAAATCTTTTGTGATTTTTTCCGCATTATGCAATGAATCGACCTCTACCCATCAGGTGTCTACAACACCCTAGTCCGGATTATATACTCACTAGGGGCTGCGCATGCTTTTCTATTGTCAAACTCCTATGGCTAAGTGAGGGTGATAAAGCCACATAGTCCGATTGCCTGGTTCGTTGCGCTACACACCTCCTTCAAGGACCAAACTCTTGGATCAAGAGTGTTTAGATTCCATCCCGAACACCCCCGTACTACCTACGTGGGGGCTGAAGCCGACGATTGGCCAACTCTCAGATTTAACCAAACGGCCGCACAAGAGGTAAAATTTTGAAACAACAAACATTGTATTACATAACGGCTCTATTTCATAATACAGGAAGGGATAACATAAATGACTTCATTCAAAGATAATGTCTTTTGAACATTGGCCCTCTACAATGCGGTATCCCTTCAGGACATCATCAAAATACTGCTCGGTCGTGCGGTGCTCCTTGCCCGCGGGCGGTCCCTTGGTCGCGAGCTTGACGGCGTCCATCTTCGCCCACTGCACCTTGACATGGGCGAAGGCCATCCGCACACCTTCAATGCAGATCGACCGCTTGATGGCATCAAGCCGAGGGCAGGCATTGACCAGCCGCTTCACGAGCCCGAAGTAGCTGCTTGGTATGGCTTTGGCAGGCCATAGACGGATTATCAAATCCTTCATGGCCAGTTCGGCCACCCTATGCAGTTCGGTCAGCTGTTTCAGCTGATCGTTAAAGGGCACCAGATGCTCTGGTGCAAGGTATTGCGACCAGACCAGCTTCTCCGTTGAGCTCCCCTCTTCGGCTCGGAGGAATTCCGCAGCGTAGGCAACACTACGCGGCAGATCCGCAAATGCCCCTGGAGAACTCCAAATCTGGGTCAGTAAGATGAACCTTTTCTTCACATACTTGCTCTGCATAATAAAGGCCTTACCCGCCGCAATTTTTCTGGCCTCCTGGATTTCCTGGAGGGCGCCCTGGGCTTCAACCCGGGCATTGTGTGCGCTTTGGCGGGCCTTGGCAAGTTCGGACTCTTGATCCGCAATATTGCGCTCCAAGGACTCGCACTTCCTCACGGCATCCTGGAGCTCCTGCTAGACCCCACCAACCCTGGCCTCGTGTTTTTCGTGAGCGGCTTGTTCCTTTGCCGCTCTCTCCTGGGCTTCGGCCAGCGCCTTCTTGAGGGTCTCCACCTTGGTCGCTGCTCCTACAAAATATCATGGCACTATGGTCAACACAAATCATTCATCCTTTCTGAATCTACACAAGGTCATTGCATACCTTGATGGTCCTCTAGCTGTTTTTTCACACAGTCGAGCTCTTCCTCGGTCCGCTCCAGACTCTACTTCAGTCCGGAGACCTCAGCAGCATGAGAGGTCGCAGCCAGCAAAGACGCCTCCTTATTCACACAGACACATACGGTTAGTCTCCTGCAAAAATTAGTTGATCCTCTGTCCGGCTTTTCTTTTCGAACACCAGACAGTGTCTCAGGGCTACTATCTATACTATGACATTCCTTTTGCATAAATTGTGTTTTCATACCTCAAAGCCTATTAGAAGGCTTGTGCAGGCTTCGGTTAGTCCGCTCTTTGCGGACTGAATCCTCTCAACCACTGTACCCATAAGGGTAAGGTGTTCCTCAACAATGGAAGCACTTTGCAGTGCTTCTATTAGAGTATCCGGTGCCTCTGGATGGACAGAGGTCACCGGTGGGATCGGTGCACCTCCTTCTTTTGAAGGAGGCTGCTTGCCAGATTCCTGAGCCGTATAGGTCTCCGGAATTGTATTCGGCTGGGGGCCGGATTGGATATGGCCCCCATCGCCAGTCTCTATCGGGATTTGCTCCCCCATCTGTCCGACGGCCGAGGGTTCACCCTCTGGCGCCACCCTGACGGCCTCCTGTGTTTCTCCTTGGCCTGGGGAAGTCCTTTGGGACATCACCTCAGTGTTATCCATGGCCTTGGGAGAAGAGGCTGCTGGAAGGGACCCGTTGTCCATCACCTTCGGATCCAGTGAATTCCCCAAAGATGAGGATCGCTGGAGGTCGGAACGAGACAGATTGCAGTGCATAATTCAACATGTTAAAACCATGAAGTAAAGGAGCCGGATATATGTGTGTGTCTTTGAGTACTTACGATTCGGCCAGGGGCTTATCCCTGGGGCGCCACTCGGAGCTGCTGTCAATGTCCCACGCGGAGTTGTTCGTGGGGGAGACCTTCCCCTTCTTGGACGCCTCTGCCCCAGATGCGTGGAGGCCGCCCTTTTCTTCCTCCCCCCTCCGGGGGAGAGTTGCTTTCCTCCTCCTCCTCCTCCTCCTCGTCCTGGATGTGGGAGGAGTGGGTCTTGGCATCTTCGGACGTGACGTCCGAAGTTCCCTTACGGCGGAGACCACTCCTAGTCTCCTTGGTATTCTTCTTGGCCTTCTTCTCCGGCTCTTGGTAGGGTGCCAGAACCAGCATCTTCGTCAGAAGAGGGATTGCTGGGTTTTCGGGAAGCGGGGCCGGACACTAGATCCGCTCCGCCTTCCTTGTCCAGCCCTGAAAAAATAAATGGGGAAGCTTAGGTGTCTTCCTTGAGTATGCAAGTAAAGGATACACCTTGAAATACGGAAAACATACCGCACTGGCGGGATGGGCCAGGTCGTGCCCGCGGTCCTCGGTCGTCACTAGCCACGTCTCGTTGGCCTTAAAGAGCACCTTCTAGATGTCTTCGTGCGTAGTGCCGAAGAACTGTTGCATGGTCTTGTGCTCGGCCGGATCGAACTCCCACAAATGGCAAGCCCAGCTTTGGCACAGAAGGATCCATCGAACGAGCATCACCTGGATCACATTGACAAGCTTGATGTTGTTGTCTACCATGCTCTTGATGCGCGTTTAAAGCGTTGTCAGATCATCTGACGAAGACCAGTCCGGGCCCTTCTCTAGCCAGGAGGTGAGCCGCATCGGGGCTCTGTACTGGAATTCGGGAGCCGCGGCCCAGGTGGCATCGCGATGCTTTGTGAAGTAGAACCACTACTGTTGCCACCCTTTGACGATCTCCACGAAGGTACCTTTGGGCCAGGAGACGTTGGGCATCTTGCTCACCATGGTGCCTCCGCACCCTACGTGTTAACCGCCCACCACCTTCGGCTTCACATTGAAGATCTTTAACCACAATCCGAAGTGGGGTGGGATGTGGAGGAAGGCCTCGCACACGAAAATAAATGTCAAGATGTTGAGGAAGGAGTTGGGGGCCAGATCCTGGAAATCCAGCCTGTAGTAGAACATGAGTCCGCGAACGAATGGGTGGAGAGGGAATCCTAATCTGCGGACGAAGTGGGGGATGAATACCACCCTCTCATGGGGTTTCGGGGTGGGGATGATCTGCCCCATTGCTGGAAGCCGGTGAGCAATTTCCTTGGCTAAGTACCCGGCCTCCCGGAGCTTGGTGATGTCCTTCTCCTTGACAGAGGAAACCATCCACTTGCCTTGCGCTCTAGATCCGGATATGGCTGGAGTGCTTTTTTGAGGTGGAAGCTTGGGTGCTGGAGCTCGAGAATGGATGGGCAGAGAGGAAGAGGGCGTGGGTGAAAAGGTGACATCCTTATTCCTTTATAAAGGCTACAAATATCAAGTGCCTCCCCACTTGCCTTAAAACTCGCCTATTCCCCAAGGGCCGTGCAGACGGTGCGGTTGGATTACCCACGCCCGTATTGATGAGAATCCCATAATAAGGGGACACAATCTCTGCTTCGACAAGACGTGCCAATGAAACCACATCTTGAAACATGGAGCGGTTTGAAATAATGACCGAGCAGTGACGTGATGTCACGCTGCAAAAGTTGTCAGTGGATTGGACTCATAAAATATTATACTCTCTGATTGTGTGTGTGTGTGTGGTACTCGTTTTGTAGAGCCGGACATGTTTTCTGTGTTCGAAGGCTGTTTTGGAGTATTCGGAGGAGGAACCCGCCTTGCAATGCCGAAGACAATCTGCGCGCCGGACACATCGTGATTGAAGCCTGGTTCAGGGGTTACTGAGGGAGTCCTGGATTAAGGTGTCCTCGGGTGTCCGGACTATGTAACATGGGCCGGACTAATGGGCTATGAAGATACAAGACAGAAGACTTCCTCCCGTGTCCGAATGGGACTCTCCTTTGCGTGGATGGCAAGCTTGGCCTTCGGATATGTAGATTCCTTCCTTTGTAAACCGACTCTGTACAATCCTAGGCCCCTCCAGTGTCTATATAAACCGGAGGGTTTTGTCTGTAGGGGCAATCACAATCATATAGGCTAGACTTCTAGGGTTTAGCCACAACGATCTCGTGGTAGATCAACTCTTGTAATCCTCATACTCATCAAGATCAATCAAGCAGGACGTAGGGTATTACCCCATCAAGAGGGCCCGAACCTGGGTAAAACATCGTGTCCCCTGCCTCCTGTTACCATCGACCTTAGACGCACAGTTCGGGACCCCCTACCCGAGATCCGCCAGTTTTGACACTAACATTGGTGCTTTCATTGAGAGTTCCGTTGCATCACCAGAAGGTTTGATGGCTCCATCAATCATCTACAACAATGCTGCCCCGGGGGAGGTTTTCCTCCTCGGTCAGATCTTTGTGCTCGGCGGCTTCGCACTGCGGGCCAACTCGCTTGTCCATCTGGAGTAGATCGACAGCTACGCCCCAGGTCACTAGATTAGTTTTGGAAACTTGGATTATGTCGCTGACATCCGAGGAGACTTGATCTTCCAAGGATTCACAACCCCAACCTCTGCTCTGGCCTTAGAGCCGGAGAGCGTCACCAGGTCCGAAGACAGGATTTCTAAACCCGCCGGAGACGTATCATCATCCCTAAGCTTAATTCTTGCTCTTCCTCGAGTAGGTAAATGATAAAAGAAATAATTTATGAAGTTTGAATGCTAGCATATATAGTGCATAAGTTTGATCAATGATAATTTCAATCACTTTTCCTAGCATTATAACAACAATTCTTTCTCATGAAACTTGTCATGATAAAGTAACAATTGAAAACGTAATTTTTGATGTGGAATGCTACCTATCGTATTCATCATATACTCTTTTCTTTTGTCACATGGACATTTGGACTTGAATGGTTCAAAGCAATACTCTATAATTTGACATGAAGACATCAATACTCAAGCATACTAACAAGCAACCATGTCTTTCAAAATATCAATGCTAAAGAAAGCTATCCCGCTATCCGTAGCCTGTTATACTCAATCATTGATCCATTCATGAAACACACTCAAATATTAGCGACATCTAATGCACAAGTATGACAATAGTGTTACCTAGTTGGTGAGATAAGATGGAGACTCAAAAATAAAAAAATTTGCATAGAAGTAAATACATAGGCCCTTCGCAGGGGGAAGCAGAGATTTGTAGAGGTGCTAGAGTTCAAGGCTTTTGAGAGATAAAATTATTTTGAGAGGCATGCTTTTCCTGCCAACGAAAATGACCAAGAATTCCCAATATCTTCCATGCTAGACAAATAATAGGCAGTTCCTGTTGTGGTTTTGTCACGGCAGATGTCCTCGTGAAAGGACTTAGTCGTGGAGCCATCGCCATGGGTTAGCTTAAAGGGGTTAAACCGGACAAGGGACACAAGAGTTCTATACTATTTCGGCCCCTTCGATGAAGGTAAAAGCCTACGTCTTGTTGTGATGGAATTGCTGGGGTTTCGATGACCAGAGAGCGAATCCGGTTTGCCTGGCTCTCGAGTTGTTGTGTGTTTCTCCCTAAACCGCCGCCGAGTCGCCCCTTTATATACATAGGTCGACGCCCATCGGCTTACAGAGTCCCGGGGCGGGATCATCAATGTGTCCAACTTGGTCTCTATCCTCCCTATCTTACAATACAAGTTACATGAGAAAGTCGGTTTACATCTACAGGCCTTAACCCGCCTTTGGGCCTTGGGCCTTCGTAAAGCGCCACCATCCTTACGTTTTTATGGGCCTCTAATCTTCATAGAGTTAACCTGGCTACCCCTGGCCGGTTTACGTCCAGTAGTAATATCCCCAACATTAGGCCCGAGATTGATTTGAACTTGTTGATGTCAATCTTCAACACTTAGAAAAATTCTTGCCCTAGCACCTTCGCATGGATCTTGTAAACCGCCGTGATGTCATCCTGCAGATCCGCAGTAAACCGTCATGATGTCACCTATTCGTTGAAGCCGAAGATGCCCTTCATTAATGAGTATCCAATCATCGAGGCGATAACCTTATTAAATATCCATTTTTGAGCTCCTCGATTCTCGTGCCTGTCGCTTATCTTTTTGCCTTATAAATAGGGCTGAGACCCCCCCTTTTCCGTTTCATCCGCTACCTCTTCATCTCTTCTTCCTCCCCACGACGCCCCTGTGCCCGAACGCCGCAGCCGCCGTCAAGCTTCGTCTCTGCCTCATCCTTGGCTGCTGCATCGACCTGAACACTCCAGAGAACCGCGGCACACCTCCGCTACCTTAACAACTTCGGTAAGTTTTCCCCCTTTTCTTCATAGATCCACTTTAGGGTTTTCATGTTCATCGGAGTTCATCGCAGCTCTGGTGGTGTTCTTCCCTTTTCTTCCCAGTAGCATCAAAAACTAACTAGATCTGCTAGCTCTTCATGAGACTTAGTTCTTATCTGAACCTGATCATCCCCTTCATATAGAAGAAAATTCATCTGAACCTGATGAACATATATCTGTAACTTAGTTATTGAATATATTCTCATTTTCTATCACCCCTTAGATCTGAAATCACCATATAAATCTGTGAAACCTGTTTCCCGCACTTAGGTATTTTTCAAATCTGTACCCTTCACACCAATATAGGCCGTTTAACTTTTTGAAGTATGATAATCTGGCAGGTACCATTAGTCTCCTTTTGAACCGCCAATTTATTTATACTCCGGTTTAACAGTATGCATATACCTATGCCTCTGTTCATTCCTTATCATTCATAAATACCCTGTCGTCGGTTTACCAATTTGCACATACTTGGATTCCTTTTCCTTGTTGTACTTTATGCATCACCATTAGTGAATCGTAAACCGGCATGATTTTCTTTCCAGCCTTTCACTTGCAATGGCCAAGCAGTTTTATTCCTGCAACTGGGTCCCCTCCCGGGTTACTGAGGAGCAACTCAACGGAATGGTCAAGATTGGCACCTTACCGAAGAAGAATGAGATCCGGTGGCGAGTTCCTGGGCCGGAAAATCCTCCCACCCCTAAGCAGGGTGAAGTAGTGGTGTTTTTTGATCACATAGACCGTGGCTTTAAACCGCCCGGATCAAAGTTTTTTTGAGATGTACTTGCTAGCTTTCAGCTCAATCCTCAAGATATTGGACCCAACGCGGTATCCAATATTTGCAACTTTCAAGTCTTTTGTGAAGTGTACCTCCAAGAAGAACCAACTATTGAGCTATTCCGGGATTTCTTCCATTTAAACCATCGCACTGAATTCGTAGACGGACCCAATACGGAACTTGGCGGCGTCTGAATTCGAAAAAGGAAAGAGGTTGAGTTTCCTCATGCCAAAGTTCACAGTCACCCCAAAGAGTGGAACCAAACTTGGTTCTACTGTAGAGACACCTCTCCGGAAGATGAAAACCCTCTGCCGGGTTACCGCGCTCACCGGCTTGCTAATGCTCATCTGCTTCTGCAGCGACTAAGTGTCCAGGAACGGGCCTCGTACGCACCTCAAATCGCCAAGGTGAGAGCCTTCTTGGCCAACGGTTTAACAGGCATGGACTTTGTCTATTGCTGGATATCCTAGAGCATTTTGCCGTTAAGTCACCACTCCGGTTTAATGTGTGAGTATACTGGTGACGTAGAAGACTCCCAATGCCATATCAATATTCAGCTAACAGATGAAGAAGTCACTGAATCCGTTAAGAAAATGTTGAATGAATCGGAAGCTGTCTGCAGCAAGACCGGGTTAAGCCCCTTTTATACGCAAAACAAACTGCCCGCTGTAAGTATTGTTTGTGCTTCTGCTTTACACCTGATATTTTTGAACTGTGCAATTTTTGAATACCCTCTTCTCATGTTTAAATAGGGTGAAGATCCTTTCTGGAAAAAGAAATCTCAAGAGAAAGAAGCAAAGCCTTCTCGTCCTAAGATGAAAGCCGTCAAGAAAACCACAAAGATTAAAGAACCTGAACCCATCGGTTTCGAGCTTGATGACGACCCGGATGAACCGGAAGCAGAGGTAGAACTTGATTCACTTGGTTCACTTTTCATGCATATCATTAACAATGATACTTATCAGGAGGACGTTGAGGGCAGCCAAGCTGATGATGCAGAGGTAATTATCCTTTCCTCCGGTTCAGATCCTCTGCCAACACAAAAAATCCGTCAAGCAGTCCGGAAAGTAAGCTTTTCTCACCCTCTTGCTCACCTGGATCCAACATTTATTTTGAAGAAGCAGCAGCACGAGGATCGCCGCACAACCCAGCACAATGGCCAAAAGGTTACTTCGACCGGTTTACCGGACACCCCGGTTCGAAAATACCGATCCGAGGTCTCACCCACTTCTGACACTTCTTATCCCAAGGCAGGCTATTTCCGACAACCTATTAATCCGTCCGATTCGAATTATCATGTGACACCTCCTTCATCCTCTGTCAAGTCAACAGCGACCCAACTCCCTCCTCTCAAAACCGTGGCTGGGTAAGCATTTCAACCCAATCTTTTGATGTTTCACACTTTATATGCTATGCTAACCTTTGCATCTTATTTTGTCTAGTGCCAAAGCCAGACCCAGTAAAAAGGCTCGGGTGAATAATCCGCCCGAAGACCATGTGGTTATTGAACCGGAGCAAACTACAGAACCAGAGGGTCCAAATACTGAGGCCACATTTGATGAACCACCCCCTCAAGATCATAATGCTGATGAACAAGTAGAAGTTGATACTGCTGTGCCAGATGATGAACCAGCAAATCCAATCCGGACTGATGACAGACCTTCTAGTCCAGTGAGAACTACTGACATTCCAGCAACTCCAGAAAAGGCTGCTGGAGATTAAGAAGGTGAGGTTATCATTACTGGTATTAGCCACACCTCTCCTAGCCATCCTGTTATATTGGCGAAACATAGTGCCAAGGAAGAGCGTGCTACCATGGAGAAAGGAAAATGGAGCACCGATTTATCCATCTATGCCCATCTTAGTGCTCAAGAACTCCACTCTGGTTTTCTAAACCGACTGCACTCAAACCGTGACTATGAAGCCGGTTTGGTAAATCTGATGAAGGAGCGCTATGAGGTATTTTCAACACTTTTTCCTTTGTTAAGTCCAATTGTAAACACCAACTCTAGTAGCCCCCAAGGGCCGGTTTATGATAGCAATCATAAGTCGGGACTTTGTAATATCTCAACTCTTGCATGCTTATCCTCCATATGTCAGGTGATCCTTTGAAATAAACCGGTACTTTATTGTTGTATTCCTGTAGCTTTCATCTGTGTAGCCCCCAAGGGCCGGTTTATCTTTCCAAGGTAACCGGGTCTTTAATCAATGCTTCAACTTTGAACAGATGTAGATTAGCCCCCAAGTGTCAAGGATAATGCGTGTATTGTACTTGGGACTTGCAAAAATTTCTGATGATAGAGCTAATAGGCATTAGCTCCCAAGTACAAAGTGCATAACTTGCTATACTCTTGTTACTTCAAATATACATATCTCATTGATGATTTATCTTGCCCTTTGTAGGCCGAGCTGAGTAAGAAGGACACTCAAACCGCTGACCTCCAGGAGAACATGAAATCTCAGCAAGCAGATGCTTCTACGGCCAAGGAAGAACTGACAAATGCCTTAGCAACCATGGAGAAGCTGAAGGAAACCTTTAATAAAGAGCGTGCAGACTAGGAGACAGAGAAAGCCAGTTTAACAAAGAAAGCCGAAGACGTAGAAGCAGCCCTGAAGCTGGTGGTGGAAGAGCTGACTGGCTTAAAATGGCAGATTAATGCCATGACTTCTGCTGTACTTGGCGAGTCTTCATATGAAATTTTTCCAATTCATAATATTTTATCAATAGCTGGTTTACTCATGCTTTACCATGACAGGGACCCGCATCACTCATCTGGGTGCCGACATGCGGATGAAGCATAAAGCAGCCTATACTTTGATAGAATAGCTGTATTCTGGATCCCAGCGAGCCATTTGCACTGCAGCTTATAACAAGCCTCCTCCAACACTGATAAAAGAAACCATCGAAAAGCTGGCCATGCTGCTTGCCCGGTTGGATGAACTGAAGAGATCAGCCGCAAGGTCAGGTGCGCTGACCGCGCTAATTCGGGCCAAGGCATGGATTCCAGATCTTGAACTGGCAGATATCAGCAAAGGCTATACTGGTATGAAGGAAGACGGTTCAGATTTCAACAATGACGATCTCCGAAGGCTAACAAAGGAGATGCGGCCTATAGCAAGCAAATTGGCGGATGACACAGATCTATCTCATTATCAACCGGTTTACGATGTTGAGGGGAAAAGACAACCCGCGCCGATTCATAATGTAGAAGATCTTGTTCCGCCAATCCGTAAGCACACTTACGCTCCTGACATTGACCCTTCCAACCTTATTCATGAAGAAGCCGTTTTTCAAGCCTTAACTGGAATCGATTGGTCAACGATTGATTTCTAGCGACTGGGTAGGGATGAGGAGAATGCGACCGCTCAAGATGAGCCTCAATCTTCAAGCCGCCCAGATGAGGAATCATAAACGGGGGGGCCGGTTTATCAGTTGCAGTATGCCACTCCTATTAAAACAATTATGAAATTTGGGATGTTTAAAGCGCCTTGTAATAGGATAACGTGAACACTTTATCTGTCATGCCGTCGAGCATGTTTGTTTCGCTTGATACTGAGAACTTGCCATGCCTTTGGGATCTATTATATGCATAGTCCATTATGGCTTTTATTTAACTTGTTCCTGCATATAAGAACTGTGATATATCTCATTGGCTGACCAACTGTTGGTATAGTAAGGGTGAAAACACCAATCTAGAGTAGTGATGACTCCTTTCCCTCTTTCCGGTTCATATAAAAACCATAGCGGGTTATGATAACCACCGGTTTGTTCGTATAACACTGGTGACTTCTAGTCAAAACCAGACCGGAGCAACTTACTGCCGGTTTAGAACTGATCATGTACTGGCAACTGAGCGTTGAAAGCCACGCCGGGTTGTAATAAACACCGGTTTATCAGAAAATATTCATAAATCTCTTATCAAAAGATTGTAAAACAACAAATACAAAAGAAATATGCAAGGCTTTTCATGGGCTGCCAGGCCCTAAATCGAGGCTTTTCATGGGCTGCCAGGCCGCTGAGTTAAACCATTTTTCAAAGCCTTTCAAGATGGACCTCAATCTTTAACCAATCACCGTTTTAACTTTGACAAGTTCAGGGTCTATGAGATTGACTTGTCAAACGTTCGATGGGTCATACTAGGTTTACCTGGACGGAGTGGCTTACTTAAAAAAGGCAGGATAACCCGGGGTTTTAGGTGAATACACCTGGTTTCCAAGCCTGGCTTGATAGCCTATTACAAGGGTGCAAGCTCGTTGTTCTTTGAGAAGCAAGGAGCCCCCAAGTAATATTTGAGCTATGCTCAGTGGTTACCTATGTTTGAGTTGTGCTTTATGCAACAGACTCTCTTTGGTCCCACATAATTTCCTTTTGGCTTTAAGCCTATCAAAAGGTGTAGCTATGGTATAAATACAACCAAGCCCCCTAGTGATTTCCCTTTTGGTCTTAAGCCGATCAAGAGGTGTAGCTATGGTTCAAATACGACCAAGCCCCCTAGTGATTTCCTTTATATCTGTGTGGCTTTATAGGCCAGGTTAATAGAACTCCGCTTTGTAAGTAGAAACCCCCATGGAACCACACATGATGTAAAAAAGAACAGAGACCCCGCTTTAGCTAAGGCTCCAGTTTATTATATAATATATACATTGTCATAAGTATGTACATAAGAAGATCCTATGGCTCAAGTATAGTAAGGCCAAAGAAGAGCTATATTCCATGGCCGCTGAGTCTCCTCCTCTAATTTGCGTGAGTCTTTGTGTTCTCGAACATCGATAAGGTAGTATGACCCGTTGTGCAAGTGTTTGCTGACCACAAAAGGTCCTTCCCAAGGTGGGGATAACTTGTGCATACCAGTCTGATCCTGGATGAGCCGGAGCACCAAATCGCCTTCTTGAAAAGTTCTGGTCTTAACCTGGCGGCTGTGATAACGTCGGAGATCTTGTTGATAAATCGCCGAACGCGCCGCTGCGAGATCACGCTCCTCATCTAACAGGTCCAGTGAATCCTGACGTGCCTTCTCATTTTCAGCTTCAACGTAAGCTGCCACCCGGGGTGAGTCATGACGGATGTCACTTGGGAGAACCGCCTCTGCTCCGTAAACCATGAAGAAAGGCGTGTAACCCGTAGATCTGTTTGGTGTAGTGTTGATACTCCATAATATAGAAGGTAACTCCTCCACCCAACAACCCGGCATCCGCTTTAAAGGAACAATAAGCCGAGGTTTAGTACCTCTCAAAATTTCTTGATTTGCCCTCTCTTCTTGACCATTAGATTGGGGGTGAGCTACTGACGACACATCAAGCCGGATGTGCTCACGTTGACAAAATTCTTCCATAGCACCCTTGGACAAATTAGTACCATTATCAGTTATAATGCTGTGTGGAAAACCAAACCGGAATATCACCTTTTTGATGAATTGAACCGCCGTGGCTGCATCACACTTACTGACTGGCTCTGTCTCTACCCACTTGGTAAACTTGTCAACTGCCACCAACAGGTGGGTCTTCTTATCCTTGGATCTCTTAAAGGGTCCAACCGTATCGAGCCCCCAAGTTGCAAATGGCCAAGTGATTGGAATCATTCTCAACTCCTGAGCCAGAACATGAGCGCGGCGTGCAAATTTCTAACAACCGTCACACCTTTTTACTAAATCCTTAGCATCAGCATGAGCCATCAACCAATAGAAGCCATGACGAAAAGCCTTAGCCACCAAGGATTTTGAACCGGTGTGGTGACTGATGAAGACATGTACCTAGGGTAGGGGCACGGACCTGTCCAAGGAGCCCTACCCTAGGACATCCCTAGGAGAAGTCACCTTTCAATCGACTTGAAGGTATCCCACTCGACGGGTTCAAGACACTCGACCAAGAGGCTATCACTCGACCATGAAGCCAACCACTCGACCGCCAGGAGACCTATAGTCACTCCGCAGGCAAATGGTCAGCTGTTAAGTAGTCTTTATGGTCATTATAGCACTTTATTAGGGGCGTTACCAGTAACGCCCAACCTTGAATGTACCTTAAACCCTGCATTACTGAGGGCAGGAGGGGGCCGGCGAACTCTATATAAGCCACCCCCTCCTCAGTATGAAGGGTTCGCACCCCTGTTATTCACACGCCAGTAATCCAGTCGACCGCCTCCGGGCACCGAGACGTAGGGCTGTTACTTCCTCCACGAAGGGCCTGAACTTGTACATCTTGGTGTGTTTACAACTTGCCAATAGCTGAGATCTAGCCTCTCCATACATACCCCCCTACATCACTGTCAGAGTTAGAACCACGGCAGTTGGCGCCCACCGTGGGGCAGGAATCTTAGCGCCTGATTGGAGAAGTTGCGATTTTTCCGATCCCTTTGATCATGGTTTCATGCGGAATTTTGGTGGAGGGCCGCGAGATCCGCCTCGGCGCGCTCACGTTCATCGCCGACGACTCCGCCTGGCTTCAGGAGGCGCCACTCGACGTCGACGCGCTCCCCGTCTGCGGTGCGACGCATTTCCGCGCATGCGTTCGTGGCGTCCTCCTACGGCAGCCGTCGACCCAGTATCGGTCGGCCCCCGTATCGTCTCCCCGCTCTGTCTCCCACCGGCGCAAGCGCTCCGGTCGGTCGAGACTTCACAGGTGGGTGATGCACGTCGTGGCTCGCCAGTCAGCCGCCCCGCAAGTCGCGGCAATCGAGCCCGACGAATCCCTCGGCGGCCTGTTCGACTGGCTCCGCGGAGACCGCATCCGAGTGCGATAGCAGCGACCCAGCGGCTGAGATCCTGGCGGTCGATGGAACGCACAGTCCTCCCGGTTTCCCTCGCGCTGATGGAGGCGCGGGTGGGGGCGACCCGTCGCATCCCCACGATGAGTATATCCTCGAACCTCTCACGTCATCACAGCGAGAGGAGCTTCGCCGCCGGAACACGGACGCCCTCCGCACCCCTATCGTCGGAGAGTCCCCCGAAGCCCGGGCCTTGGAGGACGCACACTTGGCTAATTTGGCTGAGCGCACTCGACTGGAGAATCTCCAGCGAGCACTCGACGAGCGAGCGCGTCAGCGGGCTCCCGAGTCTAGTCGACGCCAGCTCTTCCCGCCGACGCAGGTATATCGAACCCCAGTTCAGAATTTGGCTGCTGCGGCCCGTATAGCAGAATCAATTCAGCCCTCCCAGTCGAAGGCTGGCAGGGGCTTGTTGCAGATCAGAGCGTTGCTCCGGGCGGCGGGAAACCAGAATTCCGCCGTTTCTCAGTCGCGGAACAGGATCCACAGTCGATCCGTTGCAACAGATACGGTCCAGTCGGCTCACAGCCCGTGGTCGCCCCCGAGGCGTGAGGGACGTGGCGACCGGCATGATCAGTACAGAAGGAATGAGCAGTATGATCACCGATCCGATCGTGATGATCGACGTCGAGTGCCAACCCCTCCCCCGAGGAGTGGGTCATATGCGCCTCGACATCGAGATGACAGACGCCCTCATAGTGTTGGGCAGAGGATTCCAGTCGACCCCAGGGACCCAGGCTTTGATGCGAGATCCATCCTCGTTCAAGGTTTGGTTGACAGGAACAGAGCTGATCGAGAAGGCCACAACAGAGATGCGCCTGCCAGCAGCAGAATACGTGTTTCAGGGCCAGAGTGTTTCAGTCGAGCCATCAGGGCCGCGGTGATTCCTCCCAACTTTCGGTTGGCAACTGGAGTCAGCAAGTTCACCGGTGAGTCTAAGCCTGACACTTGGCTCGAAGATTACCGAGTGGCTGTACAGATTGGAGGTGGAAATGATGAGGTGGCCATGAAGCATTTGCCTCTCATGTTAGAGGGCTTAGCCAGAGCGTGGCTAAATCAGTTGGCACCCAGCAGCATTTACACCTGGGAGGATCTCTCCCGAGTGTTTATCACAACCTTTGAAGGAACATGCAAGCGACCTGCAGGCCTTACAGAGTTGCGGTCTTGCGTGCAGAAGCCGAATGAAACCCTGAGGGAATACATCTAGAGGTGGATCACACTGCATCACTCGGTTGAGAATGTGCCAGACCATCAAGCAGTTTGTGCCTTCAAGGAAGGCGTTAAATACAGAGAGTTGAATCTGAAGTTTGGTCGAACTGGAGAGATGTCCCTGAATCGGATGATGGAGATTGCCACCAAGTACACTAATGGTGAAGACGAGGACCGACTCCGGAGTGGCAAGCACAAGGCAGTCGCCCAAGAAACCGGAGGAAACTCCAGTCGGAAACAGAAGCGGAAGGCCGAGCCAGCCGCTCCTGGGGAGGCCCTGGCCGTAGCCCAGGGAAACTTCAAGGGAAAACTCAAAGGCCCCTGGAAGCCCAAGAAAGTCAAGGATCAGGATGGAAACGATGTTTTGGATCTGCCATGTCACATCCACACCAAGAAAGATGAAGAGGGTAATTTTATTTACCCAAAGCATACCACTCGACAGTGCCGGCTCCTAATCCAGCAGTTTCAAGGCAAACAGTCCAAGGATAAGGAAAAAGAGTTGGACAGAGTCGAGGACAAGGAAGACAGTGACGATGGATACCCCCAAATCAATTCCACCCTGATGATTTTTGCTGATGTCAAAAGCAAAAGTCGACTGAAAGTCATTAACCGTGAGGTGAATATGGTTGCTCCGGCGACACCCAGTTATCTGAAGTGGTCTCAGACTGCCATCACATTCGACCAGTCCGATCACCCTATGCACATTGCCACCCCTGGGAGGCAAGCTTTGGTGGTCGACCCAGTTGTCGAAGGCACTCGACTGACCAAAGTCCTGATGGATGGTGGCAGTGGCCTGAACATATTGTATGCTGAAACATTGAAAGGGATGGGCATTCCGATGTCCAGGCTCAGTGCCAGCAACATGAGCTTCCATGGAGTCATTCCTGGAAAGAAAGCTGAGTCACTCGGCCAGATTGCTCTCGACGTGGTTTTCGGTGATTCAAAGAATTACCGCAAGGAAAAATTGACATTTGAGGTTGTGTACTTCCAAAGTGCTTACCATGCTATCCTGGGCCGGCCGGCTTATGCACGCTTCATGGCTCGACCATGATACGTGTATCTCAAGTTGAAGATGCCCGGCCCCAGAGGTGTGATCACCGTTACCGGCAATAGGAAGAAAGCTGAGGAGTGTTTTCAGAAAGGATCGAAGATTGCTGACGCTCAGATGGCAGTTGTTGAGCTGCAAGAGTACCAGAAGACTGCTGATCCGAGTGAATTGCTACGAGCCAAGAAGCCTGCTTCAGAATCTGCTTTTCAGTCGTCCGGTGAAACTAAGATAGCTCACATTCACCCGACCGACCCCGACGCTGCTCCGACTCACATCTCGATGACGCTCGACTCCAAATAGGAAGAAGCGCTCATCCAGTTCCTCCGTGAGAACTGGGAGTCTTCGCATGGAAGCCTTCTGACATGCCTGGAGTTCCCAGGGGGCTGGCTGAGCACCGTCTACGAGTCGACCCGAAGTTCAAGCCCGTGAAAGAACATCTTCGACGGTCCGCCGTCCAGAAGAGGAAAGCTATTGGCGAGGAGGTGGCTCGGCTCTTAGCAGCGGAGTTCATCCGAGAGATTTACCACTCCGAGTGGCTCGCCAATGTTGTCATGGTCCCCAAGAAGGACAAGTCACTTCGCATGTGCATTGATTTCAAACATATCAATCGGGCCTGCCCGAAAGATCATTTTCCCCTCCCTCACATCGACCAAATAGTCGACTCGACTACAGGGTGCGAGAGATTGTCTTTTCTAGATGCCTATTCCGGGTACCATCAGATCCGTCTGTATGGACCCGACGAGATCAAAACAGCTTTCATCACTCCATTCGGATGCTTCTATTATGTCACCATGCCATTCGGCCTCAAGAACGCCGGAGCCACGTTCATGAGAATGATTCAGAAGTGTCTACTCACTCAAATCAGTCGGAATGTGGAGGCATACATGGATGATATTGTGGTCAAGTCACGGAAAGGTTCCGACCTGCGGGCTGACCTTGCTGAAACCTTTGCCAACCTCCGGAGGTATGATATCAAGCTCAATCCATCAAAGTGCACGTTCGGAGTTCCAGGTGGAAAGTTACTCGGTTTTCTCATTTCCGAACGGGGGATCGATGCCAATCCTGAAAAAGTTGGCACCATACTCCGGATGAAGCGTCCTGTACGCGTGCACGATGTCCAAAAGCTTACAGGCTGCTTGGCCGCTCTAAGTCGATTCATTTCTCGTCTCGGTGAAAAGGCGTTGCCTCTTTACCGACTGATGAAGAAGTCTGACAAGTTCGAGTGGACTCCAGAAGCTGACGTAGCATTTGCAGAGCTCAAAGCTCTGCTCTCCACCCAGCCGGTGCTTGCTGCCCCAATCAGCAAAGAGCCTCTGCTGCTTTACATTGCAGCCACATGACAAGTTGTCAGTACAGTACTTACGGTCGAGCGGGAAGAAGAAGGAAAGGCCTTCAGAGTTTAGCGCCCAGTCTATTATCTGTCTGAAGTTTTGACCCCTTCAAAACAAAGATACCCTCACTATCAGAAGCTTGTATATGGGATTTACTTGACCACGAAGAAGGTTGCACATTACTTCTCTGACCACTCCATTACAGTCGTCAGCGACGCCCCACTGTCAGAGATTCTGCATAACAGAGATGCAACTGGTCGAGTGGCCAAGTGGGCGATTGAACTCCTTCCCTTAGATATCAAGTTTGAAGCAAAGAAGGCTATCAAGTCCCAAGCAATCGCAGATTTCATCGCCGAGTGGATTGAATAGCAACTTCTGACTCAAGTTCACTCGGAGCACTGGACCATGTTCTTCGATGGATCTAAGATGCTGAATGGTTCCGGTGCTGGGGTAGTTGTAGTCTCCCCCCGAGGAGATAAGCTCAGATATGTTCTCCAGATTCACTTTGATTCCTCCAATAATGAAGCAGAATATGAAGCACTTTTGTACGGGTTGCGCATGGCCATTTCACTCGGCGTCCGTCGCCTCATGGTCTATGGCGACTCAGATTTGGTGGTTAATCAGGTGATGAAGGAGTGGGACGTCAGAAGTCCGGCTATGACTAGTTATTGCAATGCAGTGAGAAAGCTAGAAAAGAAATTCGAGGGGTTAGAGCTTCATCACATCCCCCGACTGAAAAATCAAGCAGCTGATGATCTGGCAAAGATAGGCTCCAAGAGAGAAGCCATTCCCAGCAATGTGTTTTTGGAGCACATCCGCTCGCCATCAGTCCAGGAGGATCCTTTCACAGAAGAAGCCCCACAACCGAAAAGTGCCACAGATCCGACTGAAGTCGAAGTTCCTGCTGTGGTCGACCTAATCATGGAAGTCTTGGCAATCACTCCCGACTGGACGATACCGTACATCACGTATATCCTAAGGAAAGAACTCCCAGAGGACGAGGAAGAGGCTCGACAGATCGTCCGCCGATCCAAGGCCTTCATAGTCATAAAGGGGCAGTTGTATAGAGAAAGCGCGACTGGAATCGGTCAGAAGTGCATAACACCAGAAGAAGGTCGGATAATCCTTGATGATATCCACTCGGGGACCTGTGGTCACCACGCGTCCTCTCGGACCATTGTGGCTAAAGCATACCGAGCGGGATTTTACTGGCCTAGAGCAAATGAGATGGCAAAAGAGATAGTCGACAAGTGTGGAGGGTGCCAGTTCTACTCCAACATGTCACACAAGCCTACATCAACCCTAAAGACCATTCCACTCGTCTGGCCCTTTGCTGTTTGGGGACTAGACATGGTTGGTCCACTGAGAACAGGCAGAAGTGGTTTCACTCATGTGCTTGTGGCAGTCGACAAGTTTACCAAATGGATTGAAGCTAAGCCTATCAAGAATCTTGATGCTTGCACTGCTATCAGTTTCGTCAGAGGACTAACATTCAGATATGGAGTCCCGCATAGCATCATCACTGACAATGGGTCAAACTTCGATTCGGATAAGTTCAGAGCTTTTTGCGCCTCTCAAGGCACTCGAGTCGACTACGCATCGGTCGCCCATCCCTAGTCGAATGGACAAGCTGAAAGAGAAAATGGTCTGATTCTCAAAGGACTAAAGCCTCGACTGATGTGTGATCTCAAGCACGCGGCAGGTGCTTGGGTCGACGAGCTTCCATCAGTTCTGCGGGGATTGAGGACCACCCCTAACCGGTCGACTGGAAGAACTCCATTCTTTCTGGTTTATGGAGCCGAAGCAGTTCTGCCAAGTGATCTTCTTCACAACGCGCCCCGAGTCGAGCTTTACACCGAAGATGAAGCAGAACAGGCCCGGCAAGATGCAGTCGACCTCCTAGAAGAGGAGAGGGAGATGGCCATGATCAGATCGACCATTTATCAGCAAGACTTGCGTCGATTCCACGCCCGAAATGTGAAGAGTCGAGCCTTCCAAGAAGGAGATTTGGTCCTCCGAGTGGATCAACAGAAACCACACAAGCTTGCTCCTACTTGGGAAGGCCCCTTCATCGTCACCAAAGTCCTCCACAATGGAGCGTATCACCTCTACAATGTTGATCGCCAGATCGACGAGCCACGAGCTTGGAATGCGGAACTACTCCGCCCCTTTTACACTTGAGTTCTCCCTTGGACGAGATGTTATAAGAAAAATTTCTGCAGTTTATTTTTATCAAAGACAAGAGTGTTCCAATAATTGCTGGCACTTCTGTTTGCTTACGAAATCCCCCAGTGGGGGACTTAGCTGCGAATCCATTTCGCCTAAGTTCGAAAAATCCTACCGAGTGGAGAGCCAGACTCCCACTCGGAGGCTTAGCTGCAGCCCAGCGCTCGCCTAAGTTTGAAAAAATCCTACCGAGTGGAGAGCAATCCTCCCACTCGGGGGCTTAGCTGCAGTCCAGTACTTGCCTAAGTTCTCTCACTTAGAGACTTAGCTGCAGTCAGGCACTCGACTAAGTTTGAAAAAATCCTACCAAGTGGAGAGCAATCCTCCCACTCGGGGGCTTAGCTGCAGTCCAGTACTCTCCTAAGTTCTCTCACTTAGAGACTTAGCTGCAGTCAGGCACTCGCCTAAGTTTGAAAAAATCCTACCGAGTGGAGAGCAATCCTCCCACTCGGGGGCTTAGCTGCAGTCCAGTACTCGCCTAAGTTCTCTCACTTAGAGACTTAGCTGCAGTCAGGCACTCGCCTAAGTTTGAAAAGATCCTACCGAGTGGAGAGCAATCCTCCCACTTGGGGGCTTAGCTGCAGCCCAGCGCTCGCCTAAGTGTTTAAAAATCCTACCGAGTGGAGAGCAAACCTCCCACTCGGGGGCTTAGCTGCAGCCCAGTGCTCGCCTAAGTGTTTAAAAATCCTACCGAGTGAAGAGCAAACCTCCCACTCGGAGGCTTAGCTGCAGCCCAGTGCTCGCCTAAGTGTTTAAAAATCCTACCGAGTGGAGAGCAAACCTCCCACTCGGGGGCTTAGCTGCAGCCCAACGCTCGCCTAAGTGTTTAAAAATCCTACCAAGTGGAGAGCAAACCTCTCACTCGGAGGCTTAGCTACAGCCCAGTGCTCGCCTAAGTACAAGACTCAACCCAATCCGTGAGTCGACTGCTAACTTCCCCTTCGGAGCTGCGCCACAAATACAAGGTTATTCTGAGTGAAGATCAAGATCCACTCGACGAATCAAACCATGAAGATATTCAACGAGAAATCAAGATCAGATAAAGCCTAAAAGGTCCCAGACCTCAGATCAAAGTACTCAAGCCCTCGGCTCGGCGGAGTTTAACGGTTACAAATCCACTCGGCATTCCGAGGCAAATTTAAAGTGAAGCATAGAAGTTTTTCATTCCTCAGGAGGAGGACTGGAAGGGGCGACGAACTCGTCCAAGTCGATCCCATCTGCAATACGAGTGGCAGTAGCAATAGAAGTCTCCATGAAGTCCTGAAAGTTGTGCTTCCTGGTATTGGCAACTTGGATGGCAGCTAGCTTTTCTTCTCGCGCCTCCTTGCAATGGACGCGGACCAGAGACAGAGCGACATCAGCACCACATCTAGCAGAAGATTTCTTCCATTCCGCCACTCGACCCGGGACTTCATTCAGTCGGACCATCAGGGACTCGAGGTCATTCTGAAGTGTCGTTCCGGGCCAGAGTGATGTGTCGATCCGCGACATCGCAGCCTTCAGCCGAGCAAGATAATCAACGACGCTGGTAACACGAGACTCCAGTTGGAGCACGTTCATAGCAGCCTCGTCCTTCACGAGAGAATTGGCGGGATCCAAGCCTGGTTCCACTCGACTGGTTTCCTCTTCGAAGCTCTGGTAGAATTCTGCAAACACGATTCAAGAATAAGACAGTGGCCGTACGCGGGCTCGGCAACTACAAGACAGCCGGGTTGGAATAATTACCTTCGAGCATGACGAACAGCTTCTTGGCGAGTCCTCCGAGATAAGCCTCCAGATCTTTTGCCTTCCCCGCCAGCTCGCCCGCCTTGTCGTGCAGAGCCATCTTCTCCTTCTTCAGTCGACTGGCATCTCGATTAGCTGTCTTGAGAGCAGTTTTCAGTCTGGAGTTCTCCTGTTCGAGAGCTCCGACCGAAGCCAATTTCTCCTCTGCGAGCTTCGTTTTGCTCGAGGCCTCCTTCTGTGCCTCTGCAAGGTCTTGATCCTTCTTCTTCAGAGCTTCCTCCAGTTTATCTGCGGCACGTCGAGTGGAACCAACATCAAGAATGGACAAGAAAGAAAAGCCACCCGTTAAGAATGGAGAACCTCACCAGCCATACCTTTTGCTTCTTCTTGCGCCTTCTTCAAATTCTCCTGAGCAAGCTTCAAGTTAAGGTTGAGCTGGATCTGCTGATTCTCCAACTCAGTATAGCGAGCTACAAGTTCGCAAGATTTCTGTCAAAAGAAAAATCAGTCGACAGACGTCCAAGATAAGTTGCCTCCGAGTAACTAAGAGACAATGATGACGTTTCTAAGACCACAGCCGAATCAAAAACATTCGACAGTAGTCTCGGGGACTACACCCAGTGGGTGCACTCAGCGTGCCCCCACTGGTTCGACCAGAAAAAAGAAAGAGAAAGAGAGAAAAAGTCGACTGCCCGCAGTCGAACGGATACAGTTCCACTCGACCTGGCCCGACCAAACCGAGCGAAGAAATACAGCTACAGCAACACAATGTAAAGACTATAGTCGACTGCCAGCAGTCCACCGTAGTCTCGGGGACTACACCCAGTGGGTGCACTTAGCGTGCCCCCACTCATCCAAGAATTGGAAGACACACCCAGTGGGTGTGCAGATGCAGATGCAAAAGATCTTCAGAAAAGAGACTCTTCAAACAGCATATCATAACAGACCAAGTGTTGAGTCGACTGACCTGGACGTTGCTCTGAAGAGCCGAACTCGTGTCATAGGCTGCTTGGCTGGCCTCCCGAGCCATCTTCACTTGCTCCATCATGATCCCCGCCTGGCGTATAGCCTCTTTTGCAGCAGCCGCTTGGTCCTCAGGGACAGGGTATGCGGCAAAAAGCGAAGATGGATCCGCAGTCGACGACGAGGGCCGCGCACTCGCCAGAGGAACGGCGAAGGTCACAGAAGCCCGAGTGGTGTCACCACCATCCCGAGCCACGGCCTCGGACGCAGGAGCGGATTTGGGGGTCTTGTCAGCTGACACCCTCTTGTGCCTCCTCACTCTCAACGGACCGTTGTCGTCGTCATCCGGGAGGTCGATAACATGAGGAGGGGCTACAAAAGAAAAGTTCAATCGACCAGAGTTGCAATAAATGATCAGTCGACTCAAAGCAGAATGTCAGTAATCGTACCAGGGTTGGAGGTAACAGCATCCTCCATCTCTTGGTCGTCGTCCTTGGCGGAGACCTCAGAAGTAGCAGCGCTGCAAGCCTCGAAAGTCAGTCGGTTGGCTCAATGGATCGACCAAGGATCCGTCCACAGTCGACAAAGGAAAACAAGTTTTATTATTACCTGGAAATGGTAGGGACAGCTATCTTCATCTTGGGCAGAGCCTTGGGCGGCTTGGACAGCGTCGTGCGTGGGTGCTTGGGAACCTTCCCAGTCGGCGTAGGAGAAGAGGTCCGAGGGCGTTTCGACGACTGCCCAACAGAAGCAGTCGCCTTGCCACGTTCCCGCGCTGGGTCGTGTGTGTGCTTGGACCGCCCCTCTGGGCGAGGGGGTTCGACCTCCTCCTCCTCCTCTTCGCTGGAGTCGACGTTGTCATCTCCCTCTCCTTCACCGCCGGACTCCCACTCGCCTTAGTCGTCCCCACTCTCACCTCCGCTCGCCTCCCCCTCCTTAGTTGGCTCCTGAGCCCCGTTGGGCGTCGAGTACATCTCAGTGGTCGCCTGGAAAGCAATAGACAAGACGAAAGTCAATCGACCAACTCAAACAAGACCAATGCAGAAAACAAGATTTCAGTCGGGAGCATAAAGACATACCTGGTCCACTTCATACGAGTTGTCGAGTGGAGTTACCCTGCTAGCTCCTCGGGGGTTGTCTTTGTTCCCCGTGATGCTCGACAGCCACCCCTCCAGCATCTCGTCGGTGACCTCCTCCGGGTGGATCCGAGTGGTGTCATCGAGACCAGAGTACAACCACATTGGGTGGTCACGGGCCTGGAGCGGTTGGATGCGCCTCTGGAGGAAGACCTCCAGCAGGTCCATCCCAGTCACACCCTCACGGACAAGCTCGACCACTTGACCGGCCAACACTTTGACTTGGGCCCTTTCCTCCGGCGTCACTTTCAGAGAAGCGGGTTTTTCAGCTCGGTCGAGGGAGAAAGGAGGAAGACCAGTCGACTGTCCTGGGGTCGCCTGGTCCTGACAGTAGAACCAGGTCGCCTGCCAACCACGGACCGACTCCAGGAAAGTAATGGATGGAAAACAGCTCTTCCCCCTCGTCTGGATCGCCAAGCCCCCGCACAACTGGATCACCTGCGTCCTCTCGTCACTCGACTTGGCCTTCTTGACCGATTGAGAACGGCAAGTAAAGATGTGCTTGAAAAGTCCCCAATGGGGGCGGCAACCCAAGAAAGCCTCACACATGGAAATGAAGGCGGCAAGGTATACAATGGAGTTGGGAGTAAAGTGGTGGAGCTGCGCTCCGAAGAAGTTCAAGAAGCTTCGGAAAAAAGGATGGGGAGGCAGAGAAAACCCTCGGTCGATGTGGGTGGCTAGGAGCACGCACTCACCGTCGCGGGGTTGAGGTTCGATCTCTCCCCCCGGAAGACGCACGGCTTGGTGGGGAATGACTCCCCCCTCGACCATGTCGTCGAGATCCTCTTGCCGGAGCACCGACGGCATCCAGTCGCCCTGGATCCAACCTTTGGGCAGAGCGGTCCTAGAGGAAGATCCGCCCCGAGCAGACCTCTTCCCTTTCCCCGCCGCCGCCGCCTTCTTCGCGCGCTCCAGAGCGAAGGTCTTGCCCTTCGTCATCGTCGCCGGTGAAGTCTCGCACGGGCCTGCTGCGCTGGGGCGAGAACAGAGGTGGCGGAAGGACTTGCGAAGGGAGAGAGGAAGAAGAAAGGAGGAGAAGAGAGCACACTGCTTGGAAACCCCGATCCGGCGATTTATAAGGGACTGCTTCCGAGTGGCTGACTGGTAGGCCCAGGCTATCCAGTCAAATCCCGCAGCAGACGCGCGCGCAGTACGTGGCAAAAACGGCGGCGCGGGGATCGAGGAGCTTCCGCTTTATCGCTTCCAATTACTACGGCCGCTCCCGACCCGCGCGCTTCCCAAAATCCAAATCCTGCGACATCCATGGGCCATAGAACAACTTGTCAAAACAGAAGACCCCGATCACGCCGGCGCTCAGTATGTCACAAGCAAAGAAGTTCACTCGACGAAAGGCCTGGAATGGATCAAGGCGACTGAAAAAGGTTGGCAACGTCATCCGTGACGATTGACCCAAAACGAGGCGCTCACGTAGCCCAAAGAACCAGTCGGAAAGATCTCCAACTCTTTCCCCACTCTAACCTCGATCCATTCAGGGGCTAATGATGAAGGCATGTACCTAGGGTAGGGGCACGGACCTGTCCAAGGAGCCCTACCCTAGGACATCCCTAGGAGAAGTCACCTTTCAATCGACTTGAAGGTATCCCACTCGACGGGTTCAAGACACTCGACCAAGAGGCTATCACTCGACCATGAAGCCAACCACTCGACCGCCAGGAGACCTATAGTCACTCCGCAGGCAAACGGTCAGCTGTTAAGTAGTCTTTATGGTCATTATAGCACTTTATTAGGGGCGTTACCAGTAATGCCCAACCTTGAATGTACCTTAAACCCTGCATTACTGAGGGCAGGAGGGGGCCGGCGAACTCTATATAAGCCACCCCCTCCTCAGTATGAAGGGTTCGCACCCCTGTTATTCACACGCCAGTAATCCAGTCGACCGCCTCCGGGCACCGAGACGTAGGGCTGTTACTTCCTCTGTGAAGGGCCTGAACTCGTACATCTTGGTGTGTTTACAACTTCCCAATAGCTGAGATCTAGCCTCTCCATACATACCCCCCCTACATCACTGTCAGAGTTAGAACCACGACAGTGACCACAATCTCCTTTGTGGATTTCTCGCAAAATCTCGCAACCCTCTTGAGGAGACACAACGCTGAATCGCTCCTGTGACACTGTAATGATGTAGATCCCCGTTGATAACGGTCATTGACTTGGATCGCCGGATTATCTGCCGGGCCAAGGTTTCATCATCCGGTAACTCGCCCCGATTCATGTAAGCCAGGTGCGGGACTGTCCAATCCGGTATAACATGCAAAGCCGCCACCAACTGGGCCTCTGGGTCAGGAATAGCCAACTCCTCCTCTGTGGGTATCTTGACCGACAGATTATGAAGTACGTCGAGGAAGACATTAGGTGGCACCGGTTTACGCTAAGAGCCTAGACAACTTAAAGTGTCCGCCGCTTCATTCTTTCGCCGGTCTATATGGTCAACTTGATGACCCTTGAAATGACCAACCACTATGTCCACCTCTCGTTGATATGCAGCCATGAGCGGGACCTTAGAATCCCAGGTGCCAGATACCTGCTGAGCCACCAGGTCCGAGTCACCGAAGCACTTAACCCGACTTAAGTTCATCTCCTTAGCCATCCTCAGACCATGGAGTAAGGCCTCATACTCAGCTGCATTGTTAGTGCAAGGGAACATTAAGCGAAGAACATTACAAAACTTGTCACCTCGTGGGGAAGTTAATATGACTCCAGCCCCCGAGCCCTCCAACTGTCTAGACCCATCAAAGTGAACGGTCCAATATGTGTTATCTGGCTTTTCCTCCGGTGCCTGCAACTCTGTCCAATCATTGATGAAGTCCACAATTGCTTGGGATTTGATTGATGTGTGAGGTGCATATTTTATCCCGTGAGGTCCAAGCTTAATAGCCCATTTGGCAATCCGGCCAGTTGCTTCTCTGTTTTGAATGATATCTCCCAAAGGGGCTGAACTGACCACTGTGATAGGATGACCCTGAAAATAATGCTTGAGCTTTCGGCTTGCCATGAAAACCCCGTACACCAGCTTCTGCCAATGTGGATACCTCTGTTTTGACTCGATAAGCACCTCACTGATGTAATAAACCGACCATTGAACCGGATACTCCTTTCCAGCCTTCTTGCGCTCCACAACAATAGCCACACTAACCGCCCGGGCATTAGCAGCCACATATAGCAATAAGGGCTCTTTATCGACCGGAGCCGCAAGG